>NC_056741.1:229395486-229710486 GCF_019279795.1 Protopterus annectens
TCAGTCCTCAAAAGCTTCCAACTTAACCAAACAAAATCCATGTAACATAAAGATATTGCTGCTCAATGCTAGCCCCCTTAACAAAAAACTCCACTCCCTATAAGCACTTCTTACCATGATAAACATCATTATATGCACAATTACAGATAATTGTTTCAAGACCAGTGAGAGCAAATGTTCAGGCACATCACACTAAATTAAGGCACTAAAAGTTGTGTTGTGTCCATAATTGTAAAAGAAAAAAAAATCTTTACCTCCAGACTAGATGAGATAATAATCTGCAACTCTTGCACATCCTAAATGCCATGAAGAAAGTTCCTTATTGCATCATGGCTAACTATGGGATGACCTCTATTTTCCCCTCACCCCATAACTCCTACCTTGCTAATATGGAGTTCCTATACATTATGCCAAACACCATTCTCCTAGGGGACTTTGACTACTCCCTCCATTAAATGGGAAATGCATAAATCCTGCACAATGCATGCCCAGATATTTCTGAACCAGTTAGATCACACCCTAACCAAGGGTGATAAAATCCTGGACCTGGTCTTCATCAATATGGAACAGGTCTCCTCCCTATCAATTGAAACTCCCACCTTGGCCTGATCAGACCACAAATCCATCATATTTCCCTTAAGAATGAAGTCATAAGCATCACCAGTACCTCTGTAGTCAAAGATAATGCCAAGGCTAATCTACTGAAACTGAGTGATGACCTGGCTAAATTCAAAAATTCAACACCACCATCTAACTTGATGTCCCAGTGCTTACGTGGAATCCTTTACTGTCAAATGCTATGCACATGTGCATAGCTGCCTAGATGCATCTGTGTCTCTGCAATGCCAAATTAAAAAAAAAAAACATATGGTAGAACCCAAATATAATCAGGCAGTATAACCCCCCCCCCCCAAAAAAAAAAACATTACACATAAAAATAAATGTAGCTCAAAGGTTGCAAAAAAATAAAAATAAACATGCTAACCTTAACAGTGAACTCTGGATTCTGATCAAATCAGCTAAAGTCAGATATGAAGTAAAAGTTGTCATCCAGGCAAAGGACAACCAGAAAGTGTTATTTAACTATGTTAGAAATTTTAGAAACAATGCCCAGTATTTTGCAAAGCTATTAGTAAATATTAGAGAATGGGCAACCTGTAGATCGCACACTGATTGGAGAACAAACAGTCTCCAGCAGGGTGCTAATCTACAGGTATTGCCCTCTGAAAAACAAGTCCACTGTTTCTTGGCATGGCAGCATATCAAGCTGCCATGGAGCTCAGACTAAAAATAACCTAATGGCCACCATTATTTTATGCTTGCTAACAGTGCTTTTGCTGTTTAGCAAATGTAATATATATATATATATATATATATATATATATATATATATATATATATATATAAAGAAATTAAAAAAAAAAGTGCAAGTGTGTTTGTCTGTGTGTGTGTATGTGTGCATGTGAGTGACAGCAAAATCGAGCAGTTATTTCACACTTGCTAAGCAGCACTTTTGCTGTTTAGCAAGTGTAAAAAAACAAATGAAACAGAAAAAAAGTGTGTGTTTTTATGTGTGTGTGTGTGTGTGTGTCTGTTTATGTTTTTGTCAGTGAGTCTGTGTGTGCTTGCATGCATGAAAGCGAGGTGTGTGTGAATGTAAGAGAGAGAGTGACGAGTGAAAGCGACTGAGCACTGGCAGCAACAGCTGTTAAGAGGCTTGTGTACCTTCTCACCTCTTAGTCGAAGATATCTGGATAAAGCCTAAAATAAAGGGGGAACAAAGGCTCAAAAAAAGAACATATTAAATATTGTTGTCAGAAAAATCACAAAGTGGCTTGAATAATAGTGTTTGTGTTAGCAATGCAAAAAAAAAAAATACAAGCAATTAAAGGAATAATGTCTGCTAATTTACAATACACATTAGACCCTAAGTTCCACAACAAAAAATTAATAAATTAAAAATAATTAGCAAGTAGATAATGAGGGTAACCAAATGACAGGCGCTACAGATGACACATTTAGGAAAGAAATGCCACATCAAACAAATTACAGTTAAAATGTGCACATAATTAAATAGGCAGTCAGTGTTTTAAGAAAAAAAATAAGTCTGTCTAAGAATGTATACATTAAAGTTAGAGTAATGTTAACATATTTTTTTGGTTCTGATCACTTGGATAGTCCAAGTGTGTGTAAACATTCTGAAATGAACTGACATCCCATTAAATACTCTTTGCCTTACATTCATAGGGTACCTGAATAGATAGGCTGTGGCTCCAATGCAACCCTGAACAGAATGTGGTGGGTATTAGAGAATGAATGAGTGAGTGAAAAAATGAGGATAAACATGGGGATGAGCATCGAGGCAGATGGTATAAAGGAAACACACAGAAAGCAAATGTACCACTGAAGAGTATAATGCTAACAGTATTAAGGTCAGCTTAACATTGTATAAGGAAAATGAAAAAATACACAGCTTATTAGTACAGAATGGTGCTGTATAAAAGATACTTGGATTAGTTTCCCATACTGCAGTGTAACACAAGGGGAGGGGGTGCTTCATTCTTGAGTCTGCCCCTCCTTTAGGTAAGATGTTAAACTGAGGTCCCTTCTGCTTGAGTTCATGGTAGCTCAAGTCGATGTAAAAGACCTATTAAAAAAAAGATTGGGAGGATGGCCTAATGGTTAAGGTGTTTGCCTTACAAACACAAGGTGCAGGGTTTCACAAGGGATAATTGGCTAGGCTTAAAATGGCTCGCAAGGGCAGTTAGCTTACTACTAATCTATGAACCTACTCTATCTAAAAAAAAAAAAAAACAGGAAGAGGTTGTGCTTTATTACATTAACTTTTTTCCATCTTCCTTTCATTATTTACTCATTCATTGTATTTATAATTTTTATCACACTTTATTTATCTTTGTAAAAACACTTTGCGCCAGATTCCAAAAGACTTGCTGTCAGTGTAAGTGACTTACTTTGATATAAGATCTCTCTATAAACATGCTTACTAAGGGGACAAGATTCCAAAACATCTGCTTTCAGCCTGCTGTCAACATTAAGTGGTCATTTACACTGAGAGGAAGTCTTTTTGAATCAGAGCCATATTCATTAATTTTCCTTCATACATTCAGTAACCATTTTATCCTCCCACCCTTTCCACCATAACCATTTTTATACCACATATTACTTCCTCATCATATGTGCTTTTGTTATACAATAATTTTCACATCTTCTTTTGCATAAACAAAAATAGTAATGAAGAAAATATTATCCCATTTTCAATTTCTTCTAAGATTCAGCAAGTATGACTAAAATATTACTGCATTTTCAATTTCTTCTAATATGCAGCAAGTACCATGTATATATCAATGTTTTAAATATTTTTCAACCATAAACACCTTTAAATAATTTACAAAAACCTTAAGTTTTCTTTCAGCTCCCCCCCCAAAAAAAACATGTTGCGATGTTTCGTCAATATTGTAGCAGTTATATATCCTTTCTTTTGTCATTTTATAGGTTCATAGGTTCATAGGTTTATACTAGGCTATCTGCCCTAAGGCATTTATAAGCCTAGCCCAAAGTTTTGTGGCTTACGCCACCCCTTATGTTAAAAAATACTGTGCCCATTATTTTGTTGTGCCTCTGTCCAGCAGTGACACAGAAATGATTCCCGGGGTAAACCTATGATCTCCCATCCACCGGTCAAGATTTCTCTTGAACAGAGCCAGCGAGGTGCTCTGCCTCACATGGACTGGGATTTTATTCCACAGCATAGGGAGTCTCTGGGTGACAAATCTATCCCTCCAGCATGTCCTATTTATATCCGTGCTAAGGTTTAAGTCGCTTGCTCTAGTGGATCTGGTAGATTTGGATTTTTTGAGGTGGAGCATGTCCATTAATTCCGGGTTGGAAATGGCCTTATATTTCATGTTTCTTTTTACTGGCAGTTTATCCAATAATAAATGCCACAGAAAATCACTGGCTATAAAAAAGGATTGAAATCTTTTTCTTTGACTTATTGCTTTTCCGTATTCACCACCCCCCATTATTTTTCCCAGGCTCAGTATAATAGTTTCCTTTCATTATTTTTACACCATTTTTTCCATTCTATTTTATACTTAATTTATATAAATTTCCCATACCTTTACATTACTTTCATATTCCTTCTTTTCCAAATGTTTTCCTTCTTTTTCCTTTTCTTACATTTACCCATCAAGATATCTTTCCTTGTTTCATATAGCACTTTTTCTGGTATTGACTTCTTGAAACACTTTTTAACACCACAAACCAATGTATTGATGCTAAGAAAGCAACCAGATTTATTAAATGCAAGCCCTATGTTTTCTTTTACATTATAAAATATCCCTATTTTGGTTTGATTCAGCCTTGTTCTGCATAAAAAAGGTATGCAACATTTCACGTTCCATGAAGCTTGAAAGAATATACACATTATCTACATAACACCCTGCAACAATGTATCGACTTTTATATTTATTTTAGATGTTCCCTTTATTGGTCTATTACTATTTGTTCCCTTCCAGACTTAACACCTAGAACATCACTTTCACTTCTAGCAAAATAAATTCCTGCCATTCTAACACTTTTCTGAATCCTCAACTTTTTGGCTTATTTAACTGTAATGCTAGTGTACCCAAAAAATTTTCTATCCGAAAAATTGTCTGTTTCATCGAATGTTTGTTTCTGTCTACTAAAACCAAATCATCGGTACAGATAAACATGAATGGTACCTTTACCCCTTCTTTAACTTCCCATCTAACATTGATCTATGTGTTTGTATAACTGTATTCATTACCATCACAAGCAGCCACATGCTCAGTGGACAACCCTACTTTACCCCTCTTCCTTATGTTATCTTTTTTTCCTACCCATCTTTTCACCATCACTGACAGACATGAATTTTCATTAATTGTCCTTAACATCCACCTTATTTTTTCTCCTACTTCATATTCTTTTAAAACGGTTAACAATTCCCCATGATCAATACTATTAAAAGCCTTAGCTATATCACATGCAGTTACTTTTCTTTTTCATTTCTCCTTATCTATATACTCAACCAGTTCTTTAACCATCATTAGCATTTAATTTACTCTTTTTAATTTAACCCTGCATACACCTTCATGCAATTTTAATTTAATGACAGTCAACATTTTTTTCTGAATAACCTTCATAAATATTTTATAGTCAGTATTTTTCAATGTAATCAATCACTGTTTTTTTTTTATTTCTTCCCATTTCCCTTTTTTCTATATCAGTTTTATAGCCCCTTACAAGTCTTCTTCTTTTATATATTCTTTAAAACATTCATTCAAATATTTCCAGAAAAAAAACATCATTTTCATTGTTTGACATTTCTTTATAAATACTATATTCTAATCCATCTGGACCTGGTGTAGCTTTTTCTTTATCTTCCTTTATAGGATCTTCTAACTCTTTCATCTTGATTATTTTTCTAATTTCATCTACTACCTCCTTTTCTTTATATGTCATACACCCCCTCGTTCAGTCTTTTTCTCGTACATACTCTGTATAAACCTTTCAACTACAGGTATACTTTCCTCTTGTTTATATGCTGACTGTCTTTTTCATACTTCATTGCATTACATTTTCTCATTATATCTTGCTTTCTTACCTAAAAATAGGGAAATGTCCTCTTTTCTCCTTTTCAAATGATATTTATCTATCAATCTTTCTATTTGTTATTATATTTATGTAATCTTCTTCTTCAAGACTCCCTCTTTCTTTACTATTCTTTCTTAAATTTCTTATTGCATAGTATATGTCAGTTTTCTTTCTTTGATTGCTCTCTCTCTCTACTTTAAGTATATTTTTGAAAACTTTTCTTTAAACACAATTCATTCATTTTTTTTTTTTAATTTGCCCATTCTCGGCTGCTGTGCTTCCCTGGCTGTGCGTGTACTCTATCTTTTTGCCTTGACTTACCCCCTGTGACTTCGCCTGGGTGGACACCTTGACTAGCTAAAGTAATTTTAGCTCATCTATTTCCCTCAAGCAATAACTACAACTCTGCTGCTTCAACCCCCTTTTGGAATTTGAATCAAGAGTCTTCCAGAAGAATACAAGGAACCTTTTTGCCTTGACTTACCCCCTGTGACTTCGCCTGGGTGGACACCTTGACCTAGCTATAGTAATTTTAGCTCATCTATTTCCCCTCAAGCAATAACTACAACTCTGCTGCTTCAACCCCCTTTTGGAATTTGAATCAAGAGTCTTCCAGAAGAATACAAGGAAGTATGTGCATCTGCTGCTAAACCATGAATTAATATACTTCTTAAACCCTGCTAGCTAATTCAGTACGCTCCCTGCCAGGCAAGCCAGCAGCCTAAACTCCTCTTCTTTCTGTCTCCCTGTTTTTCTCCCCCATCTAGCTCCCTGCGCTGCACTAGCTTCCTCCTCCCTTCAGGCCATTTTAGTCCAGAGATTGTCCTGGTGGGCTTGGTGCATTTTAGCATTTGTCCACTAGATGGTAGCCTCTCCCCACTTATATAGACTTCAGTTCACTCACATCTTGTAATCTCTCTAGTTCTAACATTTCTTTTTCCCACTCTCCCCCCTAAATCCTTATAGCCCTCTCTTCCTACAACATCCAGTTCCCCACATCCACTTACCCTTCTTCTACTTACCCTTCTGCAACATCACTCCACTGATAGGTTCTCAATCTCCTTCTGGGTTCTCTTGGTTTCTGTCCTTGTTCTCATACTGTACTGTATCGCTTTTTCTCCCTCTCTCTCTCCCTCATAGCTATTTTATATTCCTGTTCGTGATATCTGTTCTTTCAGCTGGTACACTACATTACACTGTACTCTTCCCTCTCCCGCTCTCTTTCTCTCACCCTCACCTCCCCTTATCTAAGTTATTATCCTGCTCGTGATGTCTCTGTCTTCCACTATTTAGACCTATTCTTGGATCTCCCCTTACTCCCTCAACAGATCTATCCATTCAAACCTGCCTGCTGGTTAACTCTCCTCCTAACCGCAGAATTTCAGCTCTTCCGGTCTGTACCTGCTCACTCACACCCCTGCTCCTCCCCCCTCCTCCCCATACATCCTCCTGGAAGTGATAAGACCCCCCCCCCCATCCTTTGGGCGCCATTTTTAAAATTTGCCCGTTCTTGGCTGCTGTGCGTCCCTGGCTGTGCGTGTACTCTAGTAAGTAGAATTGTTTGTACTTATATTGCTGTTTCTGTTTAGATCCATTGCGTTCACTGCTGGTAATTCGCAAGGGTAGTGAATATTATCTGACATACCAAATATCTGCTGAATACTGACAAGCTAGCTAGTTGTAATGTATTTCATATTATAAGAGCGTTTGTGAATGTTTCCTCAGCAATGCACTGTCGACTATAATAGGAGTGCTAGGCTAGTGTATTTATAGTCAAAAGCTATTATCTGCTGTTTTTGGGAATGTACCGGTTCTGGCAACCTCTAAAACACTGTGGAGCTTACTAGTGGAATGTTTCTTGCGAACGCCAACCTCCACATGCATGTGCTATCCTCGTAAATACTTATCTAGATACGGCTGTAGGGCCCATAGTTCTGAGATATTGCCCTGCCTATTACGACTGTACCAATTTACAAAACCAATTGTTTTATTGTTTTCTTTTCTGATTAAAGGACCGATGCCTTTTGGTAATGCCCATTACTAAACTGCGTACTGAGGAATCGTTCTAAATGTACTCTATTTACACTAACTCCTATATGTACATCTGATTGTTTTATTACATTCCTGAAAAGATTTAAAGGAGCACTGCTTATGTGGTAGTGCTTATTGGTAAAACTGAGCGCTTGAGACGCTTCCGAACTGTTCTTAATATACTCTGCCAATGCCAACTCCTAACATGTACAACTGTTTTTTGTACTGTGCATAAAGGATTTAAAGGAGTGCTGCTGGTATTATGGTGTGTTTAAGATGCTTTTGACTTGTTATATATGTACTCTGCTAATGCCAAATTCCTTACACTACAAATCTTCATTGTGACCCCTGTATTTGACCTGCATTAGTAGTATAGTCGCTACTCTGGTTATTTACTACAAATGTAAAATAGCGACCCTTGTCTAACAAACTGCCTTGATTATTATTTTTGTTAAATGAATGCAATACTTTTCTATTGACTAATGTTAGCTAAGCATATATTTGCCTATATTTGTTCTGATAACTCCCTAATTGTGCTTTTAATTGACATTACCACTAGCCAAAGAATTAATTCTAGCACTTTGCTACTTGATATTTGTTGATGTTTTGCTTTAACACATGCTTGATACCAGCATATTACCACTATTAGGAGCCAAGGTGTTTTCTCTATACTTATAAAGCTGTTTTTCTCTCAACTTTTCTCCTGTTCACCAGCCTTTTTGCCTTGACTTACCCCTTGTGACTTCGCCTGGGTCGACACCTTGACCTAGCTAAAGTAATTTTAGCTCATCTATTTCCCTCAAGCAATAACTACAACTCTGCTGCTTCAACCCCCTTTTGGAATTTGAATCAAGAGTCTTCCAGAAGAATACAAGGAAGTATGTGCATCTGCTGCTAAACCATGAATTAATATACTTCTTAAACCCTGCTAGCTAATTCAGTATGCTCCCTGCCAGGCAAGCCAGCAGCCTAAACTCCTCTTCTTTCTGTCTCCCTGTTTTTCTCCCCCATATAGATCCCTGCGCTGCACTAGCTACCTCCTCCCTTCAGGCCATTTTAGTCCAGAGATTGCCCTGGTGGGCTTGGTGCATTTCAGCATTTGTCCACTAGATGGCATCCTCTCCCCACTTATATAGACTTCAATTCACTCACGTCTTGTAATCTCTCTAGTTCTAACATTTCTTTTTCCCACTCTCCCCCCTAAACCCTTATAGCCCTCTCTTCCTACAACATCCAGGTCCCCACCTCCGCTTACCCTTCTTTTACTTACCCTTCTGCAACATCACTCCACTGATAGGTTCTCAATGTCCTCCTGGGTTCTCTTCCTGCTCCGTTCACCCTTCAGGCTCACTCCGCTTCCCTACCCTACCCCCAATTCCCACCCACCCCCAGCACCTCTACCTTTACCCCTCTAGAAACCACACCCACTGTTACTCTACACTAATCAACATCCAGTACTCTGGAAACTCCCACTCCCTTTTCCCTCTGAAATAGGCTTCCATTCTCATTCTAACACCCACTCCCAACCACACCCCATCCACTTCCTAACATAACCAACCACTCCCTCCCTACTATTACATAAGTACCATATCCTCTATATATATCTTGTCTCTTATATACACATATAACTCAATCTACATTGCTCCGGTTAGTAACCCTACCTCAACATGCTCTCAAAACCCTCAACTATCTCCCTTTTACTACTATTACTTCTACATCTAACCTATCTCCACTACTTCACCCAACCCTTTAATCCACATCACTCACAATCCTTCCATGTAACCAATCACCTTAACTCTCCTCTCCCATACTCACTCTCTCCTATTTCTCCCCATCTATATCCTATAAAAAAACATCCTATTTTTCCCATACAAAATTATCACCACTCAAAAATATTCTACTCCCATTATATCTAGTAAATCCTTCAGAATTACAATAGAAGCCAATCTTTTCTCTAACCTGTCCAACTACCTTTCTGACTCAATCCTTCATCTGATCACAAGCCTATTATCAGGCGATATCCATCCCAACCCAGGCCCCCCCACCTCAACCACTATAAACAAGTTCATATTACTTACTTCTTTAAACTCCCAAAGCACAGTCAACAAAGTCCCAAACCTCCATGCCTGGCTCACACATAATAAACCAGACATCCTATCCATTTCTGAAACATGGTTAAAACCCCACATAAAAGACTCTGAAATAGTTCCACCAAACTATTCTATCATTAGAAAAGACAGGTCCCACAAAAAAGGTGGAGGAGTAACTCTCCTTTACTCATCCTCCCTGTTAGTTACTCCCTATAATAAACCCATTCCACACTTTAAAAATGCTGAACTACTCCTCACTCTACTTTAAGTTAACAAACACAAACACATTTGTCTAGCTTCCCTCTACATCCCCCCAGGGGATAATGTTTCTACACTTGAAAATATCCTCTCCTGGCTCTCCAATAATATTAGCAATGAAACCATAATTTTAGGAGACATGAATATTAACTGGGCCTCCATACAGACTCCAACTAACTCTCTCAATATCAACCTCCATAATTTCTCACAGCTAATCAACTCAGTCACACACCCCTCAAAACCCCCCCCTGGCGGCAGTATTCTGGACTGGATTCTAGTCTCCCATCCCCATTATTTTTCTAATAGTGGCACTCTTTCAGATTCCCTCAGCGACCATACACCCATCTTCACTCACTGACTCCCCTCAAAACTACTTCGCACCCATAACTACATAACTACCCGTAACCAAAAAAACTTTAACCGTACAACCTTTTCAAACTCTCTAAAAGCAATAAACTGGAATTGTCTAAAAACATTACCCCTAGATGATGCAGTTGCCCACTTTAACTCAACATTCCTAAAACTACTAGACTCCCAGGCTCCCTTACGGACAAAAAGAATAAAACTTAAATCCACCCCTTGGCTGACCAAAAACACACTATCAACCATGCGGCATAGAGATAAAGCCTGGGCACACTACCAGAAAAACAAGACCCCCCCTACTCCATAACGAATACAAAACACTTCGAAATAAAGTAAAAAAACTCATCATCTCTGATCGACAAAACTACTTCTCTATACTCCAAAATAATAATAAAACAAACCCTCAAAAATTCTGGAAAGGTATTTCTATCCTACTTAACCCCAGCAAACCAGGCACCCCAACCCCAGACCCCAATGCTACTGAATTAGACCTACCTACCCAATTTAATTCTTTTTTTATTGAATCTATTGCCAAATTAACCTCTTCATTCTCAAACACCTCCACATTCTCTAATACACCCCCACCCTTCACTACCAACACTTTGTCCAGCACTGTTACCACTCCCTCTTTCCAATCAACTAACTCTCTACCCTGTACCTCTTCTCCTACTATAATTTCCTCATCATCCTCATCACCCCCTAATACCCCCTCTTCCCACTCCCCTGTATTCTCATTAAAACCTATTCCCACTTCTATTATAATAAAACTCCTTCTGAAATTGAAACCATGCACCAACGCTCCCGACAACATCCCATCTTACTTTCTCAGCATAGCTGCTGAATCAATTGCCTACCCCATCAGCATCTTAATCAACTGCTCTCTCCAAGAATGTATAGTACCTCAAATCTGGAAACAGGCCTTTATCATACCTTTACATAAAGGTGGTAACAATAACAATATCACTAATTTCCGCCCCATAGCTATCCAGTCTCCCATTTCTAAACTCCTAGAAAAGTGTGTCCAACTTCAGCTCCTACCACATCTCTTAGATAACAACCTTCTAACTCCTACACAACATGGTTTCAGACCAAATCACAGTACCATGACAGCCCTCCTCTCCTTCTTTGAAACTGTAAATAAAGCCCACGACTCTGGTCTACTTGTTTCTACCCTACTACTCAACCGCTCCAAGGCCTTCGATACTATCTCACACAGCTTGCTCTTAACTAAACTCTCAGAACTTAACCTATCTCCCTCCTCTCTGAACTGGTTCTCCAGCTACTTATCCAATAGATACCAAGCTGTAAAATGGAAAAAGGTCTCCTCCCCATTTCTCAATACCCCTACCGGAGTTCCCCAGGGCTCCATACTGGGTCCCCTTCTCTTCAATATATTTATAAATGATTTCCACAAATCAATTCCATTCTCAAACATCATCCAATATGCAGATGACTCAACTATTATCTGCTCTGCCACATCTATCCCCACACTCATAAAACTCACACAAGAAGCTTTCTCAACCACTGAATATTGGATAAAAAAAAAAATCACCTAGCACTCAATGCTTCCAAAACTAAATTAATGGTATTTACCCCCTCAAAAGTCACTCCCTTCGATATTAATGCATTCTCAATTACTAGCCAAAATAACTCACCTCGAGAACTGGTGACGGAGACCAAGTTACTCGGAGTCCAAATCAACAGCCAGCTCAAATTCAACTCCCACATACAAATAAATATCAAAAAACCCATCAAAAACTAGGTATGCTCTATTGACAAAATCATTACCTTACACCTGCCACCAAAATCACTGTCTCTACTTCCTTTCTTATCCCCTCTCTTCTATATGGAGCTCCACTTCTAACTAATCTACAGTCCACTCTAAAAAAACAACTCTCCTCTTGCTACAACAAAATCACCAAGTTCGCTACCAGCCATAAGTCCTCCACCCACCACTGTTCCTCCCTTCAAAAGCTAAAATGGCTAGAACTATCCAATCATCTCACCTGCACTCAACTAACTCTTGCCCACAAGCTCATTCTCAACCCCTCCCTCTGCCCGTCCCTTTCCTCTGCCTTTAAAATGTACCTACCTGATAGAGTATTAAGGTCAAACAATCAAAATCTATTAGAAGTGTACAAACCAACTCATCCCCCAGGCAAAAACCTTCTATCCTATAGCACAGCTCGCCTCTGGAACTCCCTACCACCATCCATTCGCACCACCACTAACCATTTTATTTTCAAAAGAACTCTTCATTCTTATCTATCATCCCACTGGGAATGCTCTTGCTCCCACCCCTCATAACTAACGCTGGAATTTCTTCTTTCTTCACCTTCCTTCATTCCCCTGTTTACTCCAGCAATTTTTCCCCTCTATTTTTCCATAACATATACTCTATTATTCCTATGGTATATGCAAAGAATGTATCAGACTTTACTTCTTAAATGTATGCTTTCTAATATGTAATTACTTCCTGCATTGCCTTGCAACATTCCTTTGTTAGGCTGTTTCATCTGTTAGATCCATCACAACTCTGTATTATTTTGAATGTTTGTTAACTATTTGAAATTATTTGTTGAACCTTTTACAATTGTATAATTAGCAATAGTAATCTACTGTACTTAGACTGTTTTGGAGCTTTTCTCCCCAGGACTCCATTGAAAACGGGTTCATCATGGCCCAATGGACTATCCTGGTAAACCAACTGCAAATAAATAAATAAATAAAATAAATTAGTTTGTCAGGCTTTCATAAAACAGATTGATCATCATAAGATCTTCTAAGAGTTGTCCTTTTTAAAGTCATTTGATTCCTGCAATTTTTTTTCCTGTGAGTATTTTTCACCCTTTTTCTTCTTTTATGATATATTCATTCTCCTGTTATTGTCTAGTACAGTCTTATGATCTGAAAACTTTATTTTTCTCTAATTCCATCTTTTATTACTCTCATGTTATCTGAATATATTTTATAAACTGTCTGCGTTTAAGCAACCCCCTCCTATAAATATATTCTCTCCCTTTACCTATTCTAACCTGCCATCATCATTTTTATGTTTTGTGCTATTTTCCCTTTGTCCTTTCTTAAATTACAATGAAAGTATCCCACCACCATAACAGGCATATTTGCTATTCCATAACTTTGAATTTCCTCAAACATTTTTTTCTTTCATTTACAAATATATATACACATGCACTACTATTCTAAACAGCTTCTGTGCCATTTTTACATCAAACACCAAATCTCACCCTGCCATGACAACCATTATATTTAATATTTTAGTGTCTTCATTTTTTGATAACACTGCAATAACTGAACAGACTATTTTTCTTTTCCATATAGGTTCATAGGTAGGTACTAGGCTATCTGCCTGAGGGCATTGATAAGCCTAGCCAGAGTGCGTTGGCTTTCACCGCCCCATTGATTAATTAACTGATCCTCTGTCAAGCAGAGCCAATGAAGTGATCCCAGGGGTGTATTTTCTGTTACCCATCCACTTGTCAAGGTTTCTCTTGAAGAGTGTTAGTGAGGGGCTCTGCCTGATGTAATTTGGAATTTTGTTCCAAAGCATGGGGAGTCTCTGTGACAGGAATCAATCCCTCCAGCATGTTCTTTTTATTGTTGTGGCAAGGTTTAGCTCACTAGAGCGCGTGGCTCGCAGTGACTTGGATTTCTTTAGGTGGAGCATGTCCATCAATTCTGAGTTGGACATGGCTTTGTAAGTCAGGCAGAGATCACTTCTGAGTAAGCGATATGCCACTGAGTACAGCCGGAGTTTTTTCAGTCGGGCTGCATAGGACATATGTTTGAGGCCAGTAATCCTCTTGGTGAGGTACTTTTGTGGTCTTTCCAGCTGTTGGAAGTGTCTTGTGAGGTACATCCCCAATGGGGCATTGTACTCTATGATGGGTCTAATGAGTGACGAGTAGAGGGTCACTATAACCTCTTTATTTCTAGATGCGAACCCTTTAGTAATTAGATGGGCCACATAGAAGGATTTCCTAACTACTTTGGCAATATGATTGTCAAAGGAAAGATTACTATCTACCTTGGTCCCCAGATCTCTAATTACCTCTTCTGTATTAAGAGGGCTGCCACCTATGTGGTAATTCATGGGTGTTTTGTTTTTCCCAAATGGGATGACTACGCATTTTTTGGCATTTAGCTTGAGGCCATGACTTTGACACCAGGTGTCCGACTCAGTAAGGTCCTTTTGGAGGATGTCATCTTAAATTCAAACATTGTCATTCTTCTAACATCACTCTTTATGTTAATCACATTCAAAGATGCTATACTTATATTACCCTTCTCTCTCTCTGCATTTTAGTTCATTTTCAGCCTCTTTTTTTCTCCTCCAAATCTAATAGAACCCTCTACCTTATTTCTGACTTATTTCAGAGCTCACATCTACCTCTACTTTTCCCTCAGTTTTAAGGCCCTAAACCTGTTTTTCATCTCCATATGGGTTTGTTTTTATGTATTAGTTTATAGACTTCATCTAGTGCATCTTTTTCTATATTTTTGCCTTGGTGTTTCTCACCCCGACCCTCCACCCTATCCTTTCATTATGGTCTTCCACCTTTCTTGTGTAAAACCTTGTTCTGCCTCTCATTGTCCTCACTTTCTCTTTCTTCTCTAATTACTGGATAGTCAGGCCCAGAATATTTTCTTCTTCTACATTTCTTACAGCATGGTTTACAGTTTTTCTGGAATGCCCAAACTCCCCACACTGTCCTTGCCTTTTTTGTACAATCCTGGATCAAACATGATTTCTTCCCCACAGAAAAAAAAATGCTTTCACTTGCCCCCAGTACATAAT
Organism: Protopterus annectens; assembly: GCF_019279795.1. Taxonomy (NCBI): domain Eukaryota; kingdom Metazoa; phylum Chordata; order Ceratodontiformes; family Protopteridae; genus Protopterus; species Protopterus annectens. The sequence goes on from NC_056741.1 coordinate 229,410,685, forward strand.
AAACTTTTTTCCCAACTATTATTAGCACAGCAGGCATATGCTGCAGTTTGTTAATTTCTATTTTATAAAGATACACAGTTTTCCCATCTCCTAATCCATACCTTTCTGTTATCTACAACTTTTTAAAAAATATTTTGCACATCTTGACATAAGCTTAGAAAAAAAAACTTTTGTTAACTTGTTTTCTATCTTAGTCATTGTAAATTCTAACAACAGTTTTTTAACTATACATTTAAGTATTGATAAACACAATCCTTCCAAGGAGATATATTACTTCTCTTTTCACATTTCTTCTGTTAGTGCAAATTTCTCAAAAGTTATTTTGCATATAATTTCAATTGCTATATGTATTAATGCCCTAATATTAGACAAATTGAATCCTAAGGTCATAATAATATTGTCTGAAGCACAGTACATATTTATTTGTTGTTCAGCATTTGTTTTCATCCACACCACAGACCATTTCCACTAGTTAACAGCTCCAGCCTGTCTCTGCTACACCAGCATTAACCTTTTCTTTCTGTACTCTTTCACTGTGGCCTGCTACTGCTGCTGCTGGATATGTTTTTCCTCTGGTAACACTGTTCTCAGTCTCTCTCTGTTTACCACTATCAGCTACATTGTCCTGCAGCCCAACATAGAGCCTTAAAGCTTGCCATTCCACAAGCCAGATGTGTCCTCTTTTTGTCACTTCCAATAGTTTCAGTCACCTCTTGATCTGCTTCTTCCAAAAATGCACACTGCTTTGTCTCTCAAGGCATCCTCCATCTTGGATTTGCCACACGCAAGTCAGCAGCAGCCTTCTGGTTCAACCAAGCGGTTGTTGGGCAAAACAACAAGACTAAAGAGTAAGGGTGCTTTATTAACATTTGCATTCATTTTAAACAATAAAAACTTTAAATCAATTATTCATACTTAAAATTATTTGCAAGCTTATCATCACAAAAATAACTTAAATAAACAATTCTATTTATTTTATTCTTTTTTTGGTTATATTTAGTCTCTGTGCCCGCCCTTTCTTATATTATATTTACATTCTTCTTTCTGCTTTTTTCCCGGTTAAGGTTCGCCACAGCAGATCACCTGTCCGCTCATGATTGGCAGTGGAGTTTTACAGTGTCGATATGATAGCCTGGCGCCCAACCTTCCACAGAAGGCACACACACACACACACGCACACACACACACACGCACACACACACACACACACACACACACACACACACACACACACACAGGCACTCACACCTAGGGCCAATTTTAAGTATCCATTCCACCTACAGCATGTCTTTGGGATGTGGGAGGAAACTGGAGCACCTGGAGGAAACCCATGTGACCACAGGGATGACATGCAGACTCCACACAGAAGGCACCCCAGCCGAGGATCGAACCAGAGAACCTCTTGCTGTGAGGTGGCAACGCTACCCGCTGCACCACTGTGGTCACCCCAAAGTCTCTTTATGGACAATTTCAGGCCATTAAAGCCAAACCCCTCTAGCTGTGGGCATGCATGTTTCTGCCTTCTTATGACATCATCAGCACAGCATAAGAGGAATCTTTCTTTCAAATCTCTCTTCTTATTTCAGCTAATATATCATCCTCTTCATTTTCTTGATATATAACAAATTTTCACAGCTCTTTTGCACATCATCCATAATGTCACAGACAGAATTTTATACCATTAATCAATATCACACTTTCTTACTTTATCATATTTCCCATATAATATCATATTTATATTTATACATGCAAATCCTTCCCTTCTATATTCATTTTTAAACGTTTCCAAAATTATTCTTATTGCAATCAAAAAATGTTTTGTTGTTTCTTCCTCACTACAATCAACATATTCTCATTGCTTCATCATCTTGTATTTCATATTCCCTTTCACCATGACTTTTCTAATAAAAACCTCCACAAAAATCCTCTGCTTTGTAAAATGTTTTAGGTCTTTTTCTTTTGTATTTTATTGCCTTTTTCATCTTCTTTTAATTCCTTCCATGGATACAAACATTTTGAAAATCATATTATATCATTATGTTTTTTTTCATGTCAATGTCACTTTTAACTTCTATAAATCCATTTTATTGTCATGTTCCTTTCCTTCCATTATGCCCTTTTTTCTTTTGCTTTCTCTGTTTTTCTTCCCAGACACTTTTATAGTTTTCATATAATATCTTATCTATGATTTCTTTTTGTCTTTCTTTATCCCTTCTCATTATCCAAAATAAATGCATAGATTTTAAATACACCACTGGATTTTTAAAATTTTATCCACCTTCTGCTTTTTATTATAAATTATCCCTCTTCTCAACAGAGTCAGCCTTGAGCCTCAAATGGAGCTATAAAATGTCTAGCAACTCTTTTCCCATATGAGAGCCAATATTTATATTCCCCTATATATGCTATTTGTCTTAATGCATACGTATTCCATATATGTCTATTTCTGAAATTATAGGTAAAAACTTGTCTACCAGCTAACATTTTTTTATTTGTTACAATATATATCTCAGCATTGACTTATTACACTTTTATACTCTGCAAATGTCACTCTCTACATCTTTATTTCATTTCTTGTGAAATATATTCCATTTATTTATTTTTATTTCACCAAGTCACTTGCACTTCATTTTGCTTGACTGCAGACTATTTTTAACAAATTTTTTATCCTTTTTGCAACCTCATTTATCCATCCCTTTTTCTGTTACTTTAACTAAGCCATCTACATATATCATATATATTGATAATACAACAATAACATTTCCATCCATCTTCCATCATGCCTCCTTCATTTCATACATACATGTCTCCACTACTGCATTCATTACGGATACAAATAAATACAGGCTCATTGGGCATCACAGTTTTGCTCTTCTCTTAATATTTTTCCATCTATCCATTTAAATTAACTTGCACTCATGATTTTTTATAACATTCTGTATTACATTAATATTTCTATTCAGTTTATCAAAGACTTTAGCTATGTCACATATCAGTCTTAACTTCTTTATTTCCTTTCAATATCATCTCTACTACTTATTTCACTATAATTAGCATTTCTTTCACATCTCTTCCTTTTATACCATAGTTCCCTTCTACTATTAACTCATCCAATATATATTTTATCCTTTTTGTAGTATTTTCATAAATGTTTTAAACCCAAGATTCCTTAGTGTTATAGCCTCCAATGTTTTTCTATATTTACTTTCATTCTTTTTCCATAAAATGTGTATCACTCCATTACATATGTCTTCTTCCATTATGCCTCCCTTCATTTAATATTTGTTAAAAAAAAAAAAAAAAACTTCTTGTTTTATCTTGATTCATTTCCTTATAATACTCATAGTTTATAGCATCCAGTCCTGGCACTGACTCATTCTTTCCTTGTTTTATCACTGTCTCTGTTTCTTCTATTGTTATATTATTTTCTAAATATATCTTTATTCTTTCAGATTGTTTTCACTTTTCATTCTTCTTGCCCAGAGATTTCCTCTTTTTATACATTTTGTTCTACAAAATTCTCTACCACCTCCATAATATCTTTGCTTGTATTTTGTCACATTTGTCATCTAAGATAGCATCCACTTTCCTTCTCCCATTTTTGTTTCTTTTCCTAAATAAAGGGGGTACCTTCTTTTCTTTTCTATAAGAAAAATATTTGAATATATAACATCATTTTTACTTTTCTCTCTTCTTATCATACATCTGTCTTTCTATTTCCTTTATTTTGCCACTTCTTTGTTCAGTCTCTTTCTCATAATTATGTACAATTTCTTTATATGTCATTTATTTTTTCTTTCCACTTCAAATACATTTTGTAGCACTTCTTATAAATTATGCCCATTTTTTATAAAATGGTCTTGTCATATAATCTTTTCATAACATTTATTTCCCTCTTATCATTTGTCCCTATTTTTATACTCTGCTGTTAATCCTTTATTTTCCCTTCTTTCTCATTTCTCTGTCTTACCCTATTCTAACCCATACTGCTCTATTATCTGAAAACTCTGTCATCTTTTCACCCCATGTTATTTCTTTCATGACTTAAGAGTAAACTATATAATCAGTTTCCATCTTAAAAATTCCCCCTTTTATAAGTCTATTCTTTATTTTTTCCAACTTTTAAATTTCCACATTTTATTAACTCTCTTAACAGTTTAACATCTTGTGTTGTCATTTTCTTTCCACAGGTTACAGTTAAATTCTCACCTCATCATCACTTACATATTATTAACACATTGAGAGAGAAAATTGTTTTTTAAAAAATTAAAACAATCATATTAAACTCAATATTAATCTATACATTTTTGTCTCATTCTCATTTCACATATCACTACCCTTCCTGGTACTTCTATTGTTGCATCTAGAATTCATATCTGTTCATTTTTTTATAAGAATTCTTATTCCAAAATGTTTCATTTCCTGCAGAGGAAACAGTTTGCCACACCCCCACATTGCTTTTATTCATTACCTTTTTTCTGCTTCCTTACATCTAATATATATCAAGCAAGCAACATCCATTTTTATTTTTTACTCTATACCATCACCAACTTCTTCTTCTGTCCGCTCATGAATGGCAGTAGAGTTTTTATGGTGTTGAGTTGCCGGCCCAGCACCCAACCTTCCACAGAAGGCACACACATACACGAACTCATGCCCAGGGCCAATTTAGAGTGTCCAATCCACCTACAGCATATGCGAGGATCAAACCGGAGAACCTCTTGATGTTAGGTGGCATTGCTAACCGCTGCATCACCTCTTGTACCATTTCTAATTCTGATGACAGCTAATGCTAAACTTCCTATATCATACTTTCCTTTCCTTTTTTGTAAGTGTTTCTTTTCCTTCTCCTAAGTCTCTCACCAATCGATTTTTTACAATCTTGTTCTTCTTCTTTTGCCTCTAGCTGTCCTTCTTTTTCCTCTTCACTTTCCAAAATTACAAATCTGTTGTCTTCCTCAATGTTAATAAGCTCACTTTGAACTATTTAGTCTCTAATTACCTCTACAGTCTTTAACCTTTCTTCAGTATCCTTTTCACCATAACACCTTCTCTTTCAATATCTTCTGTAGTAATATTTTTTACAGTTTGTCTTTCTTCTAATCATTCCTTTTCATCTACACTTTCCTTCAGATCAAAAGTATCCAAATTATATACAATTTCTACAAACAGACTTACAGTTTTTGCTACATGTCACCTCTACGCACTCTAGCCACACCTTCATTCTTATAATCTTGTACTAAATGATTTTCATCCCTATAGAAATAGCACATTTTAGATTGGCTCCAGTACCTAACATGTCCCCTGTTACCATTCACAATTATTGTATTTGGAATATGCTGAATTTTCCCACCCATAGCAGCCATTGTTACACACAATTCCCAAAACCCAGACCATACATTTCTGTCATTACATTTTTAACTTTATGTACTTTAATACGCTGTTTAAGGAAACTCATGTTCTTCATATTGTTTACTACAGAGTGAAAGTAAAAAAAAAAACAAAAAACAAAAAAAAAAACTATTTTAACTCATGCTCATCCAGATATGAAGTCCTAAATTGCACATTTATTTTTTATTTTTAGTTGTAACCCCAATCTCTGAAATAAATGGTCTTTCCATTGTGGTATTATATTTCTTTCTCAATTTCAGTCACAATTAAAACTTTCAAAAGTCACTTCACAAAACTTTTCAACCCCCAAATGAATTAATATTCTTATGTCAACCCCCAGTGGCAAAATAATAGAATCTATAATGTCATAACTCTCCATGCTGTCATTGTTTTTTACTTTTTATTCTTACCATTGGACGTCTTTTCTGTGGCTGTTGAGAAAATTCAGATCTTTGATGCTTCTTCCATTGTTCCTTGCTTTGCTGCATCTGCATAACGTCTTCCTTGTAACAAAAAAAAATATTGCAGTGGTAAACCCTTTAAAACTGGCTACTGCATCAGCCAAGAACACCTCCAGTGTTTTCGCTTCTCCAACTATTACGTCTGTTTCCAACCTTCCACATTGAAATACTGTCTCTAATATGCCACTCCATTGCACTTCCTCTCATCCCTTTGACTCTGCCTTTTTCATCAAATCTATCAGCACTAGTGTCTGCAGTCCTCCAAGTTCCAGTTCTGTATCAATTATTTCATCTCCTTCTCCTTCCTTCAGTTAGTGTTCTCCTGCTACTCTCTCCAGCTCTGCTGCACTGTCCTCCATTTCAGAATTCTCAGAACTACAATAGCAGTCCTACAGCAACACCTAGAAGCTCCAGCAAATGTTTCACTTCCTCTCTTTCAAAGAGTAGGGTGCTTTATTAAGATTTACATTCATATTTTACACGCACGCACACACACACACACACACACACACACACACACACACACACACACACACACACATTTGTGTGTGTGTGTGTGTGTGTGTGTGTGTGTGTGTGTGTGTGTGTGTGTGTGTGTGTATTCAAACCACCTAATTTTTTATTAATATTAGTATTTTATAAGAGTAGGGTAAGTTCCCCTGTGCCCTGGACAAATTTATTCTAGTCAGTATGAATACCTTCTTGGGTCTCCCCAGAAAAGAGGACACAACTAGTGGGGCTAACCAAGTCAATAAAAAGTAAATAAAATAATTAAAATACTGACAACCACATCACACACATTAAGCTTTGTATAAAGTAAAACGAGAGACTATATTTTACAGGTGTAAGATCAGCATGGGTGCTACATAGAATAAACTGGCAAAGAAGTTGGCAAGTATTACAGATATATTTAGAGACAAAAGCTTAATCTTGCAGATGTGGTGTATGAGTTTAGGAAAACACCTAGTATCAGCCAGCTCAAGTTAAACATGGACAGCCCTTTCAACAGCAGTTAGTGAGTTGCCAGTCCAGACATAGATGGAGTAATCTGTCTACTGGACAACAAAATAGTCAGGTGTCTGTATTATAGTTAGAAGTGTGATGTACTGGGTGCCTCTTCAGATTATGTGGTTTATTGGATCATTACATTTTTAAAATGTTAAACCTCATATGGTTGAGACCATAGAATCAACATTTCAAAAAGTCAAACTGTTTGTACTGAGATCACGGTACACTGAATATCAGGGAATTTGCCTTTTTCCTCACTATAGTGTGATCTCAGAGTTGGTATACATAATTAGCAGGGGATATGGAGGTGCAGAGGGGCTATTCCCCCCAGCAAAAATACTGTATTTGTGGAATGTTTATCTTTTATTTTTTTGTGTCAATCATATGGTCTCAACCATATGAATTTCTATGTTTTAAAAATTTGATAACGTAAACTAGATCCAGTTTAACATGGCTGGATTTTGTGAATACCAAAGAATTTAATGCTCTGCTCCTTAAACACTGATCACAACTCTTGAGATTTTAGATATTTTCTGTACAGGAATTCCACACTCAGGCTGTAAGAAGTACATAGGTAAAATCATCAAAACGGTTTTAGCTTTATGAACTTGAAGAGGAAGGGAATTTGCACATTCTTCAAAAAAGAAAACAAATGGAGATAGGAGTATGAGAGAGAAAGTGTAGAAAAGGAGGGAGAGGGTACAGGAAAAAGAAAGGGGGTGGGGAAATAAGTCAAAAAATTCAACATTACATTATTTGCATTAATCCTAAGCAGAAAAAATGTATTATAAGGCATCTGAAAATATGTTATACAAAAATTCAGTGAGGACTTGAACTTTTTCTTTAAGTACATTTTGGATATATATTTGTTCATAAGCTAATTCAATAAGGGCTACATACCCCATTACCTGGAGAGAGTAAAGAGAGAGGCAGTATACTGATGAAGGTCTCTGAGGGGAACACACTACTGGAAGGGTCTATATTAGATGAACAAAAGTTCATCTTAGTGAACGCTCACATGAGTGAATATTGCGGAACTCGAAACCGCAATTGTGAGCTCGTGGTACAGTGTAGATGGGAATATTTGCTCTTTACTCACTGTAGTGCGATCTTGGAGTTTGAATATATATATTTAGCGGGGTGTGTGGGGGCCACAGCCCCCCACAGTTGCAGTTTCGAGTTCCTGGATTTTTGCTCATGTGAGCGTTCTCTAAGGTGAACTTTCGTTCATCTAATATAGACCCTGCTGGAAAACAGTCAAGTAAATCTAACCTAGGCATTAGTTGTATTAGTAGTTAGTGTTATATTTATTTCCTATCCAGGTAAATGCACTTAATTGCCTCATTTTAAGGATAGCTAAAGAACGCTGGCTAGTTAAGTGCTCAGAGTGACACAGTAGACAAATGATGACTGAGGGATTCAAATCCAGGACAGCAGGTTGAAGCTTGTTAGCAGAACATATCCTTAATAAGCTGCACTAAACTGCCAGACAAACTTGGTGGTAAACTTTGTAAAGCAGGAAGCTCAGAGTTTTCAATTTAACTTTGAAGATCAAATTGTATACAATGGAAGTTCATTTCCATTAGTTCAAAAGTTTGTATGGGACAAGCATCACGTTTGATGCCAAAGTCTGTAAGTATTACCTGATGACATGGGATTGCAGACTTTTAATGGTGCCTACATTCTCCATCAATGCTATTGGTTAAAACTCCTTAAAAGGGAAAATGGCTTGGTTTTAGCAGCATTATATTACCTTTCCAGGAGTCATTAGGAATCCATTACAATGGTTTCTTAAAAACAAAACAAAATAATTATTGTGTTCTCATTATAAAAAATGTTCTCATGTATAAGGTCTTTACAATTCCTCCATGAAATAAGGTTGCATGGGAGCCTATTCCTTGGTTGTTGTTTACTTGTTGCACACACAGTTTTTCTAGGTGATCATCGGGAGCAGCAGAGAACACATGGGAAGTTTGTTTTAATGTGTATTGTTGGAATGAATGGCACCAATGTGTTTTAATAATTTGTGAGCATTTTCCAACCAAACATAATGTAAGCATTTAAATAAGATGAGAATATTTATAAGGGTCAAGATTTTTGAAACTACTTACATTCAGGAATGGGGGGGGGCTTTCCTCCTGCAAAAAACATTTTTATACATTGTTTTATGTTTGCTAATATTCTAGAGTGTTGAAGTTTCCATTTTGACATTGTGTATGTTGATTTTTTTCTGAATTTGTCAATTTGATATAGATCCCTTTTGCTTCCACAACAAGCACTGACATGGCAAAGACTTGGACATACTTCCTCCATGTAAGGAGTTTCAAATTATGGTTGTGAGGAGTTTATGACTGTGATTTCAGCTGTACATCAAATAACTTCTAGACTAGACCCATATTTTAATTATTATTTATAAAATGTTTAAGTTACTTCTAAGGTCACATTTTTTCTGTCTCTTTTAATGCAGGCACAGTTTGACCCAGTACTATTTCTTTTCTATTTTAACTTGCCTTCTTTTGCAAAATTATTGAATGAGGTTTGCATACAGTTTGAATTGCAGTTAACAGTTCAGAAACTCATAGATTCATATTAGTCAAGTTTTAATATTTGACATAGCACTGAAACTACTTAATTAATATAGCAAATGATCTTATGGCAAGAGATACACGTGGTTTAGCTCTGGCCCTGTTTCATGTATTTGCTGGACTTTACAATGCTGACCTCATTATCCCAAGTGAAGGCCTTTGTTTTCATTGTGTTTTTTCATTCACTGTGTTGGAATGGTTTGCCTTCTGCTTTTCTGGCTGTACTCAGAGAGAGATACCAGGACAACCCAGCTCTTGTTCCTGTCCAATAGTCTGTGAAGACCTCATAGATCAGTGCTGTATCTGTTGTAGTTACTGTCTCCAAATTATCTTACTAAGAGATAGTTTTGTTATTAACACTGTTCAGATGATACATAGCTGAATTGTTCCATCCTTCAAAAGTGCATGGTGAGTGTGAATTAATCTTGCAGATAACTGATGATTTTGATACTATTTATCACTGGTTACTTTGCACTTGGTTGGAACTTAACACTGCCAGTACTGTGGCCTTGTACACTTGGTTGGAACTTAATACTGCCAATACTGTGGCCTGGTGCACTTGGTTGGAACTTAATACTGCCAATATTGTAGCCTTGCTTGTAGATTCCACTTTCTTGAACTATTCATCTCAACTATTACGAGTTATATTATGCATGCCAGTGACATGTTGGGGTTTCCTTCTATCTAAAGTGTGAACTCTAAGTATGTTCTTTGATAACCAACTGACATTTTGGAACAAGGTGTTAGTTGTTACTCAGATATGTTGCTTCCATCTGAGGAATACTACTTTAATTAAGCATCTGATGCCTTTTGAAGACCTCTCTGTGGTAGCTCATGCCTTGGTATCTTCAGTCATGAATATTACTGCACTCTTTTCCTAACTGTGAGACTTGAAAACATCCTTTAATGCCAGACTCTGCCATGCAGCTGCGTACTGGTACACATTGTTATGGACATACAACTCTAGCCCTTTGGAGACAGCACTGGTGGCCTGTTTCCTTCCATATTCTGTTTAAAATCTAGCAGCTGAAGTTTTTAGCCCTGCATGATTTATGTCCAGCTTACCTAAAACAATTCATGGTTGCCTGGTGTCTGCCATGAATTCTGTGGTCTTCCACCTTGAAGCTGCCCGTGGTTCTTTGGGTGCTGTTTGAAATGTCATATCTTCATTCCTTTGCATGTCAAGCTATACAACTCTAGAACTTGTTACTATGGTGTTTGTGGGAGTGTTTTAGTTATCTGCCCTTGTTTATTCTGATGACTTGTTTAGTAAGTCCTTGCTGCTCCATAAACCCTGTTTGTGTGTATGCTTTTTATGTTGAAATTGCAGGTCCAAAAACTGAAACATTAATGTTGGCTCTACTCCCTAAGTGATGCACATATTCTCCAGTAGGGTCTAAATCAGACAAATGATTGGTACCAGATCCATGGCCTAAAACTAAATGTGAAAAAATGCATTATCCTACCCTGTGGTAAGCTAAAGATCCCTGCAAATTACAAAAGCACACCCCTAAGAGTAGACTCAGGGGTGAAAGATCTAGGTACACAGATAGCTTCCTAAATTTGAACTATCATGTATCCACAGTGGTGAGAAAGTCATTCTATGTTGCATGGCTTATAAGTAAAGGTATGGCATCCAAAGCCAAGGAATTTATAGTCCTACAGTATTCATTCCTCATTAGACAACTAATCGAGCACAGTATGCTATTTGGCATGTACTTGACTAGGCTCTGACAACAGCTGGAGCAACCTCAGAGGTTCCTTGCAAAGAAAATACAGGGTGTTAACAACATGTTCTTTGCAGATACACTCAAAACTTTATCTCTTTAATCTGTCTTCTACCGACTATTAAGGGGTGACTTATGCCTTACCTACAAGGCACTCACAGCCCCAACCCTTATGGAGCTGCTATGCATCCACAAGACAAACAGCATGAGGGTCATGCAATCTCGGGATATAAATCTAGTCAGTGGTTCAAATAAAACATACTGCTGAAATTCACAGACACCAACCACAAACTGTAAAATTCACAATAAAAAGCGTTGGGACCCAAAAACGGCAACTAGTCCAACTTTATTCACTAAAACAACCACGATTACCACTTTCGTCTGTAATAAACAAACTTCATCAGATCAGATCTGATGAAGTTTGCTTATTACAGATGAAAGCACTAATTGTGATCTGATGAAATTTGTTTATTACAGACAAAAGCGCTAATTGTGGTTGTTTTATTGAATAAAGTTGGACTAATTGCCGTTTCTGGGACCTGCTGCTTTTTATTATGGTTTAAACAAAACATGCTGGAGACACAGATGTGTGTGTCACAGAGATTACTCATTCTTGGAATAGGCTTCCTATTTACATTAAACCGATTCATTCCCTAGCCTTCTTCAAATGCATTTTGCATCAGTGGATGGCATCACAAATTCCCACCTGGGGTAGCATCTATGTCTCTTATGGACATGGATAATTTGTAAAATACTCAAGGCATATGCACAACCTCTGCCATCTTCTTGCCCCAAGGGGCCACATATTGTATAAAATCGGGTTATACTGGCTAGGCTTGTAAGGACTCATAAACTGCTAGTCTAGTAATCTCCTATGAACCTACTGAGTGAAATTAGGAGGAGTTTATTGTAATGAAAAATCTGAAATGAGAAACGGAATACAGTCAGAATTGTTTTAGCAATAAGAAGAATTTAAATACATTTTCCCTAATCTCTATCATTATCGTGGAAATATTTTCAATTTTGACCTATAGCCCCCTGCTTCCATTATATATAGTAGAAGGATATTCTGCATTTGTCCTTGTATGTGCTACCATTTGTTGAATGCATAAGAGAGAAAGGTCATCTGCATCATTGCTATACCACTGATACTCCACTTTACCCCTCTTTCACTTTGCATAAGTTGTCTGCTGTTGATTCATTAGATAAGGATCTTGAATCCATCCAGAACTGGATGACCTTTAATCACCTGTAGAGGAACATGACCAAGACTGTTGCTATTGCTATTCATGCTAACTAGTTTGATTCTAACTATCCAGCACAAGCCTATTATGGTTTATAATGATGATAGGTAGGCTTTTGTGAAGAAGGTTAAAATCATGATGTGATTTTTGATAACAGACTCATACTTATGTACCAGGTGCTATCTGCAATGAAAACAATGTGTTATCATCTTTTGAAACATATTCTGCATCCAGTACATTTTCCCTCCTAAGAACCTGTTGGTGCTGCATGTCTTAATGTCTTCACATCTTGTTTACATTAATTCCATTTACCTTAAGCTGCCTGACAGTGACCCACACAGCTTGCAGCTAGTGTAGAGTTCTGCAGCATGATTTCTTTTAAGCACTTCACATTACTGGCTTTATATTCAGTATTGCATCACCTTTAAAGTCTTCCTGATAGTTTATATACTTATCAACATTTTGGGTCACTCATATCTTATGGACCTTTCTGTCCCTCTACTCTTCAGTTAATCCACTATGTTCATTTTCCACAAAGTTGTTGGAGGTCCCTAACTCATATCTGGATACATTCTGCACCCAGATATTTTGCCACTAGGTTCCTCAGATGTGAAATCACTTTTTCCAGTGGGTGAAGGGCTTCCATATGCTATCTGGTTTTAAAGGGTATATTAAAATCATTTGTTTAATTTGTTTTTTAATACTGATAATAATTAGTTTGTTCCCTACCTGTGTTATTTCATTTTAATAATTTATTTATGTTTTTATATCTTTACTCATCTACTGTACCACAACATATGATCTCAGTGTTTCTCCTTTTTATCTCCATTATTTTATTCAGTGTTTATCTTCCTGTTTTTACCCTGTTTTGTGTTTACTTAACTAACATTTTTGCCTCATATTTATTAATATAATGCTTAGCAACAAACACTTTAAATGTGAATTTGAATTAGAAACATTTCTTCTTAGAATATGATAAGGCCTGGATTTTGAGGATGCTGAAATCTGAGCTAGCAGTGACAAAGCTAGATAACTTGACGTGTGAATGCAACTTAGATAAGTAATGTCCTACAACTTATACTCATGTTCTCAGCTGTAACTCAGAAGAGGCAAAGGAGGCAACTACCCTGCACACAAAGTATAGGTTCATAGGTTGGTACTAGGCTATCGGCCCTAGGGCCTATACAAGCCTATACAAGCCTAGCCATAACAATTCCCTGGATATTTCTTCCCACAATGTTTACTTCCCTGGACCCCTGTCTAGCAGGGTGACTGATGTGATCCCTGGGATGAATTTCCTATATTCCATCCAATTGTCAAGGTTCCTTTTGAAGAGGGCCAAGGAGGTGCCCTGCTTGACATGTATGGGCAGTCTATTCCAGAGTATGGGGAGTTTCTGGGTCGGGAACCTATCCCTCCAGCATGTATTGTTCATTGTGATGACAAGGTTTAGATCCCTCTCCTTAGATTCTGCAGATAATACTGTGTGAACCTCTCAACCCAGAGAACTAGCTAGCCCAACTGGACACTCTGGGACCCAGGCGGTTCTAAAACTAGTATATATGTGATTGCATATAACTCAATACTATAACTGCTACTTTTTGTCCTTTGTAAGGTGCAGCACACCACCGGGGTGGTCTAGTACTTCCAGCCTCCCCCCAGCTATCCATAGTCACTATTCTTACTACCCTCTCTTGTTAATGTAAACCACTTGCACTACTGTTTGCCTGTTTTGGTCTCTGTTGTAGAACCCTGTCACTCTTCTTTTACTCCACTTGCCTGGTTTTAGCTTCCTACCCTTCTGCATTTCTGGTAGAGTTCTTTGGCTTATTATTCACCTTCTGCATTTCTGATAGAGTTCCTTGGCTTATTAATTAACTTAATAGCATCTGCCTCACACACTAAGGCGTCTTGGCTTATTAATCACATTAATAGCATCTGTCTCACACATTCAGGCTTTTTACCTTACCTTTTTCATGGCATTTCTGGCACTGGTTTCTACTTGCTCCGTTCCCCTACCCTACCCCATTCCCACCCACTCCAACTTCAATTTGATTTATATACTCACTAACCCCACCTCTCTTCCCTACCCATCCAATAACACAACAACACCTCACTTCCTTTCACACGCTGCCTTAACCAAATCACATAATTTTCTTTCCCACAGTCCCCTTAACCACACCCAGTTAAACACACACTTACCAGCATCTTAATTTATCTCATCATAACTCCTCCCAGTTCCACCTCATCTCTCCCTCCACAATTCTCAATTAGGCACTAGTCACTTTTCAAATTGCAAACCACTTCCAAACTCATGATGTACATCACCACAATCTGTACTATATTTCTCCTGTCTCTGTCCTTTAATCTCCTACTATTGTTAACCTCTCTGCAACAACCACCCACTCCTTACTGTCCTTCATCCACTCTTCCTAGTCAAGTAAAATCCACCTCTACCATTTCTCAGGTATCTGCTAGCCTATATGATACAAACATACTATTATGCGCACTGCTCATCAAACCAAACTAACCATCACCCTATGTCTTCTTACCAGAGCAAAACATAAATAAGAATTCACAACACCCTCTTCTCAGGCAACACAACTATCCCAATGTGGAGACATACACACAATCCAGGCCCCATCTCATCCTCTGTCCAATCCCCCAACTCCTATAAGTCATTAAACTTCACCACAATTAACTTGCAATACAAAGTATTAGAAACAAAATACCAGACTTCCATGCCTGGATAGCTCACAACAAGCCTGATATTGCTGGAACTGAAACATGACTAAAGCCCTATATCAAGGACACAGAATTCCTTCCCCCAGGACTCTCCTGTCTTAGAGCTGATAGACCCCATAAGAAAGGTGGAGGCATCTCTCTAATATACCAAACTGCCTTTACCATTGTCCCATATACAAAACTTATCCCACAGTTTTCCACAGCCAAACTATTAGTTTCTTTCCTGAAAATGAATGACAGCAAAAATATCTGCATTATAGTCATTTATATTCCCCCAGGCAACAATATTCCAATTCTAGAGGAAATTCTTTCCTGAGCAACAACCAACATAAAATATGAGACAATTATACTGGGAGATGTGAATATCAGCTGGCTAGACATATCTCCTCACCACTACTCCTGTAATATCAACCTATATAACTTCACCCAGTTAATTACCAAGATAACCAGGCCTACCAAAATGTTATTAATAGCTCAATCTTAGACTGGCTATTAGTGTCTGATCCAAATAGGATCACATTCTCTGGTACACTCCCCAATAGTATAAGTGACCACTTACCTGCCTTTATAATACAAGAAAGTACCACAACAATAAATAGACATCAGTATAGGCAAACCAGAGATATCTCTCATTTCTGTCTCTCCACCTTTAACCTAAGATTACAAAGCATCAATTGGAACATACTAAACTTTCTTCCCCTTGCCGAGGCAACTACACTTTTCAACTCAACTTTTCTCAACATCCTAAATGATACCCCCCCCTTAGAACAAAGAGAGTAAAAACTAACCAAGCCAGCTGGCTAAAAAAAATCCACTAAAGAACTTATGAAAATCAGGGACAAAGCCTGGAAACTATGGCAAAGAACAGAAACCCATCAGACCTAGCACATTACAAACAACTCCGTAACCAGGTTAAACACCTAGTAATTCAAAATAAAAAAGAACGCTACTTCACGTTACAAAATCAGTTTAGGCAAAATCCTAGGAAATTCTGGAACTCTCTTAAGTCTTTATTAAACCCAGGCTTTAACAACAATCCTAGCCCAGAACCAGATAAATCACCCTCCGAAATTGCTGCAACCTTTAACTCTTACTTTATTGACACAATAGCCAATTTAACATCCTCCTTTCCCCTATCCAACTCAACCTCCCCAGACCACTCCACAGCAAATTCCTGTACCACTCCATTCCCAACTTTACCCTATCACCAATACCTACCTCTACTATAAAAAAGCTGCTTTTAAAACTCAAACCATGCACAACTGCCTCCGACAGCATACCCCCTAAATTCCTACAAATGTCAGCAGACTCTGTCATTGACCCTATTAGCATACTTCTCAACAGATCTATTCAAGAGTACTTTGCCCCAACCATCTGGAAGAAAGCTTATATTCTACCTCTACACAAGGATGGCCCCAACATAGACATTACCAACTACTGTCCTATTGCTATACTGTCACCTATCTCTAAAATTCTGGAAAAATGTATTCATACCCAACTTCTTCACCATCTAACCAATAACAACATACTCTACCCCACTCAATATGGCTTCAGGCCAGGACATAGTACTACCACAGCACTCATAGCCTTCATGGACTCAGTAAACTAAGCCTGTGATGCTGGAAAAATCATCCCCTCTCTCTTTCACGACCTCTCTAAGGCTTTTAATACAATATCCCACTCTCTCCTTCTTACTAAACTCACTAACATAGGTACCTCAACTCACTCTCTTAACTGGTTCTCTAACTACCTCACTGATAGGCAACAATCAACCAAATGGCAAAATTCTTACTCCACTTTCCTAAATATGACCACAGGTGTTCCCAAGGCTCCATTTTAGGGCCTCTTCTGTTTAGCATATTTATCAATGACTTCCTCTTTTCCCTCACTCAAGGCTCAGTCATCCAGTATGCTGATGCCTCTACTATCATATGCACTGCAAGCTCCTTTTCCAAACTACGCCAACTCACCCAAAATGCCCTCACAGCAACCGAAAGGTGGATGTCTAAGGATCATCTTGCCCTGAACACCAAAAAGACCAAACTGGTACTCTTTTTCCCAAAAAAGACCACACCCCTGCAAAAAGAGGACTTTGCTATTCAATCTCTAAATGGTATTACCGTCGAAATTGTACCTAGCAATAAACTCATAGGCATCACCATAGACGAAAACCTTACATTTGACTTGCACATTCAGTCTAATATTAAAAAAAAAAAAAAAAACTTGGCTCCCTCTACCAACATAAATACCTACTCACTCCTACAGCCAGACTGTCCCTTGTCTCTTCCTTTGTATTACCCTCTCTCTTATATGGTGCCCCTCTTCTCACCAACATTCAGGCATCTCTAAAAACCAAACTCGACTCAAGTTATAATAAAATTGCTAGGTTTGTTACTAATGCTACATAGTTATCTCACCACTGCTCATCTTTGCTCAAACTAAAGTGGCTAGAACTTCCTCACTACCTGTCTTATATCCAGCTAACCACTGCACACAAAATCATTTATCAGCCTTCTAAGTGCCCTGCTCTATCATCAATTCTTACCCTATATCACCCAAACAGACCTCTCCGGTCCAACAACCAACTACTCCGAAAGGAAGAAAAACCCAATCGCTCTGCTGGTCAAATGCTTTACTCCTTCTCCATCTCAAAGATGTGTAACTCCCTCCCCCAACACTTAGATCTACCTGCTGAGCAACTCTCTTTAAAAGATCACTGAAGCAGCACCTCTCTTCAACATGGCTATGCCCATGTGCTAACACCACATCTCATATTACATAACCTCTCTACTCACACCACTCCCAAGCTCCCTCGTTACTCATCTGCTATCATCCTTTTTCCTCATATAGCTACTTCTCTCACTGCTACACTATTATTTAATTTTCCTGATCTGTATTACACCATTATTTACCCACCTCCCTGTTGTCTCACCTTCTAACATATTACAATATTCAGCCTCTTAACTGACTTCCGCAACTACACTACTCCTACTGCACAATGTAAATTAATAATTACCTATACTATCGGTTCAAATGTCTACTTTTATATACTGTATATAACATATAATACTGTCCTAGATGTAACTAGATGTACCGTATGATGTACTGTCATAATATAACTTTGTATACTGTATGATATATATGACTATACTTGTAATCTACTATAATCATGTACTAGATTCTTTATTATACTCTGTATAGTTTGTGTACTGTCTTATATGTGGAGCTTTTCTCCCTGGGCCACTACTGAAAACGGGCACTTTGGCTCAGTGGACCACCCCGGTAAACAGATGCAAATAGATAATAAATAAAATAATAGTCTTATATGTGTGGCTATAAAACACTCTTTCAGATCAGGTAATCATAAATCAAATCAACTTGTCTTACAGGGAGAAACTCCTTCTCCCAGTTTAATCCTCTAATCTTCCCAGATACATGCCATCAACTCTTTATTAATTGTCAAAAACAACTGTAGAACAGCCAATAGCCCCTACAGTCTGCAGTAATCCTCAGTGTCTACATTACTGAAAAAGAAAGGTTGGAAGGAACTAATAGGAAACTTTACTGAGACAATAAAGTAAAATATAAGCACTTTCATTTGCTAAAATATTTTCCAGAGCTGTATCCTTCTTCAGTTCAATGTTAATACCAAAGTATAACAACGTAGCAGTGTTTGTTAATTGTATTTCTAATTGAACAGTGATAAACTCAAGTTATATTCCAGCAGTTTTGAATTAAAGCTGTTTCCCATCCCCTAAGATCAAAAGTGTGATATACTAGTCAGTTAGCTTGTGAGGGGGAGTAGGAGGTGTTAGGGTCAGTCAGAGGTAGGGGATGAGTCTGAGAGTTAAGCAAGGAAAGGTATAGGTCATGGGAACTAATTCTGATATCTGAGTTTGGAAAAAATATATGCATATCTGACTGACTATATCTATCTGTGTCTATCTATAGTGTGTGTGTGTGTGTGTGTGTGTGTGTGTGTGTGTGTGTGTGTGTGTGTCTGTCCGTGTGTGTGTGTGTGTGTGTGTGTGTGTGTGTGTGTGTGTGTGTGTGTGTGTGTGTACATTCACCCATGTGCTGGGCTGTATTAGATCATGTTGCCGAAATGAAGGGTGGATCCTCACGGGGATTGCCAGAAATGTGTGGGTGTGAGTGGAGGACATTTTGCAAGTGATGAAAAGGAGCCTTAGGAAACAAAATCATGTTATACTAAGGAGCTTACAGCAACTACTAGGATGTTGGAGTTTGCAGTATGCATTAAAATGAAATAATAGTACAGAGTATAAATTAGGTAAGCAAATTAAGTGAAAATAGGATAACAACAAAAAAAAAAAACCTTTACAAGATATGCAAATTGGAATCATGTGTAATCTAATAAGAAAGAAAAGCGAACAGGATCTGGTAAGCACTAGGTAGCCTGTCTACCACGAGAGGAGAGGTTCTTGGCCCAGAAATTGTAGTTTATTGACCATTTGGAAAGTTTGTCTGTCTCTTTCAACTTTCTGGTTTAAAAGACCACATCTGCGCTTGTTTCCCATCTTTCCTGTAACTAACCTACTGGGTAGCACTAGAAAGCCTTAAATGGATACAAGCCTTCTAGCTTAGAAGAGAGACTTTGGAGAGATTAAGTATCGGTTTTCTGTACTTTCTTGCTGTACTTAACTGTTTTCTGCCTAAACGCAGATTTTCCAGCATTTATTGTGATTTAAAAGCTTGTTTTTTTTCACATATTGTACTTATTTGACTGCCTGCACTTTCAAAAAGTTGTTTTTTATTTAAATAATTTGTTTAACTGTTGTAGGCTACACACTAAAGTGCGATAGCCTTTTCTGATAATTTGTATTCATTTAAAGCTGTTTTAAGTGTATTTTTTACTGTTTTTGCCTTATCTTTTCAAAAAAACAAAAACAATTCCTTGTTTCCCACCTTTCTAAGCTAGTATAGTCCAGTTTTCAGGCTAATGCTGAATTCAGGGCTGTGATAGTAGTTTCTGAGTTGCCCATACCCTACTTGGATACAAGGAAGTTTCTCTGTTCACCTGTGAGAGAGGGGAGCTTTGAGCAACCTATCTGTCACTGGAGGAGTGGTTCCAGCCCAGAAGTTAGTAGTTTATTGGTCATTTTGGGCTAATTTCTATCTCTTTCATTTCCCTACTATAAAAACCGTGTTGGCATGGTTTTGCGCACCGGGCAGTGCCGGTTAGCTTCAGTTAAATTATTCCCGGCTCCACTAAGTCTCCTCTTCAGTTTTTCCATTGAAACTAGTCTAACTCTCAACCTAAGCACTCAAAAAGCATCTTACAGCCCAGCACTTGCTCAGACCTAATAGCAAGCACTAATATACCCTGACACTAATTGTCCATCAGGGCAAAGCTCTTTATTCACCCCTCACCAACCAAGTGACTAAGCCGCTCACCCTACTATTCAGGCATGACCAAAGAGCAGTTTCAGGTGCACTCTCCAGTCCAACTGGTGAATCTGGGTATCCTGAGGCAATGTCACAACTGCCTCATGTACATAGACGGCCCTGTCCTCCTACCACAAAACACTAACATATGCGAGAGATGCTATTATACAGCTAAACTGGTTGCTAAGCTGTCTCCACAAAAGACTGGATCAGACAGTCAAGAGGAGAAGGTTAACACTTGCACCACACCTCCAGCCACACACAGACCTTCTAAAACAGCACTGTCAAACAATACACATAAATACACAAAATCATACTCGGAGGCTCTAAATAAAAACCTGCAAAAGCATCAGAGACCTCCAAAGCAGACACCCAAACAACCTGCACTTCCCGTCACAAACCAGACAACACATAAAACACAAAATAAGTGTGGCGCACAATCACAACCCTTAAGGCGAAATAACATACCTAACACACTAGTAATAGGTGACTCTATAGACAGGCACACTAGGCTGGACAAGCAGAAGGTTACTGTCAGCTGCCTGTCTGTTGCCAGAATCCGCCACATAACACAAGCACTCAGGTCACTCCAGAACAAGTACAAATATGAATCTGTCATTGTTCATGTTGGTGTGAATGACCTGAGACATACCTCCCTGGACTACATGAAAAGAGCTCTCTGATCATGCAGCCCAGGCTGGTATGACCCTGACCCTGAGTAGCATCCACCCTCACAAAGAATGATACCTCAGTATAAAGAAATAAATGATCAATTTCAACAATTGGCTAAGCTTCTGGTGTCATTCAAAGGGGATCCAGTGTCTGTCAGCCTGGGACGACATGCTCGACAAGCTGCATTGCTTCGCAAGAGATGGCTTGCACCTGTCACCCCTAGGCTTTCAAATACTGGCCAAGGCTCTTGCTGCCCCCATAGTGCCTTTTTTAGGCAAGGCTCAAAAGTCAAACCCACCTCCTTAAACAGCACAATTAACAAAAAACTGAGGGTTATGCTACTGAACGCCAGGAGTTTATAGGTTCGTGCTAGAATCTCAAAATGCACGTGCTCAAAGCACTCCTCAGTATGGAGAACATAGACATCTGAGCAGTAACTGAAACCTGGTTCAAGGCTCCAGAGAGCACCCCAGCACTACCAGGCTACAACTCATACCACACGTTTCGGCCACAGAACATGGGCCGAAACACAAAAGGAGGGGGTGTATCCATATTCATCAAGGATACCTACACCTCCAGGTTAATGGCGCATCATGATACCTCTGAGATCATCCATGTGCAACTAACATCAGGCAGATCTGCAATGCAAATTGTGGCCTGCTACAGATCACCCTCCATGACCCAGGACCACCACTCCACCTTTCTGGAGACACTGGAAAACATGAAGGTCCTACCGAACACCCTGATATTGGGCGATTTCAATTACCCTACCATTCACTGGGAAAACTACTCGAGTACAAATTCCCAAGCCCAGCACTTCCAGGAATTCATCAACTCAAATGCCCTGGATCAACTGGTAAACTGGTCTACCAGAGGTGAAAACATATTGGACCTGGTCATCACCAACACCGGCGACAGGTGTTCCACATCGGAGGTCAACCTGTCACTGGTTAGATCAGACCATAAACTAATCACTCTGGATGTCCACACCCCACCACCACCCCCAACTAAGGAAACCACAGTAAAAACTTTTCTAAAGCAAATTTGACCTTAATTAAGACAGAGGTGGTAAGTTTCACAGCCCCCACGCTAAAGGATAATGCTGCCCAAGATGCAGAAACCTTTACAAATGCACTCTATGAGCACCTACAAGGATGCATGGATCATGCCATCCCTAGCAAAACCAAGACTCACTCCTCTAAGAGAAGGAAACCAGTTTGGTGGACCCCTGCAATAAACAGGCTATTCAATAGAAGTAGGAAACTTGTTGTTGTGTCTTTCGGCTTTTCCCGGTTAGGGGTCGCCACAGCGGAACTTTGGTCCGCTAATGATTGGCAGTAGATTTTTTTATGTGCCGAGTTGCCAGCTCTGACGCACAACCTTCAACGAAGGTACGCCCATTCACGCATGTCTCCACACAGAAGACGCTTTAGCTGAGAATCAAACAGGATGTCTTACTGTGAGGCAGCACCACCACCGCAGTACAAAAAATAATGTTGTTGTTGTGTCTTTCGGCTTTTCCCGGTTAGGGGTTGCCACAGTGGAACTCCGGTCCGCTAATGATTGGCAGTAGATTTTTACGTGCTGAGTTGCCAGCTCTGATGTACAACCTTCAACGAAGGTATGCCCATTCACGCATGTCTCCACACAGAAGACGCTCTAGCTGAGAATCGAACAGGACAACATCTTAATGTGAGGTGACAACGTTACCGCAGCCCAGAAGGAGGAAACTAGTTCAGAAAAATAGCAAATCCCAAGAAGGAAAGACATCCCTGATCAGTATCAGTAAGAAACTAAGGTCCCTCATGAAATCATTAAAGGCTAACTTTGAAAGAAAAATAGCCAAGGATTCAAAAGATAACCACAAAGCCTTCTTTAGCTATGTTAAGAATCTAAGTGGCAACTTGCAGATATGCACTGAACTAGTGCAAAATAGCACAAAATATACTGAACCTACTGATATTGCCAACATCCTGGCAGATAGATTCAGTGCAAACTTCACCCCCCTCTCACCTCCAAAAGGGCCCACAACAATACTGGAAAAGTGTAGTGTCCCAAAAATCACAGACGCACAGGTGAAAACAGCCCTTTCAAGCCAAAAACACAGCATCAATGGGACCAGATGGTGTTCCAGGCTGCGTCTTGCACGAACTACAGAACAAACTAACCCCCCCACCTAAACACGCTATCCATCCTCAGCCTCTCCACAGGCTACATGCCCATAGAATGGTGTACAGCAATGTTTATTCCTCTCCACAAAGGAGGGGCCACAACTGACCTTGGTAACTATCTCCCCATAAGCCTGACTAGCCTGGTCTGCAAGGCTATGGAGCACATCATCATGGAACTCATTAACAAAGACTTTGGGAACCTCCAAACACTTGACCTGACCCAGTTAGACTTTATTTAGGGCAGATCATGCCTACTAAAGCTGGTTGACTTCTTTGAGACAGTCACCAAGGCCATAGACAAGGGAAAGGTGGTTCACACAGCCTACCTTGACCTTGCAAAGGCTTTCAACACCATTCCCCACTTGGGTATTACAGAAAAACTCACCAGCCTGAACATAAACCCCTACGTCATGAGATGGGTTGCCATCCAGCTTACAGACAGAACTCATACGGTAAGAATAGCGGGCTCCAGGTCCGACTCTAAACCAGTCACAAGTGGTGTCCCGCAAGGCTCAGTCCTGGGGCCCCTACTGTTCAGCATATACTTCTCAGAAGTACAGGTAAACACAGGAGGACTATGGCTAACCAAGTTCGCTGACGACTGCAAACTGGGAGGCATAATTGACTCTCCGGCTGACACGGACATCCTCCAAAAGGGCCTTACTGAGAAGGACACCTGGTGTCAAAGTCATGGCCTCAAGCTAAATGCCAAAAAATGCATTGTCATCCCATTTGGGAAAAACAAAACACCCACGAATTACCACATAGGTGGCAGCCCCCTTCATACAGAAGAGGTAATAAGAGATCTGGGGACCCAGGTAGATAGTAATCTCTCCTTTGACAATCATATTGCCAAAGTAGTTAGGAAATCCTTCCATGTGGCCCATCTAATTACTAAAGGGTTCGCATCTAGAAATAAAGAGGTTATAGTGCCCCTCTACCCATCACTCATTAGACCCATCATAGAGTACAATGCCCCATTTGGGATGTACCTCACAAGACACTTCCAACAGCTGGAAAGATCACAAAAGTACCTCACCAAGAGGATTACTGGCCTCAAACATATGTCCTATGCAGCCCGACTGAAAAAACTCCGGCTGTACTCAGTGGCATATCGCTTACTCAGAGGTGATCTCTGAGTAACTTACAAAGCCATGTCCAACTCAGAATTGATGGACATGCTCCACCTAAAGAAATCCAAGTCACTGCGAGCCACGCGCTCTAGTGAGCTAAACCTCACCACAACAATAAATAGAACATGCTGGAGGGATAGATTCCTATCACAGAGACTTCCCATGCTTTGGAACAAAATTCTAAATTACATCAGGCAGAGCCCCTCACTAACACTCTTCAAGAGAAACCTTGACGAGTGGATGGGTAACAGAAAATACACCCCTGGGATCACTTCATTGGCTCTGCTTGACAGAGGATCAGTTAATTAATCAATGGAGCGGCAAAAGCTGACGCACTCTGGCTAGGCTTATAAATGCCCTCAGGCAGATAGCCTAGTACCTACCTATGAACCTGTGAACCTAAATGTACAGGCTATTATTTCAGATTGTCACCTTGCAAGTGTAACTAAAACAAAATATATTGAAGAGAGATACTTGTATGAGTTTGGGCATGATAGAGTCTGTACTGTTTAGAAGAAATTGAAAACATTTTTGTAGGTATGATCGACATAAATGCAGTGTGTTATCAAATATGTAGTCTGCTAATAATGGAAACATATGCAGATGGTGGGTGTGAGTCACATTTGTGCAGATATTCATTTGGGATCCTGAGAATTTTTGATGAGAGAGCCCAATTTGAATGTATAAGCAGTGCTAAAGCTAATGCAGTACAAAGACATGGATGCTGTGTGTGTGTGTGTCTGTGTGGTTCTGTGTGTGTGTGTGTGTGTGTGTGTGTGTGTGTGTGTGTGTGTGTGTGTGTGTGTGTGTGTGTGTGTGTGTGTCTGTGTGTGTCTGTGTGTCTGTGTGTGTGTGTGTGTGTGTGTGTGTGTGTGTGTGTGTGTGTGTGTGTGTGTGTGTGTTACAGCATAAGCACGTGATTACTAATGGATTGGATGATTACCCACAGCTTGCAATCATCAGCAAACTTTGTAATCCAGAGGCCTTCTACATTAACCTTGACTTCAGAGAAGTATATTCCGAATAGGAATGGTCTCAACACTGAACCCTGTGGCACACCACTAATAATTGGCCTTGTGAAGACTGGTAGACATGGGTGAAGGCTGCCAGCCTAGTTAAATAGAATTTGGTACATAATTCTATCATTTGTAAATATGAATGTGAATCACAAGCTTGTTGTCTTAAATGAAAAAATGCTGTTACAAAAATGTGGCAACAGTGCTCTCTACTGACCCAGTAAAAGCATGTTGTGACCCTTCGATCTAAAATTGGCTCCATTCCAGCTAGATGAAGGCTTCCTGCCTATTGTTTTAAGGCTAATGTTAATGACCAGAATTTACATGTGGAATGTCCTTTATTGCTCTAAGTGTAAAAGAATATAAATGCAGTTTATGTCAGCCTGGGAACACCAGGAAATTGTGAAATAATGT
This sequence comes from Protopterus annectens, assembly GCF_019279795.1. NCBI lineage: Eukaryota > Metazoa > Chordata > Ceratodontiformes > Protopteridae > Protopterus > Protopterus annectens. The sequence continues at coordinate 229,436,658 of NC_056741.1, forward strand.
AATGTTTTAGCAGAACTGCAGTTTCAATTTAAACAGTGAGAACAGAGATTATTAAGCATTTTTGTCTTGAACATCCAACTTAGCACTGCCTTATGCTCTCTGTATGTGAGTAGTATGTTAGAACTGTGTTTTCTCCTAGAAGTAGCTAGGAACTATAAAGATTAGAATAAGTATTTTTCTGTTATATCAGAACTGTACTACTGAATTATTGTAAGTAGTTCTGTGTGATCTCTGATCTCTTGACTAGCACTGACTGTGTAGTAGAAAGTATTGTCTTGTGGTTTTAATTATTTATTATTAAATATTTAAAAACCGTTTAACTGTGGCTGGTTTGTGTAAAAATAAGTTAAGCTTTAGAGTACATTGCATATTTATAGAGTTTACTGTTCAAGTCACTTCAAATAAGTCTTGACTGATAAATCACACTTACCAATTGGATAATAATATTGCACAGTAATAATTGGACACCCTTTTAAGGGCATTTGGGTAGCTGATAATATTAGCTGGGTGGTGGCAAGTGGTACTACTGTATAGTCTGGGTAAAAGGGGTACAGCTGGAGAACCTGTGCCAGCTTTCCCCAGATGTGTCTGTGTGGTTGTATAAACTCTTATCTCAAAGTGTGTGTGTCAGCCACTTGGGCAGGGACACAAAGCACTGGTTGGACAGAGAGGGTGCTGGAGATTTTAGCTGGCCCACCTAGGCTGAGATCTGGACCCTATAGCTGTGCCAGTGTGGAGTTTTATTGGGGACCTGAGGAACAAGGGAGTGACCAGCCCTGGACTGACTGTGATCTCTGTGTGCTCTTAAGAGAAATTGCACTTTACTGTGTGTATTTGTTATCCTTTCCTCATATATGAGATGCCTTCTCTGGTGTTAGTGGTGAGGACTGAGGCTCCTTGATTGCTGGGCCAGGGCACGGGCATCACATATTAATTGGTGGTAGTAGTTGGGATATCCTCACATATTAATTGTTTGGCAGCGGTGGGATATCCACATCACATATTAATTAGTTGGCAAATACTAATTGGCTTGTAGTGGTGTGGGTAGACTGAATCCTGTAGCTTGTCTACAGCGAGCTTGGAATGTGTTTTGTACTCTAAATCAGCCACGCAGTGAATACTCAGAGTTCAGATCACAATTGTTTTATTTCTTTTGTTAGCTTAGTTAGTCAGGGTGAGCAGGCAGAATGTCAGCAGAGGAGTATGGAAAGCTGACAAGGAGCCAGCTGGCGGAGTTGGGCCAGGCTAGGGGACTGGTGCATGGAAACCCGACTAAGGCAGACCTGATTGCAGCCTCAGTTACAGCTGCATCAGAAAACAGCAACCAGGAGGACAATCAGACTAGCAGTGGAGATATAATTCCCAGAGAGAATGGTCAGCTCAACCTTTCTGCAGTGGACTTAAAAATCCAGCTGGAGCTAAAGAGACTTGAGTTGGAGGTCAGGCATGTGGAATTAGAAGCAAATGAGAGACTGCAATGTTTGCAGGCTGAGGAGAATGAGAAACTGTTACATCTGCAAGCTGAGGAATAAGTGAGGCAGAGGCAGCATGAGAAGGAGATGCTGACTCTTCAACAGAGTCATGGAGGTAATGGGGAAGGGAGTAACTGGACCCCAGAAGCACAAAAGTTCAGTAAATTTCTTCAGCAGTTTAAAGAGGGGGATAATTTTGATAGTTTCATTCATATGTTTGAGAGGGTGTGTAAACAGTATGAAGTTGACCAAGGGTTCTGGGTACTGTTCCTGACCCCCTTACTCCATGGTAAAGCTGTTCTGTCCAAAATGTCTGACGTTGCATGTTTTGATTATACTGCTGTAAAGAAATGTCTTTTAGAACTGTTTAAGCTAACACCTGAAACGTATAGAAAAAAGTTTCATGAACATAGACGCAAGGCAGATGAAAGTGTGTGTGAATATGTTGCTGACTTGAGCACTTATTTCCATAGGTGGGTGACTGGATGTCAGGTCACCACTTTTGAAGGGCTGGCAGAATTTTGGTGAGGGAACAAGCCCTTAGCACTTTGCTTGAGGACATGAGGATCTGCTTAGCTGATAGAAAATGTGCTACTTCAGATGAGTTGGTGAAGAAGAGAGACCTATACCTGGCAAGAAGGGCAGCCCTGCACAGGAAGGGGGCCACCAGTACTGCTCATGGGTCTAAAGGAACCCATAGTGGGCAGCACAGACTGACCCAACAGAATCTACCAGTAGCAGGGGAAGCCACTAGCCAAGGTACACATCAAGGAGCTAGGGTTGAATGTTTTGAATGTAACCAGTGGGGCCATGTGGCATACAGGTGTCCACGGAGGCAAGGTGGGGAACAAAAGGCGAAAGAGCCAGTAAGTAGGAAAGACAATTTGCCAATAGTAGGTTGTCTTGAGACAACAGGGGTACTAAACTAACATCCTGCAGATGTCCTGATAGAGAAGGATTTGGATGAGGCAGTACCATGTGCTTATGAAGTTACACGTGGTCAGGCTAGGAGACAAGCATGTGGGTCTGGTAGCCTGGGGTAGACCCAGACAGACTGCATACTTGCAGCCAGGACTGGTGAGGTGGTTACTTCAGGGAGTGAGCTATGCTGTAGCAGTGAGACTGAAGGTAAGCCATAGCTGCTTGTGGGTACTGATGGTCCCTTGGACAGAGTGACTACAAAGGTAGAGGTGAATAGTAGTACCCAGGCTGACAGTGAGGCACCACTGTCAGAGGATGCCAGACTTCCTGTGGAAGGGGAGTTGGGAAGTGTTACAAGGAGAGTGTTGAGACAGGCTCAGCTCTCAGACCCTACATTGCAAGGCCTGAGGCAGGTAGCTAGGGAGGCACCTGATTCTCAAGGAAAGAGGGAATCCATTTCAAAGGGTAGCTGTGGATATTGTGTGTCCTCTGAGTACCCCAAGTTCCACAGGGAAAACGTATATCCTAGTGGTAGTTGATTATGCTACACGATACCCTGAGGCAGTGGCTTTGTCCTCCATTGAGGCGGAGAAGGTGGCAAATGCTTTGTTAGAGATTTTCAGCAGAGTAGGTTTCCAAAAAGAAATACTGACTGACAGAGGTGTCAATTTCATGTCATACCTGCTGGCTTGTCTGTGGAAGTCCTGTGGGATGAAGCACATGAAGACCACCCCCTACCGTCCTCAGACTAATGGTCTTGTTGAGAGGTTAAACTCTACAATCAAGTCCATGCTACGGGCATTTGCAGATCAATTTAAGAGGGAGTGGGACAAATATTTGCCCCATCTGTTGTTTGCTTACAGAGAGGTTCCCCAGGAATCCACAGGTTTTTCACCCTTTGAGTTGCTGTATGGGCATAGGGTGAGGGGACCTCTAGATTTAATTCAAGATGAGTGGGAAGGTGAGTGCAAGTCTCACAAGGAGTCTGTTGTGGCATACGTCCTAAACCTCAGGACAAGGCCCAGGGAACTCATGGGCTTGGCCGAGGAGAACCTGGCAGAAGCCCAACAACAGAAAAAGGTGTGGTATGACAGGAATGCTAGAGCTAGAGAGTATGCTGTGGGGCAGCAGGTAATGGTTCTCATTCCTGTCAGACACAACAAGCTGCAAGCAGCTTGGTAGGGACCCTACAAGGTGGTAAGAAAGGTAAGTGATGTTAACTACATGGTGGAACTGCTAGGCATATGGCAGGGGAACAAATTGTACCATGTTAACATGATGAAACCTTACCATGATAGGGAGGTCGTTGTGCTGAGCATTTGCAGTGGTTTGCAGGAGGAGTCTGAGGGAGATCTGGGGACTGATCTCCTCAGTGAAGCTCAGGCTGCCACCTCAGTGGAAAGAGTAGCAATGGCCCAGCAGCTATCTCCTACCCAGGTTCAAGAAATCTGAGCAGTGTTGCAGGAATTTGGGGACATATTCACTGGGAAACCAGGGTGCACCACCTAGTGCAGCACCAGATGGATACAGGACCCCAAAGGCCTATTAGCCAGGCCCCTTGTAGGGTGCCTGAGAGAGTCAAACAGACCCTGAGGGAGGAGGTATAGGAGATGTTGGAACTAGGGGTGAATCAAGTGTCCAACAGTCCCTGGGCCTCCCCAGTGGTGCTGGTGCCAAAGAAGGATGGCAGCAGCAGGTTCTGTGTGGACTACGGGAAATTAAATAGTCACATCGAGACAGATGCTTACTCCATGACTAGGACAGATGAGGCCCTGGAGTAGCTGGGTGGGGTTAAGTATCTTCCAACCATTGATCTTACCAAGGGTTACTGGCAGGTGCCCTTGACTCCCAGTGCTAGAGAGAAGTCAACCTTTGTTACTTCTTTTGGCTTGTATGAGTTCACAAAGATGCCCTTTAGCATAAAGAATGCCCCAGCAACTTTCCCTGTAGCTGGTAGATAATATCCTAGCAGGAGCAAGGGGGTTTGTCCTTGCTTACCTAGATGATATTGTCATCTACAGCCATTCCTGGCCAGAGCACCTTCAGCATGTCAGGGAGGTGCTGGGCAGACTACAGAGGGCAGGGTTGACCATTAAGCCGAGCAAATGTCAGGTGGGTATGGCAGAGGTCTCCTACCTAGGACATAGAGTGGGGAATGGTAAGATAAGGCCAGAACCTGCCAAAGTGGAAGCCATTCGGGCATGCCCTGCACCTGTTACTAAAAAGCAGGTGAGGGCATTTTTAGGGATAGCAGGGTACTACAGAAAGCTCATCCCCAGCTATAATACCATAGCTGCTCCCCTCACAGACCTGACAAGGAAGAACAGGCCAGATAAGGTTGTGTGGACCCCAGCATGTGAGCAGGCATTCCAGAAGCTTAAAGAAGTTTTGGGAGGACCCCCCCCCCCAGTTTTAGCCAGTCCAGATTACAGCAAATAATTTGTTGTGAAGGTAGATGCTTCAAACCATGGGATGGGGGCTGTATTTAGCCAGATTTCTTCAGAGGGGGAAGAACACCCAGTGGTTTATCTCAGTCATAGGCTCCAACCCAGGGAGGAATGCTATGCAGCTGTAGAAAAAGAATGTCTAGCCATAGTGTGGGCATTGCAAAAACTTCAGCCTTATCTGTATTGAAGGAAATTCACTGTTATGACAGATCATAGCCCTCTAACATTATTAAACAGAGCCATTCAGCAAAATGCCAAGTTGCTAAGATGTAGCCTGGGGTTGCAAGCACATGATAAGTCAGTGCAGCACCACAGTGGGAGTAGCAATACCAATGCAGATGGGCTGTCAAGACAGGGAATGGGGTAGGTATACTCAGATAGATCTAACCCTCTCAAGTGGCGTTTCTCAAGGGTCACTTGGAAAACTAGCTTGAGTTGTCTGGGGGGAGAAATGTGAAGACTGGTATAGATGGGTGAAGGCTGCCAGCCTAGTCAAATAGAATTTGGTACATAATTCTATCATTTGTAAATATAAATGTGAATCACAGGCTTATTGTCTTAAATGAAAAAAATTCTGTTACAAAAATGTGCCAACAGTGCTGTCTAGTGACCCAGTAAAAGCATGTTGTGACCCTTTGATCTAAAGTCGGCACCATTCCGGCTAGATGAAGGCTTCCTGCCTATTGTTTTAAGGCTAAAGATAATGACCAGAATTTACATGTGGAATGTTTCAGTAACTGCATAGACATCAGCATTGTCCAGGGTGATGAGCACTTCTAAGGAGCGCAGTTTCTTACAGACATCAGCATTGTCCGGGGTGGGGGAGAGCTTCTATGGAGTGCAGTTTCTTGCCGAGACTCCTAGAATTGAGCAGTGATACCTTTAGATTGTCCTGAGTAGCTTTTGTTATGTTGGAAGATTTGTCTGGCATACCTCACCTCTCAACTGTACAGATTTTAGCAGAATGTCCAGATTTTTGCCTCATATTTTTGTTCTATTTTTCTCATAAACTTGTGGTTTGCTGGCAAATCTTTGTCAAATTATGGAGAGTTGAAATCAGAAAATAATGACAGACGTTTGAGTTTCAGACTTCATACTACAGAATATTTATGCTAATGCAAAACCTGTTATTCTATCAACTTTTTAAGTTTGAACCTGTTATTCTATCAACTTTTTAAGTTTGTAAGAGTAATATTTACTATTTTTGGGCTTTTGTCCCTCCATTATTTATGGCTTTGTCTAGATGTGTTGCTCTAAGAGTTTGAAAGGTATGTTTGTCTGTTTGGCAATGTCAAAAAAATGCACTGTAGGGGTAGATAATGTTTTGGCCAATATCCAAAAGCCTAGAAGTGACAGGTGAAAAGTATCCCTGTTAAAGAAGCATGGCCTGCCATACATGTCCTCCCAGGCTGACAAGTATTAGACACCTTAAAAATTATACCAGTAGCTAAGCCATTTGTTAAAGTCAATAATTTTCTGTTGGTATTGTGGCATAATCCTTGCAGACAGAAGAATGATGCTCAATGTTAGGTCCATACCTGCTTGTGACACATATTCTGAAATCTCAATCATATCTCTATTCATGTAGTCCAAGGAGGTATGTGTCAGGTCATTCACACCCACATGGTCTATGGCAGAGTCATAGTGGTACTTGGGGTACGTGACTTGAGTGATTCTGTGATCTGGTGGATCCTGGCCCCTGACAGGCAACTAACTGTAACCCTCTCCTTATCCAGTCTGGTAAGAGGGACATCCATGTGCCTCACTATGGAGTCTTCTTTGACCAAAATATTGGGTTGTGGGGTGTTTTGCCTTATGGGCTTGGCTTGATGAGACACAATGACATGTGGCTTTATGTATTGTGATGGGAATTGTCTTGTATGTGTGCCTGAGTTTCTGAGTACTGGGCCTGAGAGGACTTTGAGGTTTGGGTAAGTTTCATGTGAGCACCTCCTTGTATGGGAGTCTATGGGTCTGATCCTTTGTGAGTGTGGTGATTGGTGTGTGTGTGTGTGTGTGTGTGTGTGTGTGTGTGTGTGTGTGTGTGTGTGTGTGTGTGTGTGTGTGTGTGTGTGTGTGTGTCACTGATAACGTGCTTGTTGCTTTTTGTGTCTGCATGTAAGAGTCTGGCCTCCAGTGTCAATGTGCCACTACATCTCTCACATATTGCAGTTGTCTGTCTGAGAATTACGTGGTTGTTAGTGTACATAAGGAAATTACTGCATTTCCTCAGGACGCCCATGTCCACCAAGCTAGATGCAGAGATAGCATGAAAGTGACAATCAATAACTGCAAGTCTTAATGTGTACTTTGCAAGTGATAGGAATGGAGTGTGTTTGTAACCAGATGAGGGATGGGTGCTTACTTTGGTGTAGTATACAGCTAACCTGTCTAGTAAAACTGCCTGGGACCAAGCCAGATGCTCTTTTAGCAGCAGTAGTTCTGGGTGCTGTAAATGTGTTTGTGCTGCTCACCACACAAACCAGCTGCCCAGTGAGCAGTGTGAAACTGAGGTAATGGTCCAAAGTATTTTTGTATAGGGAAATTTCAACTTCTGGTGATTGAGTATATACAAGGCACCACTAACCACTGCTGCATGAAGAGCAGCTTCGCACAAATGCAAGGCTTATATATGATCAGAAAAAAGCAAGTTTTACACTAAGTATGCTCTAAGGCCAATTAAGAAAATACACAGTGAGTTTTTTACTGGTAATTCCCAGCTCATATAGGCAAATCAACCCTCTCCTGCCATGAGAGTGCATACTTTAACCCTCTTAATGTAAAATGACTGGTTTGGAGTCTAAGTGTTAAGGAACCACAAATAGATGCCTAATACTAGCTAAAAATCACTGGATACAATGTATATAAATGCAGAGCAGCAGCCCTTGCCACACTTAAAAAATGCAACTATTAACTTTAAAGAAGTGCAGAAACAATAGCATGGAAATGTTTCAAAGTATAATGAAAACAATTAATGCAAGTGCCTAAAGTATTTTTTTATTCCTCTTAGAAGTAATTTTTCCCAAAACTGATTTTACTACACCAAATTCCTGTACTGAGACTAATGTATTCCGATAAAGTAAACTCATTGTTTCTCGTTTAATGTTTCTCTGTATAAATATCTTCTTTTTATTTGTAATTGATGCATTTGTAAGATGTGGATTACTTGTACTGTATATAATGTCTGACTTGTTTTTGCTTAATCTCATTTATAATGTGTGTAAATCTCCAACTTTTGTTTGAACTTTCATCATTATTTCAAAGATTGTACAATATATGGGACTTTTTTTTCCCCAGGCCTCCACTGACAACGGAGTCAGGCTAAACCCATTCAGACTACCTTGATAAACAAAGGCAGAATTAATAAGTAAATAAATAAAAAATAGTAATGTTAGACCAAGGTGGAAGTACAAGGGATACATAAAAGTTCAGGTTTTTGAAGAAGCCATTAAGGAGAATAAGAATATCATACAGAATATTATGTTTATATACATTTTCAGAGCATATTAAAATGAAATCATTGTGGGAATGGAGAAAACATATTTTGTCAATCAGAATATTTACAACTAGGTATACAGCAAAACAGGCAAGTCATTGCATGAGTTAACTGGAGGAAACTAAGGAAACATGTTACTGGGAAACAATCAGTTGAAAGAAAAAGGTAGCAGAGTGGGATGAAGCTAAGCAGATATTTGAACTGCAGGTTAGAGATTTCCTTTTGTGTCAGGGATTGTTGCCAAAATATAGGCAAGTGTGGTGAAGTTCTATGTGTAAGACTAGCCCTGAAAGTTTTTAGTGGAACCAAGAATGGAAAATGTTACTAGGAAAGGGATAATTGGTAAGACATATAAACATTTTGTGATGATTACAAGGATCAAGCAGAAGAGCTTAGGAAAGACTGAGAAGGAAGACAAGAACCACTAATTATAAAAGAACAATGGAAAATTTGTAAGGCACCTACGTATGCCATAAAATCCAGACAAATTAGGATATTCACATAGAAATGTTTGCACAGATATTTTTTATACAGAGTAGACTTCAAATTTTCCTTAAGTGGAAAGTTGATGTCAGAATTGTGAAGATAATAAAAGAAAAAAACTGGCAGCATATTTTTTTGAAATGCACACAAGCTGAATAATTTTAAAGATTCTCTAGAGAATGTTTTGGCAAAATTGTTGGTGGAATGTATTGTATTAGGCAAAGAGATGATTCTGCTGAGTTGGATCTTAAGTTCAGATTAACCAAGACAAAGTAGGGTCTTATTAATTCTAATGGTTCTTGATGACAAAAAAAGAAATTACATGAAAGAGGAAATCCAACATTATATCAGCAGTAAATTATGTAGTGAATATTTTACATGAAATAAAATAATTGGAGATGGAATCATAAGAAAGTAGAGAGAGTACAGTTCATAAAAATAAACTGTGTATTGGGGAGTATTTTATGCAAAAGGGTATAAGGGAATACAAGAACATTAACTAAATAGCAAGGTTGATAGAAAATGAAGAGTATAAGAGTATGATAGCATACCCAAGTTTAACATTTACAGTAAAATGTATGTATAATGCATGAAGATGAAAATAGGCACGTTATTGAGTCACAAGACAGTTGTTAATTGCAAAACATAACAATGTTAGATATAATTGAAAATGAATGTGCACTCATTCTTGACTTCTAAACAATCTCAAAACAAATTGTGAGACAGAGAACTCATATTTGTCCAAAAATATAAAATAATTTTGAACTCTACATTTCATATCAAAGACAACTATTGGAATTATACACTACAAATACATGACTCAACTTTAAATACAATAGATAAAAATTATTTAATGTCCTTAAAAAATTAAATCCATCACAGAAAGTTGCAATCCCATATTGTACATTATATCACTGGTGTCTAGTGGTTTCCCCTACCCCTAATCCCTGTAGCTGTTTAATTGCTGTTTTGGCACAAGAGCAATATCCCTGGTATCTAGTGTTCTACTAACGCTGATCCCCATACTGGTTTAAGTGCCTTTTAGGCATAAGGATAATATCCATGTTGTCTAGTGCCCCCCAACTCTTTGACCCCCATATTGCTATAAGTGCCATTAAGGCACGGGAGTAGTATCCCTGGTGTCTACTGTTCCTCTCCTGTTCCTGATACCTGCTCTGGTTTAAGTACCATTTGAGAACAAGTCTTATGATGTAATCCCTGGTGGGTAGTGGCCCCTCCATCCCTGTAGTGCATTTGTCCCTGGTGGCTAGTGCCCCCCCCCCACCTAAGGTTGTAGATTATGTTCATCAGTATAGGGTATGTGGAAATATGACAGACACCCCAACAACCCCCCCCGCACAAACACACAAAGCCTCTACCCACTAAATAGCACTCACGCACTAATCAATTCATTCATTTACAGACACACACACAGGCACAAGCACATATATTTAAACACACTCACACATGCAGCCCCTTATACTAACTGACTCACACACCTACTGACCATACCTTACTACTAAAATTGCCAGGAAGTACCTCTTCTGTATCTCTCTCTCTCTCTCTCTTTGTATGTATATACTAAAAGAAGAATGGGGGCCAAGTTTAGTTTGTATTCATCACTTTAAATATCACAGCTGGAAGGCCATCTGGGGCTGGGAATTTCCCAGAACTGTGTGCCTTAACACCTTGATCTGTCTCTTTCACTGTAATGTCTTGACCTTTGCTGGTGTTGTAAGGTCAGCCTAGGTGACTTTGTTGCCTGACTAAACTCTTGCTATAGCTGATCAGATATATCTGTTGGTTTTCTGTCTTGGAAGAAAGATTTTATGGCCAAGCTGATCTTCTCATCTGAGTGAATCAATTATCCTTTTCTGTTCTTTATACTCAGGATAGTATGTGCTTGTTTACATTCTATTAGCCTTTGGGCGAATACTTTAGGATGATGAAAGTACCTTGTCCAATATAGTAATCACAGGTTTTCCCATCATTGCAGCAGAAAAGAATTCCGCAAAGCCCAAGCTAATTCTTTAGTGTTGTCAATATCTCACAACAGAAATCCTTTTATGAAACCAGTCTCTATGTACTGTCAGGTTAATGTAGCTACCTTACTTTCATAAATTGCCAGTTAAGCTTTCAACTTCCATGTTGACTGACATTTTAAAGAGCAAAATTTAGGACTGCTTTCTTAAAGTATTCCTAAAATGGACTTAGATCCTTTACTTCCCCATTACTGTCATTTCAGTATCGATGGAACCAGTCTTTAATCTGTAGTTGTGCCAATGGGTTCTTAAGTAAACATCAATCTATCCCAATCTGCTTTGGTGCTTCCACCCAAAAATAGTGGTCACAACCAAGAAAGACCCCTCTATGATCCAATAAAATATCTGGTGTCATTGTAGTCTCATTAATCCGATCAAACAGTAAATAAATAAGCTAAAAGAAATTAGCCTTGTCCTTTTCTTAGTGTCATACAGGCTATAGAGAACAGGTTGGAGGGATAAATTTGTATTACAGAGAATACTTCTTCGATGTAACCATCTCCCACTCACCATAAAACAAAGTACTTCTCTTACTCTGTTCATTTCTAATTTGGATGATTGGTAGGCAACCATAAATTCACCTCTGGTTTAGCACCCATGGCCCTCATGGATTGTAGCAACATGTAAATGTCCCAACATATCCTTGTTCTGCCTACCGCTGGGTAATTCTTATACAACATATCTGGCTAAAATGGGCATGTAGTGCTTCTTAATATCCCTGCAAGTCAGTATTTTAGTAAGTGCCAATGAAACTATAAACCTAGAGACACTCTTCTTTCTGCTTTTAGGGGCTAATGCCTGCTGGCATTTGCCACACCATCAGAGCCAAAACTAATGGTGACAGTGCCCATGCTGGGGTCTGACATGGACAGAATGGTACTAGTGATCATAGATTCATACTAGGCTAACTGCTCTTGTGGGCCATTTTAAGCCTAACTAATTACCTCATGTGAGAATCAAACAGTGTACCTTGTGTTTGTAAGGTAAACACGTTAACTATTATGCCAACCTTCCAACCTTATATTCACCATATACCCTATCCTGGTACTTCCCTCTCTTTTGAATCTATATTTTCCCTTGTTTGTTGTCCATTCCTCCCCATAGCCATTATCTTACCTCTGTTTGTCAACACCTTCCTTGTCATGCTTGTCTGTTGTCTGTGTTTGTGCCCCTGCTACCTATCCTATATTCTTGCCATCCTTTAACTTTCCTTACTTCCATTCCCACCTTACCTTCTTACTATGTATAAAAGGGGGTGCCTGTCCCTAAAAAATATTGCCTTGACTTTCCCACTCCTATGCTCTTCATTTCTTCGAGGATCCCCTCATGTGCTTCCTTCTACTTGTTTCCTCCTTTTTGATAACTGTCTTATATTTCCCTTTCTGGTCTTTAATCTAGTAAGAAAAAACAAAAAAAAAAAAAAAGAAGAAACTAGTTGTATTGAGCCATTTGAAGTTGCTAGCTTCCTTTCCCATCTTGCTTCTTCTGTGCACATTAGTGCACTGATCTGCATTGAGGCATGTACATGACAGTTTCTCTTCACATTCCTTGGCCATTACTGGAGAATATGTCGCCTCACCATGGGCTTTGCTCTGGTTGTGAGAGGGATTTTAATTAGCCACTGTGTTCACACAATTATTTCATGATGTTAATCCTTAATAAACCTCTGACCATCTTAACACTGGACTGGTAAACAGCACCTGACCTGATGCAATCAAAGATGCCATGTTTTTGAATCCCAAGGAGAATTCCTTAACAATCACTGATAAAATGACTATGTTAATTAATATCTGAGCAGACAGCATTCACCTAGGAGCTTTAATAATGACATACCGTGATTGTATCCACCTGGCAGAGGGCTTCTAATACTGAATGTAAACATTCTAGTAAGCCTGGCCCAAGGGTACGCCTACAATAAGGAATGAAACAAGAAACTTATGTAAGTCAGAGCCAGTCAGCTGGAATGAGATTTCACAACTTCAGGTTATTCACTGAATCTATCCAACTTAGAGTGTTTCTAATTGATGTTAGAATTCTGGAGAGATCATTGTGACATGGTTCTCAAAAAACAAAATTTTGTTTTCACCAGCTAAAAATCGGGAATTATACTGATGATTTTTAAATGTAATTTTCAGCCCTTAACATGATTTCACTGCTGTTGTCTATTGCAACTGCATCTATGCAAAATTAAAATATATTCAAGGAATAGAACAGTCAATAAAGCAAGCTGATAGTATTTTAAGTAGTAAATATGAAAAGAAATGCAGGTTGCAATAAATGAGTGTTCTGGCCTAAAATGCAAAATTCCATTTTTTCCCAATACTCACAACAGTCCATATTTGGGATTTACAAGATTATTTTCCAAGAAAAATGTAAAATCAGTGTCCACTTGGATTGCAGTTTCCCAACATGGGACTCAAAGCTTAGTAAAATGTGCTGGGCAGTTACTGACACCTCCTTGATGTAACAAGATTACTTGCTTGACAACTTTTTATTCTTAACAATTTATGCTTTACATTACATTTTTCAGTTTTTTTTTTCTTTTTCTTTCATTTCAGTCTAACTGGAATACTCTGACCTGTGCACGTTTTACTGATTTGTAGTTATCACCTCAATCAGGTACTGCAATAGGGAAATATTTTAAACTTAAAATGCTGGCTGCAGCTATAATGAAATGAAACAATTACACAGCAAAATATTTTGCAAGTCTAGTATATTGCTGAGATATCAATGGAATAAAATGATTAGACATTGAAAAATCTAAATTATTATCTACAAAAATTTCAAATATAAGGTAGTGTCATTGTCATTCAATTTGTAGGAAAACTAAAAGGAAAATAAAACAAGTGTATTAATTTCACAGAACATATTCTTTAAAATATTTTTGATTACATTGATCAAATTATTGTGCATTCTCTGTATAATTTATTGTGAACTCACGCCATCTTTCATATTTGTTCAAAAGTAAAGTGATTGATTTCCATTTATTTTAAGATATCTACATACTGTCTTTCTTTGTATTGTTAGTGATATATTTTTACTGTGGAGCTTTTCTTCCAGGCCTCTACTGAAAAGGGGCTATGCTTCCCAGCCAGACTATCTTGTTCAACAAAAGCAAAATAAGTTATTTTCTCCCTACCAGTGTCTTGGAGCATTTGGACATAGTCTGCTTGTCAATATCAAAATGTTGAAGTGCATAGTCAGGTTCAAAGACAAGGCCATACCCAATGACACGTGTTAAGCCCAGATGATTGCCATCAATGTTAAAGGGGTTCAAGACTAAACATTGTCTTGAAAATGCATATCTGACATTTACAATTATGAACATGGGATCCTTGACTTTTACAACTTATAGCGCTGTGGCTGGTAAAAATCTGTACGTCATTTCTGGCCCACTGGTTTCAATTATACAAACTGAACCCCTTTGAGGTTGTATTTTCTGACTTGTTATATTTTCTCTTGGTTTTTTTTTTTTTTTTTTTGTTTTTCTGGTAAAAATCTCTTTGTATCACTAGTCTGTCTGCTTTCGGTCTGACTTGGAACATTGATAGTTATTTATAATAATACTTGACATGAGATTTGACAGGAGAACATCAGCTATTGGACAGATCACACTTATATATCCTTAGCATGACACAACCTTCAACTTTATAGGAAATATCTTTGTTTGCAGTCCTACCTGCGTCATTTTTTCTGGCCATGAACTAATCTACCATTCCATTAGCCTGTAGCCAATGTGGAGCTATTCTTCTTTGAGGAAAGGCTAAGTAACTACAGAAATGCTTGACTGGGTAATATTGAAAGGTAGTCCATTGTCTTGGCTGACAGACTTCGGGATAGTAAATATGGAAAATATTTTTCCTGCTACTGCTATAACAAATCTGATTGATTTTTGAAGGTGCTGACTCTGCTGTGTAATACTTAGAGTTACAGATGCCACATTAGAACGTATGAAGGTGACCAGTGATATTCTTTTCATCCTTTTCATCATTTACTTTTCCGGTCTCAGGGCAGGGAGTCGGGGCCCTGGCTGACTAGGTTTGTAAACTGGAAGTTATTGTTAAGTCTCTCTCTGATAACTGAACTCACCAGGAAGAACATTCCCTCACAGACTTTTGGTGCACTCTAAACTGACTAAATTCAATGTTAAAATGCAGTATCACTGCATCTGATAGACAACACCCTCAATGTACTTGTCAGTACACCATTATAAAATGAAAACATAGTTAGGGACCATGGAACTTGGGTTGTTAAACCCCTAATGCTTTGATCATCATGTGACAACAATGTGACAACAATACTCAGGAAATACTTCTACTTAGCACTAGTCAGATAAGAAATATCATCCATATTTAAGGAGGTCATTGTTCCCTTATATTCAGCATTAATTAGGACATTTATGAGTACAATGCCCCTTTCAGGATGTACAAGACATAACAAACATATCAAACAGCTAGAAAGGCCTCAGAAGTTCCTAACCAAGCAGATCACAGGCCTGAAGACCCTGACCTACTAGGAAGCACTGTCCCTTTATTCAGTATGTTAGAGACATCCTGTCCCTTTATTTAGTAAGTTACAGATCTCTTGTCCCTTTGTTCAGTATTTACAGACATCCTGCCCCTTTATTCAGTATGTTACAGACATTTGAGGGAAACCTATGTCTGGATTATCACACCTTTGTAGCTATGGATATCTTTTTTTTTTTTTTTTTACTCAAATGATTTTTATTTTGATGAAATAACACAATACATTCATAACATTCAATAACTATTTACAGTATTTACATTCAACCTGACAAAAATGATTCAGATAAAAACATTTGTAGTTAAATAATAAGTTAATATATAAATTGTGATAGTTAGAAAGAGTTTGGTTCCATCTGTAGGGTATCAATCAAATTCAAAACTTTTCTCCACAGACTATTAACCAATGGCTTAGGAAAAGCTCTTAACTCTTTAGTTCTTTTCTCCATTAGTATGCACTTCTTCAGTGATGATAGGAATTCCTCCATTGTGGGTGCTACATTAGAGTTCCATCTTCTAGTTATATATTTTCTGGCTATTGCTAACATTGTCCACAACAAATACAGGTCATCTTTCTTCATATTATTACTATTAACAACATTCAATAAAATTAAATACTTTGTCAAAACAAATATATCAGTATAGATAGCTTGAGGAAATTTGATAATCTCATTCCAATATGGTTTAATATTAGTACAGTCATACAAAATATGAGACCAGTCAGCATTAGTGGACAGATGACATCTCCAACATAACTTGATGTTTGAAGGGTTCATTTTTGAGAGTTTCTCATGTACCAAAAGGATCTGTGCAGAAATTTCCAATGAAAAATCCTCCAGAATTGTGAGTAAGAAGTTAGTTTAACTGAAAATAAAATGTTTTTTTATCTTCCATTGATAATGATACTTGACACCCTTTAGTTAGGTATTGCCAGCAAGAATCTTTAGGAGCTGTCTTATATACAATTAAACTGTTATATAGATATGAAAATTCATTCTTAACATTGACATTATTACATAGAATTCCAAAAATCCAGTTTATAATTTTTGGTGTGGTTTTGAAGGATGAGTTATGGATTATTCTACACAGATCCTTAGTGTATGCCATGTCACTCAGAAGAACCAACTAGTCATTAGGGGATAGGCCATAGGCTGACAATATACTTTGTGTGTTCAAAGCTTGTTGGTTTTCAATACATTGCAACCAACAAAATAGGTTATTTTTTTCCCATAAACCAAAAATCTAGCTATGTGTTTTATCAGGGAAATCCCTTGTAATAGTAAATTGTATTAAAAATCTATGCCACAGTTTTATATCTAAATTCGTGTTAATGAATTTTCTAAACACATCAAAACTACTGTTTATTAGTGTTAGTTTCGTGAATTTTGTAGTAATATACTGTAAATTTAAACTTAAATAGTGCCATATCTTGTTATCTTTGTAAGTTACCAAAGGATTCTTTGATAAATAATTTTATTTCATTAGTATAATGGAGTGTAACTGTTTCTAATTGGAAGAGTATCTAGGATTTATCCAATTCATCACTATTTTAATTATAGATGCCTTTATATAAGTTTCTATCTCTGGGAATTTTAACCCCCCCCCCTTGTTCCCATTTTCTGATATGATGAGAATATGCTATTCTATTTCTTTTGGGGTACCATAGGAATTTCATGAGAGTTGAAGTGATTTCTTTAAGGATTTTGTTTCCTGGTGGAAGTATAAGGGTTTGTGCTATATATAATATTTTAGGTAACAAAACCATTTTTATTAGTTGTAATCTATCATCAAATGTTATAAAGAAATTATTCCATTTGCTAATTAATATCTTGATTAAGTCTATGGCTTTAGCATTGTTAAGCTGTACGGTTTCCTCTATATTCTTACCTAGGACTATTCCTACATAGTCTACAGTTGAAACTAAGTTTCCAATAATATGATTAACTTGAACCTGTATGTTCTTTTTTTATTTAATAATAAATATTTTGATTTAGATTTGTTGAAGGAGAGTCCTGAGATTTTTTGGAAATGTGTTGTTACTATATCCACTTCACCTAACACTTCCTTAGAGTTGGGTAAGGTAAGTAAGACATCATTAACAAACATCATTATTTTAGAAATATATTAGTCATATATATTTATACCTCTTATCTTTGGGTTATTACGTATTAAAATGGCAAGTATTTCTATGGCCAGAGCAAATAGGATAGGGGACATGGGACATCCTTGTCTAGTACCTCTAGTGATTTGGATTGCTTTGGAAGTAAAGGGACCTAATTTGACATATGCTAGATTATTTTCATAGAGTTTCTTTATCATTGTTATAAAAAAGGGGGGAATCAAATAACTGTAAGACTTTAAATAAATAACCCCAATTTAAGAAGTCAAAGACCTTTTGAATATCTAGACCTATTATCAGTGCTTCATGGTTTCCTCTATTGAGGTAATCTATCAGAGTTAATATTCTTTTAATATTATCCTGTATATGCCTGTTATGTATGAAACCAGTTTGGTCTTCATTATAGGTTCATATGTTAGTACTAGGCTATCGGCCCTAGGGCCTATAGAAGCCTAGCCATAATAATTCCCTGGATATTTCTTCTCACAGTACTTACTTCCCTAGACACCTGTCTAGCAGGGTGACTGACAATGATCCCCGGGGTGAATTTCTGATCTCCCATCCAATCATCAAGGTTCCTTTTGAAGAGGGCCAAGGAGGCATTCTGCTTGACATGTATGGGCAGTCTATTCCAGAGTATGGGGAGTCTCTGGGTCAGGAACCTATCCCTCCATAATGTTTTGTTCATTGTGATGACAAGGTTTAGATCCCTGAAGCATGTGGCTCTGAGGGATTGGGATTTCTTTAAGTGGAGCATGTCCAACAGCTCAGGGATGTCCGTTGCTTATTTTAAAGCTGTCTCGCTATGTTAAACCCATTTAACATAGCGAAACAGTAAAAAGCAATAGAGATCTTGCTTTCTCCGTTGCTTTTTTTTTTTTAAACCTGTCTCACTATGTTAAATGGGTTTAACATAGCGAGACAGCTTTAAAATAAGCAACGGAGATCTCCGTTGCTTATTTTAAAGCTGTCTCGCTATGTTAAACCCATTTAACATAGCGAGACAGGTTTAAAAAAAAGCAATGGAGAAAGCAAGATCTCCGTTGCTTTTTACACACGGTGTCGCTATGTTAAAGGAGTTTAACATAGCGAGACAGCTTTAAAAAAAGCAATGGAGATCTCCGTCGCTTTTTTTAAACCTGTCCCGCTATGTTAAACTCTTTTAACATAGCAAGACAGTGTTTTAAAAGAGACTTATACTAATGGAAAAAGTCTGGGCGACCGGACCTTTTTCCATTAGTATAAGTCGATTTACAACGTGCACGCTGGCCAATCAGCGTGCACGTTTTGGAATATTAATGGGGGGTCATGGTATAATAACCAATCAGAGACTTGACATTCACAATTAGGCTTGCATATACACATTAGATGTAATCTGATCTGCATGCATGGAATGCATTATGTCATGAGCTAAGTAAGAAAGCTTTACTTCTTAGATTTCAAACTGACATTTTCCAGCACACTACACAGTACAGTTTCCTGACCTCATTTTAACTGTGTCACAAAGTCTGCTTATTTACAGTAACAAATGCAAAGTTTAACTGTCAGATACTTCCAAACAGTAAAATAACATTCAATACCAATAAGAGAGAAAACAGTACTTTAACATTAAACTCTACAGGAAACATAACTTGTAACCATTTAAAAACCTTGTACCATAAAACATACAAGCATATAGCTGTCATAGAGACCCAATTTATCTCAAAAGCTGGTAAACAGCTTTTTGTTCACACAGGTACCAATAAATATTCTGAAACAATGAGAAGTTATAAATATTAAAAAAAAATAGTTAATGTATACTAAATCACAGATATGCCCTGTTATCCCATGTATCCAAAACAGTTTTGATAAACAATCTAAGCAGTGACTATTCCTGTGTAATAACTCAGAAGAACATTTAGCATGGCAAAGGGCTATATAGGTTCATAGGTTCATACTAGGCTATCTGCCCAAGGGCATTTATAAGCCTAGCCCATAGTTATTTGGCTTTCGCCACCCCTTTAGTTTGAATAAAACTATGCCTATTATTTTGCTGTGCCTCTGTCAAGCAGTGACACTGAAGTAATCCCTGGGGTATATCTGCGATCCCCCATCCATTGGTCAAGATTCCTCTTGAACAAGGCCAGTGAGGTGCTCTGCCTCACATGTACCGGGATTTTGTTCCACAGCACAGGGAGTCTCTGGGTGATGAATCTGTCCCTCCAGCACGTTCTATTAATAACCGTGTCAAGGTTTAAGTCTCCTGCCCTTGTGGTTCTGAGGGATCTAGATTTTTTGAGGTGAAGCATAATCATCAAATCAGGGTTTGACATGGCCTTATATGTCAGGCACAGGTCACCTCTGAGCAAGCGGTATGAGACTGAATAGAGCTGGAGTTCTTTCAGTCGGGCAGCATAAGACATATTTTTGAGACCCTTTATCCTTTTGGTGAGGAACTTTGGGGCCTTTCCAGCTGCTGCAGGTGTCGGGTCAGATACATTCCGAATGGGGCATTGTACTCAATCATAGGTCTAATGAGTGATGAGTACAGGGGGACGATGACCTCCCTTGATCTAGATGTGAATCCCTTCATGATCAGGTGGGCAATGTAGAAGGTTTTCCTAACTACTTTAGCAACATGAGTGTCAAACGAATGGCTACTGTCAACCTGGGTCCCCAGATCCCTGATGACTTCTTCTGTGCTCAGTGGATTGCCACCTATATGGTAGCTAGGGGTAACCTTGTTTTTCCCGAAGGGTATGACTATGCATTTCTTGGCATTTAACTTTAGGCCATGGCTCTGGCACCAGTTATCCGTTTCTGTGAGGCCCTTCTGAAGGATATCTGTGTCAGATGTGTTTTCGACTATGGCACCCAGTTTGCAGTCATCTGCAAACTTTGTCAGCCATAACCCTCCTGTGTTTGCTTGTACTTCAGAAAAGTAGATGCTGAACAAGAGTGGACCCAGGACTGAGCCCTGTGGGACACCACTTGTGACAGGCTTTGAGTCTGACATGGCTCCAGCAACTCTGACCCTGTGGGTTCTGTCACTTAGCCAGTTTGCAACCCATCTTGTGATGTATGGGTTTACATTCAAGCTGATGAGTTTTTCGATGATACCTGAGTGGGGTATTGTGTCGAAGGCCTTTGCCAGGTCAAGGTAGGCTGTATGAACTGCCTTTCCTCATCAATGGCCTTGGTGACTGTCTCGAAAAAGTCAACCAAGTTTAAAAGGCATGATCTGCCTTTGACAAAGCCAAACTGGGTTGGATCCAAAGTCTGCAAGTTCCCTATGTCTTTATTTATGAGTTCCATTATGATCCTCTCCATGGCTTTGCAGATAAGGCTTGTCAAGCTAATGGGACGGTAATTTCCATGGTCGGTGGAGGCACCGCCCTTGTGAAGTGGGACCACAGTCGCCGTGCGCCACTCCTTGGGTACGTATCCTGAGGTGAGGCTAAGATTAAACAGCTGTCCTAACTGCGGGTTTAATTCCTCATTGAGTTCGTGAAGCACATAGCCGGGGACACCATCCGGTCCCATGGATGCTGTGTTTTTTGCTTTGGAGAGAGCAGTTCTCACCTGGGCGTTGGAGATGTTTGGGGGTTACAATCCTCTGGTATAGATATCTCTCCTTTTGGGGGGGGGGAGAAGTTTGCACTGAACCTGTCAGCCAGTATGTTGGCAATGTGTGTAGGTTCAGTAATCTTCACATCATTTTGAACTAATTCTGAGCATATCTGGGAGTTTCCTCCTAGGTTTCTAACATAGCTAAAGAAGGCCTTATGATTGTCTTTTGAGTCCTTGGCGATTTTTCTCTCAAAATTTGCCTTGGATGATTTTATGAGAGCTCTTAGTTTTTACTTATAATGATCAAAGGTGTCTTACCTTTCAAGGATTTTGCTCTATCTTGTAGTAGCTTCCTCCTTTTGTTGTAGAGCTTGTTTATGGCTGGGGTCCACCAGACTGGACGCTTGCCTTTGGTACAAAGAGTCTTAGTTTTGTTTGGGATTGCCTGATCCATGCAGTCCTGTAGGTGCTGGTAGAAGGCATTTGTAAGTGATTCAGCAGTTTGAGTAATGTTTACCACTGGCTCAGGGGCCTTAAAGGAGACCACACTAGTTTTTAGAAGTGTGAAGTCGGCTTTTGAGAAGTTTTTCACTGTGGTCTTTTTATTTCAGGTGGGGTGGGATGAGGACCTCCAGCGAGATTAGTTTATGATCTGATCTCACCAGTGAGGGGTATACTTCCGGTGTTGAACATTGTGATCCCATGTTCGTGATGATGAGATCAAGTATGTTTTCTCCTCTTGTGGGGATGGTGACTAGTTGTTCCATGGCATTTGAGTTTATGAACTCCAGGAACCTTTGGGCTAGAGTGTTTGGGCTTGAGTAGTGTTCCCAGTCTATATTAGGGTAGTTGAAGTCACCTAGTATGATGGTGTTTGGAGATACATTTATCCCCTCCATTGTTTTCAGGAAGACCATGTGAGGTTCCTGAGTTTGAGAGGGTGGCCTGTAACATGCTACAAATTGCAGAGCAGTCTTGCCTATGGTTAATTGCACCTGTATGGTCTCCGATGCATCGTGCATTGCCACTAACCTTGAGGTGTGGGTGTCCTTTATGAATATGGACACCCCCCCTCCTTTCTTGGTGTTGTCCGGATTTTGGGGCCGGAACGCATGATATGAGGTGAAACCTGATAGTGCTGGGGTGCTCTCAGGAGCCTTGAACCAGGTTTCAGTCACAGCACAGACATCGATGTTCTCCATACTGAGAAGGGCCTCGAGTGCGGGCATCTTGAGATTGAGACTTTTGGCATTGAGCAGCATTACCCTTAGTTTTTTTACTTTTTTGTGTTCTAGAGTGGTAGGTTTAGAATTTGAGCCTTGCCTAAAAAAGTCACTATGGGGGTGGCAAGAGCCTTTGCCAATATCCGGAAGCCTAGGGGTGACAGGTGCAAGCCGTCCCTTGTGAAGCAGCATGGCTTGTCCAGCATGTCATCCCAGGCAGACAGACATTGGATCCCCTTTGAATGACACCAGAATTTAAGCCAATTATTAAAGCTGATCATCTTATCACTGTATTGTGGCATCATTCTAGGTGAAGGTAGGATACTGCTCAAGGTCAGGGTCATACCTGCCTGGGCTACATAATCAGAGAGCTTCTCAATGTCTCTTTTCATGTAGTCCAAGGAGGTACGTCTCAGGTCGTTGACACCAGCGTGGACAATGACTGAGTCGTACTTGTACCTGCTGTTGAGAGACCTGAGTGCTTGTGTTATGTGGCGGATTCTAGCACCAGACAGGCAGCTTACTGTGACCTTCTCCTTACTCAGTCTGGTGAGCGGGACGTCAGTGTGTCTGACTATGGAGTCACCTATGACAAGTATGTTTGGTGTTGTATTTGGCCTTAAGGGCAGTGACTGCTTTGCACACTGATTTTGTTGTTTATGTGTTGTTTGTGTGGTGTATTGAGTTTGCAGTTGCTTGGGTGTCTGCTTTGGAGGCCTCTGCTGTTTAGGTAAATTTTTACTCAGAGCCTCCGAGTATGTCTTAGTGTGTTTATGTGTTTGATTCTGTGGTGTGGTTGAGTTATGTGAGACTGGTATTGTGGTGTGTGTAGTTGCCTTCTCCTCCTGCCTGGTCTTGCCAGTCCTGAGTTGAGAGAGCTCAGCCTCCAGTCTGGCTAAATAGCTGCATCTCTCACAAGTGTTAGTGTTACTTGGGAGGAGGAGAGGGTTGTCCGTGTACATGAGGCAATTGTAACATTGTCTCAGAATTCCCAGATTCACCAACTGGGCAGGAGAGGACGCCAGCATCTGACCCTTCGACATGCTAGAAAGAATTATGAGTTGGTATGAGACAGAAAAGTAGTGGGCTTAGCAGGGACGTGGGCACTCCTGGGGGGTTTTGCTAGTGAGAGATTTGTATAATATAGGAGTGCTTGACCTGCAAAGAGAATGCTTATAAGACAAATGCTGAGCTTTTTGAGAAGAAAAAGCTATTTGGAACAAGTGCTGCACTTTTTAGTGTAGGTGTAAACTGTTTAGGTTCCTAACAGAGCAGTTCTAAGGGAAAAATTGAAGAACAGACTTTCTGGAGCCAGAAAGAGTTTAACTTTGTTTAACCGGTGCTGCCCGATGCTGCTCTAGTGGCAACTCTGTGCTAAATCGCGCTAAAGCACGTTAAAGCGTGCTTGATAGCAGGGGCTGGAAAGAAGCAGGAATAGACCCAAAAGGGAAAATAAAACTACAGTTTCAAGTCAGTAACCACCTCTACGGGGGGCAGGGAAGCTGCTCAATGTTAGTCACTGCCACTGATCAACAGAGAGACCCTCCTTCAGCCCAAGCAAAAATGGCCTCACAGAAACTTTCAAACAGTTCAGGAACAGCAAGCCTGTAACTGAACTTTTTTAACTCTCAGAAAAGTGGGAAAAAAGCAAGAGTTTTTTTTTTGTTTTTGTTTTTTACAGAGATAGCAGAGGTTCACAAGTAATATCAAGTTATAACAGTGCAGTAAATGACCCCACACAAGAGTGCTAGGTCAAGGACAGAAAATATGCAAGTTTTAAGAAAAAAACGATTTAAAATTAAGTGCAAACAGGAAATTCAGCAAACAGCTTTTGGTTGTGCTCTAAATACAGCTACTAATACAGAAATCAAGTTTAACAAGCCAGAAAATGCTCAAGCTAGGCAGCTATGCAGAAAAACTTAGCAAATAAACAGAGAAAAAAATACTTAAAATCTCAAAAGTGGCTCCCTTCTTCTCTCAGCGTTTTTTCATCTTGGAGGGTGCTTCACCAACAGCCAACAAGCCTGAAAAGATGCCCAAACCACGAGGCAACTAGGTTTTAAGAGAGGAAGATGAAGGAGTTATGGAAATGACCCCTAGTGGCCAATAAAACTACAGTTTCAAGTCAGTAACCACCTCTACGGAGGACAGGGAAGCTGCTCAATGTTAGTCACTGCCACTGATCAACAGAGAGACCCTCCTTCAGCCCAAGCAAAAATGGCCTCACAGAAACTTTCAAACAGTTCAGGAACAGCAAGCCTGTAACTGAACTTTTTTAACTCTCAGAAAAGTGGGCAAAAAGCAAGATTTTTTTTTTTTGTTTTTGTTTTTTACAGAGATAGCAGAGGTTCACAAGTAATATCAAGTTATAACAGTGCAGTAAATGACCCCACACAAGAGTGCTAGGTCAAGGATAGAAAATATGCAAGTTTTAAGAAAAAAACGATTTAAAATTAAGTGCAAACAGGAAATTCAGCAATGTTATTTGAAATAAAGCATGTCATCTTAAGGTCATAAAAGCAAAGATAGCTTACTGTTCAGTTATATCACTCAATAAACCAGTAATATTATACTAATATACTAAAAGCATAAACAGTTATTTAATTTGTATATGAACAAAAAAAGTCTAGAAATGAAAAATCAAAAAGAGAAAGAAAAGCATATAAGAAAAATATTGTCATGACATACCTTACTTGAAGATTTAGCAAGTATAAAACAAATTAAAGTCCAGTTGCAGTAGATGCTTTGAGAGATTTAATGGGAACAGCAATCTTTGACTCAGTTTTTTGTTTTTTTCTTTTTAACATCAGTCCAAGAAGATTTATCAGTAACTCTCTTCAGAGGTGCAGATGCCCATTCCATATCTTCAGGTAAGGAAATAATGTTATTGTTTTAATGAAGGCAGTGGCTTCCTCTAGGGCATTAAATTATCTCATTTCATTCTGATATACAATTTTTATTCTGGCAGGAAAGACAAGCTGAGTTTTGATGTTATTCTGCTTTAAAAGTTTTATTAATGGCCAAGCTTTTTTCCTCTGTCCAAAACCTGGTAGAATAGTCATTATCAAACCTAATTGGGTTTTGATTACATTTTAATGGACTTTTCCTCCAGGCAGATTTTAGGACCAACTCCTTGTCCAAATAAGATAGAAACTTTATGACTATTGATCTGGGAGGAGTAGATGAGGATGTTGACACTGGCTTTCCTAAAGCTCTATGAGCCCTTTCAATACCAAAGGACAGACCCTCCTTTAAATCTAAAATCTATGGAATCCAGGTATTCAGGAAAGAAATTATATCTTCTCCTTCAGCTTTCGCATGGATGTCAAATATCCTTATATTTGACCTTCTCTCCTTGTTTTCCAGGTCAGCCACTTTATTAAGAAGCCAAATGTTTTGTTTGATGAGAAAATATTTCTGGCTTTCTTCTTCCTTCAGTCTTCCATCAAGATCATTCAGGGATGATTCTAAGTGTGTTATTTTGGATTGATGCTGCTGTATAAGTTCTTGAGAGAATCTATTTGTTTCTGACAATTTTCCTTGAGGTTTTGTAAATTCTCCTTAAAATCATCCATTTTTAGTGAGAGTTCTTACAGAGCAGATGTCACAAGCTGCATTTCTTTTTTTAAAGCCATGTCAGAATGAGAAGTCTTTGAAGTGCTCATCTCCACAAATGATATATTCTCCTTTATAATTTGACAGGAAAATACTTTCCTAAGTTCACCAAAGGTACTAATAATATAGTTCATCTATCAGTTTTAAGTATTTTTGTAAAATAAAATAAGCTATTTCCTGTTTTTTATATTAGTTTCATGGAGCTCTGAAAAAACTGCTGGTATCAGTTGACCATCTTGGTTCCACCCCCAGCTATGGCTATCCTTGATATGCTATATCCCCACAAGTGTAATATTTTGACTAGTGTCAGGAAACAGGAACCCAAATCTTAACAACAAAATATAGTGGAGAGACACATTTATTATACTCAGTGGAGCTGCAACAGCAATTCCCATGAGGCAAGCAAACCCATTACCCAGTGCTCTTGTAATAGGGGGCTCCATCGTACAACACACAGATGCCCCACTCACCGGACTTAAGAAGGAGAAAATAATGGTTAGTTGCTTATCTGTAACCAAGATCTGCCAAGTTACATATTCACTCAGGTCAATACAGCATAGGTACCAATATGCTGATACTTTATGACTTTGTGTCTCTCTGTACGCATCACACCGTAGTCACTGGGTGTGGTGATTTCATTGTATAAGTGACTTGCTGCAGTGCAAGGCCTATCTATAAACAGGTTTACAACAGAGACCATATTCCAAAAGACTAGCTCTCAGTGTAATTCACTTGCTCTAAGGGCAAGTCTTTTGGAATCTGGCTGTTTATCACTGCTTGCTTAAACAATTCTCCAGTTAAGTAAGTGTAGGTGGCACTCTGGTACTGGATTCTTGGATTCTGCTCTGGTCCCTTTGGGGCATAATTTTTTTTTTTTTAATTGACAATCTGCCTGTTGAGATCACATTATGCTCTGATGTTGTTGGCTATTTATGTACTTATGGCATGTTTTAGTTATGAGGGTTTGCATTCCTGTTCTGGCTGCATTCTGTTGGTGCAAAGTATTCCACATGCATATCATATATGGCTGATTTCACTAGGGACTGTTTTATTTTAACATTTTGCATTCTGACAACTTCCTAATCTCAACTTTCATGTTTTAAGATGTGTATTTCCAGATTGCTTTCTGTCAGAGTCATGCTGTTAGTTTGTTTGCCTATCTCTGGCAGTCTAGAAAATATATTTATTGCTACAAGTTATAAGCATATACCATATTGTAGCCCTGGTTTTCATTTTCTTAGTCTTAATTTGCTAATCATGTAACCCGTTGAAAGACACTTAAACAGCAGGACCTTATAATAACATCTATTAAATTCTAGTTTCTTCTGAAAGGCTTATCTAATTAAAACATTCATTAAAAATCTGATGTTTTACAAGGGTTTCCCTACTAGTTTGAAATGGACCACACTGTAACTCAGTGATCATATTTGGGGGAGTTGAAACTTGTCTTTTGCTATTTGCAATATAAATTATTATCAGAACTGCTGTTTCTGTTATGCATCAACAATGATTCAGTTGATTTTTCTTTTTTTTTTAACTTTTTCTTTTCACCAGAGTTGTTTGACAATGATGCTGGTATATAAAAGTAAGAGGGTGTGGAAGTGAAATCTTTCACCTAGGGTGGGAATGTACAAAACATTTTTTTAATCCAGATGATGCCTCAGCTATTTCAGTTCATGTGACTGTAGCTTAGTCTGGGTGTTAATCAAGGAATCATGGTAGAACCATATGTATGCTATATATGCCTTGTTCATGAAGGGGGAATTACATGGCTGTCTTAATAATTAACACAAAAGAACTTAATTTATATCTGTTTATTTATATATATATATGTCTATAGCTATATCATATCTCTATAGATATAGATAGATATAGATACAGATATATAAAGTTTAAGAAATTGCTTTAACAACTTTGGTCGTATTCAATATTTAGGAGCTTGGTTTTCAAAGACTATCCTATTAATCTTCTAAGTGAACTCAAATAATTAAACAAACAGACAGACAAACAAACAACCAACAAGCAACTACAACATATCTTAAGTTTGAGCATTTATGACAATCATATTAATGGCACTGGTCCTTTTCAGTATTTAATCTAATCCTTTTTATATTTAGTACAGTGGTACAGTATTTCCTGAGTAAGAATCTCTCTTTTTAGCTTTTGCTAATAACATTGTGTTCATTATAGTGGATATTTTTAGATGCTGAGCTATACAATAATTATAATGAGAATATGTTATGTAGCACGGCTAAAGTCAACCTTTCAGGCAAAGTTGAAGTTTGCAAATACAGTTTCATAATTTTTCTATAAGTTTTCAACAAATATACTGCCTTTTGTCTCAACACAACATTTCTTCTGGAGAATGAAGCCCGAGTAAGGAATTACAATTTTAGCCCATACTCTCACATATTGGCTATATTACTGGAGCAGTTGAATAGCTACACAGACCGCTTACTTTAACCTGCAATTCTTTGACTGATAGTCCTTTGCTTACACTACAAACACCTTAAATCATGAGATCAGTTCTGTTACATCAGTTGCATGCAATGATAAAATATCAAGGACGTTTTAAACTTTACATAAGAGCTGTTTCCCAAGTCACATTAACAAGCTGCGTATGTCAAAATGAAAGCAAGTAAACACATTCTCGCTTTTAAATAAATCTGACCCTTTGTTTTTATCTGTAAGATGACATGAAACTAGTAAACTGGTAAACATCCCCCACTTTGCAGACTGCATACTGTATGTCTCTCAGTCACAAAATTACAGACGCAAACCATATATATGTTAATGTTTTATTGGGAGGCTCTTGTTGATTGTGTACAAAATGCTGATCAAAATGCAATCAGATTATAGCAATAATAAATGACTACTTGTTTTTCTAAACAGATAATCTAAGAAGAATTAATGATAAAATGAATGCCAGTTTTCAAAGCTGAAAAAAAAATCATGAAAATTCATAAAGAAATTAGCTTGACTAATACTTAATACATTAGTAGAGTAAAGCTGGATACCAAGGGGTATTTTTCATCAGATGATACAGGGAACAGAAAACATGTTTCCCTTTGGGCAATTTTTATACAAACCAGCACATAGCTCCAAGGTTCCAAGGCAAACTAAAATTCACACTCAAGACAGCAAATAATTAAAAAAGCTAGCTGATTGCAAAATACACCTGATCAATAATGAAGCTGAAGAGTTCTTTAATACAATATCCTACACATGTGATGTATAAGGGGTGAATAGGAAATTGACTGTGGTTAGATTCATATCTCTGAACTTACTAAAGTAAGAAATCTGGACAAAGCCATAAATAATGGGGGGACAAAGGCCCAAAAATAGGGAACATTTTTTAAAATATTGCTCTTACAAACTTAGAAGGTAGATAGAACAACAAGGTTTTGCATTAGCATGCATTTTCTGTAGGGTATGAAGTTTGAAACTCAAATGTCTTCCATTATTTTCTGACTTCAGTCCTCAATTATTTGCCAATGACTTACAAGAAAACAATTTTATGCGAAACAAACCAACAATTTGAGGCAAAAATCTGGACATTCTGCGAAAATCTGTACAGTTGAGAGGTATAAGATTAGGCAAGGAGATTACATAGTATACAAGTGTGTACAATGAGGAGAAATTAAGGACCGATCAGTGCTATCATTGCTAACAGGCTTATAGATAGCTCAGCTGCTGTTTGCAGACTAGAGAAATAACATGCCAGTGACCTCACGAGGTGTTCCTTACATTGTAATTTATTTGTTTACACAAAATGGAAAAGGCCATTATTTACTTACTTATTGAATGCCATTGTTCCTTTTGGTTGTCATTGCAAGACCCGTGAAATCATTACAGAATGCATATTACAGTCAGATTGTAATACAATGGAATGGTTCTTAATGTGTCGATATAGTCTTCATCTCTAGCAACTGTTGTTTCCATTTCTTCTATAAATTGCATTTAACATATTTGCTCTTAATCATTTAGGAACAAAAGTATGCTGTTCATTATAGTTAGTGGGAATAGATTTAAGTTATGGTATGCATGACTAAAGAAAGAGCTACACCTATGACCTTTCAAACCAGTATTCATTAACCATGGTTGTGTACTCTCTATAGCTGAAATTGTAAGATTTGTGAATAAAGGGTCCTCTTTACTTCAGAAGTGTAAAAAAACTAATAACTTAAATCGCTGTAGGCAAGCTTATTCTACTAGGTGTGACTCAGTACTCCCTTGTACATTCCTGGTAAAGGCTCACAATAGTATGTATGCACAGAAATAAAGCAGATGTTCATCATTAGATCACTATTGCAGTAACCTAAGTTATATGAGACGTATCCTGCCAAGAATTGGACCAGCCAGCCATTTTCCAAAGCTTTAGGGCACCTTCCACACACCTTAGCCACTGTACAGCTCAAGGAAAACAATATAAAGTTAGTGTCTTGGGTGCCAAAACTTCAGAGCTTTGTTGCCATCAAAGTGCATTCTTCCCTGTGGGCTTCACATGATCATTGTTTGGCTAGCACTTCACTAAGGCTGGGCAGATTTTATTTATTTATTTTTATGCATTTATCAACAAATTGGTAACCAGCTAAGTGGTCTAGTGGACACAATAGTGTAGCTATGACAAAGCAAAGGGGGCAATTGTCTTGGGGTCACATAGTGTTAGGGGGCACAACCTTGACCATCCTATCCTTATTGCTGTTGAGTGTATATCGGCTTTTTAATGCTGGTGTTGCATTTGCAGTCAAACCTGAGCACTGTAGCACTCCCTGTGTGGTCTAAAGTAATTAAACTGTAGCAACTACTTGCAACATTTGTGGCTGGCAGCTTGCTACAGTTTAAAAAAAATTCCTTTTTTTAACTAAATACCTGAACATTGTAGCACTCTGTGCATAGTATAAAATGTAGTGATTGCTTACTATCATTGCTTCAGTTTCAAAGAAAAAAATATTTTCTTTTTTTAACTATATACCTGAGTTTTGTAGTGCTCTGTGATCATATAAACTGTAGCAACTGCTTGCTACATTTGCAGCAAGCAATTTAATACAGGTATACAGAAAAAAAAAAATACATAAAATGTGAGGAAAGAGGGTAGGGGCAGGGCACAGAAATGGGACCTGATTGTCTGCTGTATTCCAAAGTTGCAGGTATCTGATTGCAGACTGTTTTTTTTTTTTAATTGCCAGTTGTCCCACAGCTGAGGAGGAGCAGGGACAGGTAAGCAGAAACAGAACTTGGCTGGCTGTTTGGGTCCTCCATTTCAAGATCATCAGCCACCTTTCTTTTCCTCTTCCTTTCAAGACCTTGGGCAAGGTGGGGTTGTGTATAACATGCCTGCTAGTCTGAGGAACAAAGCCTTTTTTTGTCTCTTTAAATGAAAAGCTGGGGAGGTGGGGAAGGCAGTACAGACATCGGCCTCAGGGAGCTACACTGCTAGTCGTGCTTCTGGGTGGAAAGACCCTTTTCAGCTGCAACCCAAGCCAAGAAGCAGATTGAAAAGAATGGTTGTACAAGATAATGGACATGCATAACTTACACTTAAATATATATTTACAAGCATATTTACAAACAATATTTTAACAATTTGAATATTATAATCTTTAAACTAGAGCAAGATTGGCTTAAGCATGAGATACAAAAGTAGCCATTGCTCTGGAAACATGAGCATTTGGAGTATTTAAACAAGTCTTCTTTTAATTTGCTTATGAAGGACTCATATGTGTTCTGCTGTCTCATGTTAATTCCATACTGCTGGGCTTGTCTGAGAGAAAGATGTTTCACCTGTGGAGGTGATGAAAGAGAATCTAATCAGTGTTAGGTGTGTTTATTTTTTTATTTTTTATTTTTTTTTACTATCATTCAATGTGTAGTTTTGTTGCTCAGTTTGAAGCTTTGTTTTTAGAGTGGGACAATATTGCATTTCTAGTAGTTTGAAGATCTGTCATTCTAGGAAAAGGATCACTCTGTGCATGACAAAAAGACAGTTGAACTTTTCTAAAAGTTGTCAACGATTTATATGCGAGTCAACTAGCAACACAAACATACAGATTTTATTAACAGTAGTTTGTATTTTGTAAGTATTACTGACTGTCGAGGTAGGCCATGGTCAAGTTCGGGGATAAGTACATTCCTGGCTATAACTTTTTAATCTACAGGGGAAAATAGGTAACTGATCATGTAGCAAAGTTTAAGATGGTATAGAATTTTTTGGTAATATTATCTGTATGTTTTGTAAAGAAGAGAGCAGGATCTAGAGAGATTCCCACAGACGTCTGCTTACTTATGAGTGGTAGAGTATTGCTTGCTGTGTCTGAAATTGTAATGGCTGTGGTTTTGATGAGTCTTTTTGGATTATCAGAAATTGTGATATTGAGATTATTGCTTTCTGTCCATGTGCATAATTTTGTACAGCTTGTTCTACTTTTTGCTTGAGGGCTTTGGCGTCTACCAGATTTTAGCAGTAAGATGCCATCAGCAGACATTACAAGTTTGAGATGGCACAGGTCAGAGGGTAGGTCATTAATGAACAGTGAGGAAAAAGGGGGACTGATTGCAGAGTCTTGGGGTACACTAGCGTTAAAGGTATTTTGCCTAGAGATAAGGTTTAATGATTAAATCTGAAAAGTTATGCTTTGGAGGTACCACTCAAACCATCATATGGCTGATGGACCAAAGTACAAATTCATTGGTTCATAGATGTTTAGTAGGCTAACTACCAGAAGAGCCTTTTTAAGCCTAGCCATGCATCCCAAATCTTTGACAAGTTCTGCTACCCTTGATAAGTGTAAGCAGCGGCTTGGGAGATAAAATATTTACAGGTTCATAGGTTCAAGGGAGGTTACTAGGCTAACAGCCCTAGAGCCCTTACAAGCCTAGTCATATTTATCCTTAGTTGTCCCAAATGTCAGTGGTTAGGTGAGTGAAGTTCTCAGAGGTCAGGGTCTGTGGTAGTTAATAGACTTTCTCCATCCAGGAGGGACATGGGTAACACCCCAGGAGTGAATTTGTGGTTACCCATTCATTGATTTAGGTTGTGTTTGAAGAAGGTCAGCAAGGGGCTCTATTTCACATGAATTGGAAACTTGTTCTAGAGAGATGGCAGTCTCTGGGAGATGTATCTATCTCTCCATCATGATCTGTTCATGTCAGAGAGTAGGTTAAGATTCCTGGAGTGAGTGAATCTCCTGCAGTGTTATTTACAAATGTGTAGCATTTCCATCAGTTCAGCATCAGAGACTGTCCTGTAAGCCAGCCATAGGTCACCCCTTGGTAACCTGTAGGAGACGGAATACAGTAACAGAGCTTTAAGTCTTTCCACGTAAGACTTGTTTTGTGTACCCTGTGATTTCTTGGTGAGAAACCTCTGTGATCTCTCCAGTTGTTGCAGGTGTCTGGTTAGGTACATGCAAAAGGGAGCATTGTGCTCAGTTATTGGTCTGATGAGGGCCTACTATAATGGAATTATAGCATCCTTACATTTAGACGCGATGCCTTTATGATGTGCCACATAGAAGGATTTCCTTACCACTGTGGACATGTGGTGGTCAACATTTTGATTGCTATCAACCTGAGTACCCAGATTATGTACTGTGTCTACACTTAGGGGGTGCTGTCTATAAACTGGACATGGAGTAGCTCAGGAGAGTCATACTGTTTGACTAGTCTCGAGGTAGAATTATACTTAATGAAGATAGATACACCACATCCTTTGATTTTTTTCATTCTCCATTTGTGGTCTGAATGTATGTAAGGCATTGTAGCCCTGCAGAGCTAGGGTGCTTCCCACCTCTTTGAAACATGTCTCAGTAACTGCACAGATGTCAGCATCTCCAAAGTGAGAAGTGCTTCCAGGGAGTACACTTTCTTGTTTAGACTCTTAGCATTAAGCAGCAGCACCTTGAGTTTATCTAGAAAGGATTTTGTTATGTTGGGAGGTTGGCTATTTTCACACTGCCTATAAAAGGCACAATAGGTGTGGCTAATGCCTTTGCCAGTATCCACAAGCCTACTGGAGACAGGTGCAGACCATCTCTGGTAAAGCAGCATGGCCTGTTGACCATGTCCTCCCAGATGACCGATATTGCACCCCCTTGGACTGACACCATAAGCAAAGTGAATTGTTAAAGTCATTCATTTTATGCTTGTATTGTGGCATCATCCTTGTAGAAGGTAGAATGCTGCTTAAGGCTAGGCTTATATCTACAGTTGACACATAATCTGAGAGCTCAGTCATGTTTCTCTCTTCAAATAGTCTAGTGAGGTACAGCTCAAGTCATTCACCCCCACATGGACTATTATGGAGTCATACCAGTACTTGTGGTTGAGTGACTTGAGTGCTTGAGTGACCTGATGGATCCTGGTACCTGACAGGCAGCTAACTGTAACCCGCTCCTTATCCAGCCAGGTGAGGGGAACATCTGTGTGTTTCACAAAGGAGTCACCTATGGCCAATACATTAGGTTCTGTGATGTTACACCTTCTGGGCTTATTTATTGAGACACTGGTGTGTGTGTTACTATGTGCTGTGGTTGTTTTTGCATTATGTGTGTAAGTTGTTTCCATTTTGGAGGCCTCTGATCTTTTGGTAAGTTACTAGTGAGTACCTCCACATATGTGGGTTTATGTGTCATGTCCTTATTTAGTGTGTGCTGACAACCTGTTTGACATTCAATTTTTCCTTATTTGAGAATCTTGCCTCCAATTTCATAGTGTAACTACATCTTTCACATAAATTATTTGTTTCTTTCAGGAGTAAGTGGTTGTCAGTGTACATGAGACAATTGCCACATTGCCTCAGATATGCCCATGTCTATCAGGCTGGCCAGAGCGATGATGGGAAACTGCCAATCCAGATTGCAGGCTTTTTGTGTATGTTTTATTAGGGAAGGGAATGGGCTAAGTTGACAGGATTGTGCTGGTAGCGCCAAGACTACAAGAGGGACCTATACTTTGTTTAGGATAAGGTTGATCAATAAGACAATGCTGCTCAGTGCACAGCTGAGTTGCTCCTAGAACAGCAGAAAAGCTTGGAAGGGTTTCACTGACAGCAGTTTAGGGAAAAATATGCTTCTAGATTATTGCATACATACGAGGGCAATGATAACCACTGCTGTGCAAAGAGCAGCACCACACAAACATGGGGCTTAAATACAAGCAAAGAAAAGTAAGTTTTAAGGTAACTACCAATCTGGAAAGCACACAGTAAGCCTTCTGCCAACCATCCCCAACTCAGATAGGTTAGATCAGACATTTCTGCCATACGGGTGCAGAAAACCATCTTTTTAATGTAGAACAGTTAGTTTGGAGCCTGAGTGTAACAAGACCACACAAACTACATACAATAGCCCTACAACTAACAGATAACAATGTAGTACAGTACAATTAACTACTTAAAGCAACAGCAGGCAATAATTTTTTTTAAATGCTAAAATACAGTCACAGTATATAAGAGAAGTGCAAAAAGATACTTGGAGTTCTTTCTTGTGCTTCCCAGCTCAGATAGACCAGGTAAATACCTACTGCCACTAGATGAATAATCCCAGTCCTCCTAATGTAAAAGCACAGTAGAGGACTGTCCATAGTAAAATGCTACCATAAACAAACTCAAAAGATATAAAATGCTACCACAAACCAACTTAAAGCTACAGATACAGCAGTGTACTTTAAACAGCTTATAAAAGTGTAGCCCTAATATATAAAGACTCCTTAACAAAAAATATACATTCAATACCAGTCCCCATTTTTGGTTCCCTGGAAGTCTTAATGAAATCCCTCCTTATAAACCCTAACAAACAACTATGTATTGTCACTATCTATATTCCCCCCAATCATAACATCCCACACTTGCAAGACTTCCTAGGATGGATTAACCACGCTATCACTCAAAAAAACATCTTTCTAGGAGATACTAACATCAAATGGCATAACCTAACCTCAAAATCTCCTAACACCAGCATTAATTTCCGTAGCTTCACACAACTTATCTCAGAGCCTAGACAGTCATTAAACACCTTGAGCCGAAGCTATACTAAATTGGATCCTAGTGTCCCACCCCTCCCTAA
Source organism: Protopterus annectens (assembly GCF_019279795.1). NCBI lineage: Eukaryota > Metazoa > Chordata > Ceratodontiformes > Protopteridae > Protopterus > Protopterus annectens. The sequence goes on from NC_056741.1 coordinate 229,472,612, forward strand.
CACCCTAAGTGACCACCTACCAGCTTACACCCACATAACCCATTTACACATCCCCAAACCTCACACATATATATCAGCCAGGAACCTTGCCCAATTTAACAAAGAAACATTTATAACTACCTTCCAAATTCACAACTGGTCCTCATTAAAATCACTGCCTTTAGATGAGGCTGTACAATACTTTAACAATACCTTTCTGAACACACTAAACAGCCTAGCACCTCTTTGTACTAAACACTCAAAAGCAAACTATGCCCCCTGGCTGACAAAGCATACCAAACAAACCCTTATATCCAGAGACAAAGCTTGGAAAACATGAAAAAAAGGTAGGACCATAGAAAATGAACTAAATTACAAAAAACCTAGAAATGCTGCAAAGAAACTTATCATAACTGATAAGAAATCCTACTTCTCCTCTAAATTCTCTTCCCAAAATACCAACCCCCAAAAATTCTGGAAATCAGTATCCTCCCTTCTGAAGCCAGGTAACATCCAAAATCCTTCACCTGCATCCAACTAAACCCCTCTCCAGATCACCCAAATATTCAACAACCATTTTATTGACATCATCCAAAATCAAATCAAAGACTCACCCTCAAAAACAAATCACACCTGTAGCACTACAGCAATAGTCCCCCTATTCCCCATAAATAACCCTCCACTTAATCCATCTTTCTCATTCCAACTTGTGCCTACATCCCTTATTCTAAGACTTCTAACCAAATTAAAACCCTGCTCACTCTCAGCTGATAACCTACCACCAGAATGCTTACAACTAGCAGCCAAGGTAATTGTCTATCCAGTCCTCATTCTTATCAATCGCTCCATTACTGAATCATATGTCCCCCATTTATGTAAAAAATCCATTATTACCCCTCTTCACAAAGGAGGTAATGCCCATGATCGCTCAAACTATCGGCCCATCTCCATCCTCTCCTCACTGTCCTAGAAAAATGCATTCAAACACAATTACTCAATCACCTCATCAAAAATAGCCTCTTATCACCCACTCAGCATGGTTTCCACCCAGACCATAGTACTACTTCAGCCATACTCTCCTTTTCTGACACAGTAAACAAAGCTCTTGACACTGGCTTATCCACTTCTGTACTCTTTCTAGACCTTTCAAAAGCTTTCAACACTGTATCTCACCCTAAGCTTTTGCAACATCTACAGAAACTTGGTTGCTGCCAAACTGTAATAACCTGGTTTTCCTCCTACGTAAACAGCAGACAACAAGCAGTCAGATGGCAAAACCAACTATCTAATTTCTTAGTAAACAACACAGGTGCCCACAAGGATCCATATTATATATTTTCATTAATGATCTTAATAAAACCTCTCAGGACAGCATACTAATGCAGTATGTCGATGATTCAGCTATCATCTAATCCTCCAATGATTTCACCAACCTCCAGAAAATAGCCCAAGACACTTTCTCCTCTATAGAAAATTGGCTGAATGATTCTCAATTAATTTATTTATTTTATTTATTTTTATTTTACATTTGTTAACCGGGCTAGTCCAACTGGATATATTTCCATTTTCAGCAGAGGCCCAGGGAGAAAAGCTCCACACAGTACAATACAAACAAAAACAAACAAAAATTATCATGCACAAATATAGAGAGAAATTATGTTAAAAGTAATCAGAGAGCAATAGTGTAAAAGACAAACATTATACTCTTTGTGAAACACAAGTACGCAAACAGGATAAGATACTCTTAGCAAGATATCTGAGGTAGTTTACAATACATAAAAGTTTAGTTCATCACTTAGTTGTATCAAAACTTTAAGACAGTTACTACTTCCCAAGGGGTAAGCAGTATTGACTGGCAAAATGAGGCAGTATAGAGATAGGAAATAGAGAAAGCAGAAGATTGGTCAGGGTAGCAGCAGGGGCATAACCAGTGTGTTCTGAGATGTTTGTTGAGCATTTGTTTAAAGAGTGGAAAGGAGGGAAGTAAAGTTAGATCAGATGGCAACAGGTTCCAATATTTTCCAGTGGTATTAGAGAACAAGGAGTCACCTGCCCAGTTATTAGACTTGCTAATGCTAGCCAGTAGTTTAGTAGAAGAGCATAAGGAATTGAGGTTTGTATAGGGGGTAATAATGTTAGAAAGTATAGGTGTGTTGTTAGGTTGGTAGAATATCCTATGGACAATGGTAAGTTGGGAAAGTATCAAAATGTTTTTTAGTTCAAGCCAGTCAAGCTGCTGTAGGTTCTGACAGTAGTGAGTTCTAAATGGGTTCCTTGTGGCAAATCTGGCAGTATTGTTATAGGAGTTAGCTAGCTTAGTGAGATTATTTTTTTTAGGTTAGTATATATGGGGGAATCATAAAGAAGAGTTGAGATTAGATGGGAGTGGGCAATTGTAGTTCTAGCTGTTGGTGTTAAGAAGGGTTTTATTCTATATCGGGAGCCCAGTTTTCTATTAATGGTTTTAATAGTGTTATTTATATGGTTATCAGAGGTAAGGTTATTGTCAATTGTGATTCCTAAGAGTTTGTTGGTAGTGTCGGGGGTTATAAGGGTGCCATTATTTTGATTTGATGGAGAAATGTATAGGGGGACTTACTGTTAAGTGCAAAGAGTAAAAGCTTGTTTTTTTAGGCGTTCAAAAGGAGGCAATGTTTCAAGAACCATGCCTCAACTATGTTAAATACTTTCTGGGTTAGAGATTGTAGTTCAGATGTGGAGTTGGCAGAACATATGAATGTGGAATCATCTGCATATTGTATGCAGGTGGCTTGAGGGATTGCTAAATGAAGGTCATTGATGAATAAAGAGAAAAGAAGTGGACCTAGAATGGAGCCCTGTGGGACTCCAAGGGAGACTGGCAGGTGGGAAGATAGTTTATTCTCCCAGAGGACTGCTTGTTGCCTATTGGTAAGGTAGGACTTGAACCAGAGAACAGCTTTGGTATCTAGAGAAAGGGATTCAAGAGTATTTATGAGCAGGGGTGGTTTACCATGTCAAAGGCTTTTGACAAATCAGTAAAGAGTGCTGATGAGAGGACATTGTTATTATGGTTTCTATTGATGGCGTCGGTGAAAGATAGAGCTGTTGTGGTACTATGAAATGGCCTAAAGCCATGCTGACAGTTAGCTATAATATTATATTGAGTTAAGTGGTTTATTAGTTGATGGTGAATTCATTTTTCCATAACTTTTGCTAAGGGTGATAAGAGAGGTATAGGCCTGTAGTTTAGAATAATTACTGGAGTTACCACCTTTATGTAAATGGATAATGTGGAAGATTTTCCAGATATCAGGAGTGATTCCTTTGTTTATGGGTCTTTTTATAAGGATGGATACAGGATAGGCAACTGCTTTAGCTGCTTTTTGCAGGTATTCAGATGGTACTTGGTCAGTAGAGGGGGTACACGGCTTAAGATTTTGGATATGTTTTTGGTTGTGAGAGGTATTGATGGGTTGTATTTGGAATGTTGGGAGAGTATCAGTTAAAGAGGTAAGGAGATTATCGTTGTCCGTGGAAAGTTGAAGGGCTAGAGAATTTATGGTGTCTGTGAAGAAGGTATTGAAGGCATTGGCAGTTTGTTGGGAGGTATTGTTATCAGCCCCTAGAGGGGCTGGTGTGCTAGAGTACCCTGGGTGTAGGAGTTTATTTAAGCTTGACAAGAACTTTTGTGGATTGTTATGGTGAGATTTCTGTGGTTTACAATAGTAGTTTTTTTTGTCAGTGAATATTGCTTTTTTTGTAATATTTCTCAACTGTCTAAAGGTTTGTCGCTTAGAGATAGTTCTGGATGCTCTCCACTTAGCCCAAGATTTATTCCTAAGTAATATCTATTGTCTAGTTTCTTTTGAAAGCCAGGGGGCTGGTTTAGACTTCATTCTAATGGACCGTTTAGGTGCATGCTTATCGAGGATAGTTAAGAATTTATAGTTGAACTGTTCAACAGGCTCCTCAAGAAGGAGAGTTTTTAGTGGGTTCCAGTTACAGGCACTAAGTTCATTTTTGAATAATACAGGGTTAAAGTTTTTGTTGGTTCATGAGATCCTATATGTGGGGGTGTTAAGGATGTCATTCTTTTGTCTTATAATATAAGTTAGAGTATGATCATTTATGTCATCAGGTAGAGTTTCTACCTGATAAATTTGTTGTTTATTAATAAGTATCCAGTCTAAGATACTCTCATTTTTGTTTGGTTTGTTAAGTCTAGTAGTGGTGGTGATTGTTTGATTAAAGCCATGAAGATTAATATGTGACAAAGGATTCTCTGTATTAACACATTTCCAATCAGTATTGAAGTCTCCTAGTATAATTGTTTCTTGAGAGTTAGTAGTGGATATCCAGCTAAGAATATTCTCTATTGTAGTACTATTATTACCTGGAGGTAAGTAGATACAGATGATGCTATGGTTGAGTTGAAGTCGGGAGATAATACTATCTTGAGGTGGGTTATAATGTATAGAGGAGATCTGTAGCCAGGATTTAAACAGTAGTGTTACTCCCCCGCCCCTACGTTTTATGCAGTCGAGTCTCAATATATTGTAACATGGGGGGATTATTTCATTGTCTTTAGTTCCTGTTTTTAACCAGGTTTCTGTGAGACAGAAGATATCAAAGGAATGTATATCAAGGAGGGTGTGGAGATGGACACTTTTGTTGTTAATACTGCGGATATTGAGATGACCTATAAGTAAGGTGCTAGAAAGACTGATTTGGGTTGGGGTGGAGGAAGTGGTATAAGGAGTAGTTAATGTGGAGACATTAGTTGGGCCTAGATTAGGGTGGATGTCTCCGTCTTTTAAGGTGGGTGTTTTTAGGCCAGAAACTGGGTAATTAATGAAGCTGTTTAGATATTTTAGCTTCCTTACAGTGGCGTTATTGAATTTGATATGTGTGAGTCGATAGTACTTGGCTAGTAGGTAGCAGGGAGTGGATGTGGTATTTATTTGGAAATGGGTAAGGGTATAATTGTGAATAGCTGTTTGTTTAGGAGAGTAGTTGAAGTGGTAATAATTCAACTCTTCAAAGGAGGTGAGGAGATAGGCAGAGGTGAGGACAGGTATGAGAGTAGCTAAGAGTATTAACTTTGTTAGTATAGTTTTTGTTGTTATAGACATGTTGTTAGGATTGTTTATACTACTACAGCAGAGCCTGAGTTAGGATATGACAAAAAGATGTATAGGTTTTGATTAGCCCTGTGAGAGGAAGAAATTGGTAGAGGTAAATGAAATAAGGTAAAGTACTTTAAGAGGAGGTACTGGATAAAGAGGGAAATGAGAAAGTTAGAAAGGAGTGGTGTGGCTAAATTATATCTATATTGGTTGAGGCTTAGGCTAGGAAGAATGGGAGAGAGGGTGTGGTTAAGAAAGGAGGGGTGTGGCTAAGTTATATAGATTGGTTGAGGCTTAGGATAGGAAGAATAGGAGAGCGGGTGTGGTTAAGGAAGTATAAGTTTAGTGTCCCTGGGGGTGGATGGGAATTGGGGGTAGGGTAGGGGAGCAGAGTAAGCCCCCAGGGCGAACGGAGCAGGTAATGGAAGATTCTGCAGATCCAATCTATGAGCAGCAGTTTCCTGATCAACTCCAAGTAGTTACAGGTAAGAGGATTGAGATAATGTAGCTGTGAGGTGGTAAAGGATGGCAGAGTGGGAAAAAAAGAACAATATAGCTAGAAGGTGGAAAAAAGAGAACAATATAGCTAGAAGGTGGGAAAAGAAAAAGTAAGAGCAGTGTATTACAGCAGGAGGATTACAAAGCAGTCAGGCATGGATGAAGTAGGGAAAATATACTGAGATGAAATATGGGGAGGTAGGGTAAGAGATATAATCCAAAGCTAGATTAGGGTGCCACCTAGTGAGCAGAGAGTAAAGTACAAGAAGTATCAGTAATGAAGATAGCTGGTAGAGGTGGTTCCGATAGAAGATTCAAAGGAGGGAGATAGACAGTTGCTTCAGGGGTAGAGAGGGGTATGGCTGCTGGCTTCCTGGCTCAGTAGTGTAATTACATTCAATACTAGATATATTTCTAACACTTAATTCAGCTTAACAGTAGGTCTAGGGTAGAACATACTTTCTTATTCCCTTTGGTAGCTGGGAGACTGTACTGGGGTGACAGGTTTCTTTGGCCAGGTAATGGAATGGCTGAAAACAAAAGAAAGGGGTCCTTAATGACCAGGCAGGTCCCTTAATACAGGATAGGAGCTGGGAGGATTGGAAAGAGAAAAAAGTACAAATTAGGTGTTAAAGCAACAAATAATGTCTTCTTTGTTAAGTAACACTTAGGGTAAAGAACACAGTTAAAACAGTGAATAAATCGCACGTTTGCTGAATACAGTATTTACAAATGCTAAGCTGTTAATCTTAATTAATGCTTAACCCAAAAAAAACCTAAACTGTTGCTATTCTCAACAAAACCTCCAACTACAAATGTTCTCCCATAACAAAACAGTAATCGAACAGGTACAACTCGCAAAACTACTAGGAATTACTATCGACAACAAACTCTCCTTTGAACAAAATATATTGAACACTGTAAAAAAGACCCATTTCAAACTAGGCAAATTATACCAACACAAACTATACCTTGATAATCAAACTAGGAGCCAACCAACAAACACTTTGCTTATTCCATCCCTTATGTATGGCAGCCCCATTTTCACCAACCTCCACACATCACTTAGTAGTAAGATACGACACTGTTACTATAAAATAGCAAAATATGCATCAAACTTATCTAACTGCTCACACCACTTTACTGCTCTCTCAAACCTATGCTGGCTAGAATTCCACCACTGCTCACACTACTTTACTGTTCTCTCAAACCTATGCTGGCTAGAATTCCACCACCACTCACACAACTTTACTGCTCTTTCAAACCTATGCTGGCTAGAATTACACCATCGCTCACACAACTTTACTGCTCTCTCAAACCTATGCTGGCTAGAATTCCACCACCGCTCACACCACTTTACTGCTCTCTCAAACCTATGCTGGCTAGAATTCCACCACTACCTCCATTTTACTCAGATCTCTATGGCCTATAAAATAATTTTTCAATCCGATAGCTGCCCCACTCTCCAAACCATCTTACACACATATACCCCTACTCGTTCCCTCTGCTCTTCTAAGAAAACCATATTAAGTGTAGCCAAACCCAACAAGAGAGCATGACAATGCCTATACTCCTACAACATATCTAAACTATGGAATACCCTCCCCTCCACCATTACCCAGCTAGACTCTCTAAAACCTTATAAAGCTGCAGTAAAAACCTACTTGTTACAAAATCCAAGCTGTACATGCAATATACATTGTAAACCCCCTTAAATACATAACCCATTAAACAAGAACCCTACCTTGTAACACCTCTAATTTCATTCTTCTCTAGTGACTAAGACCTTATCTGTCCATCACAATATACCTAATTTCTGCCATGTAGTTTTTAAGTGTAATCTGAGTTTTGCAGATTAATGTATAACAACTACAGCAATTATGTAACATGTGCTATGTAGTTTTTAACTGTAATTTGAGGCTTGCAGATTAATATATAACATCTGCTATCATAGTACTCATTTGGTTTGTTTTTGTATTCTGTTTTTAAAACTGCGGAGCCTGTCTCCCTTTGTTAACTGTGGAGCTTTTCTCCCCGGGCTTCACTGAAAATGGAGCCAAGTGCCCAGTGTGTCCAGTGGACTTTCCCAGTCTACAAATGCCAATAAATAAATAAATAATTCATTAAAAGTCTTCACTTTGTATAAATGCACCAATAGACACTTTATAAAGACACTAAAACCAAGATAAGCTGATTAATAAGCCCTCCAGCCAGTAAAGCCACATATAGAAATCTCAATTGTTTTCCCAACCTAAACAGGCCAGGCTACCTCCCAGTGCGCTAGATAGAAAATCCACTGACCTCTTGATGTAAAAAAACAAGTGGTTGCTGGAATGTAAGAATACACTACTTTATCCAATAGGTAGGTAGATAATCAGTTCAGAGCAAGTAAATCAGTAAAACACAATGAGAGGCAAAATGCACCTTTTCAATATAAGCACACAGAAAGGCAAATAAATATTTCAAGATATCAACAGCAGTGTAGAAGGGAAGGAGCATATTAAGTTCAGTTTATAGTAGGGATGGTCATCTTCAAATCTCCATGTTTAAAAAGCAGATCAATAAAAGGGAGGTGGGTGGGAAAAACTAGCAGGGAATCACCATTTCAACCAGAGCCATGGGAGATGAACCATTTACAGGCAGCCTGTGTCCATTAGAGACATAGGTGCCTGTCCCTCATCCAATTTTCCAAGTTACACTTTAACTGGGTTATGGAGGAAATGGGCTTCACATGGATGGGAAACCTGTTCCAGAAAACATGTAGTCTCTAGGATACATACTTGTCACTCCAGCAGGTCCTATTTGTATGACAGGCAAGGCTTAAGTCTTTAGAACAGGTAATTCTGATGCTGTTTATTTTATGGATATGTACAAGGGCCACTAGGGTGGTGTCTGATGATGCCTTTTATGTCACGCATAGATCTCCCCTCAACAGCATGTAGGAGAAGGAATACAGGGATAGGGATAAAGGCAGTCTGTATAGGACATGTCACTTATGCCATGTATTTTTTTAGTGAGGAACCTTTGTGGACATTCCAATTGTTAGATATGCCTGATTAGGTACATGCCAAAGGGGCATTGTACTCAATGATAGGACTGATGAATTCTGTGGGACAATGACTTCCTTGGGCCTAGATGACATACCTTTGTTTATAAGTTGCACAACATAGAATGATTTCCTCACTATTGTAGACATGTGATGGTCAAAGGCTAGATTACTGTCTATGTGTGTCGCCAAGTCCCTGACTACTGTGTCACCTCTTAGGGGTGTGTTGTCAATATGATAGCTACCAGGGGTGGATGGCTTCCCAAAGGACACTATTATTCATTTCTTGGCATTTAGTTTTCACCAGTTATTTGTCTGTACCAAAATAAAAATGGCACAAAAGACAAAAAACTTAGCTTTATTAAAAAACAAAAATAGCAACTGGTATGCACTTGGCCAGGTCAAGGTAGGCAGTGTGAACCACTGTGCCCTCATCCATTGCATTGGTGACCTCAAAGAATTCCAGCAGGTTGAGTAGGCCTGACCTGCCCTTGATGAAACAAAATTGGGTTGAGTCAAGGGACTGGTTTGCTATGTTATTACTGATCATTTTCGTGATAAGTCTTTCCAGAAGAATGGATGAGATAGGCTTTACATTGTCTGTCAGTGATTGTTCTATCTCTTAGGTGCAGAATGAAAATAATAAAGAGTGGGACATGTGGGGGGGTTTTACTAGGAAACACCAACTTACTGAAAGTCGACGCTTCAACATAATGGGTCCCGAAAACCAAAGGGAAAAACACACTTTTTTGTCTTGTTTTTTTGTGGGAAGCAACACCAACTACCCTCCCTGATGTGGCAGCCCACTCCCCTGAAAGTACAGTTATGTAAAATCTTACTAAAACAGTAGCTGTCCTTTCCTTCAGTGCTGCAGTATTCTTTATGTTTGGATTTCACTGCTTTTGGAAGCCCGACATCCAATCAGTATATCATAGCCTCATGTATGCTCCTCACATAGAGTAGTACATAAAGGTGATGTCCATATGTACCATCCTCAGATCTGATTGCCCCGTAGGAACAGAAGTCGAAGGAAACCCAGGAGGTAACTAGTACATCCAGGAAGGGAAGGGACTAGAAGGAAGGAAGGAGGGAGTAAATACTACAGCAGTGACGGGAAGAACATCTACTGTTATTGTAAAAACTGTACTATGTCCTTACCTTCACTGCTGCAGTATTCTTTATGGTTAGAAGAGTGCCAAAGCTCAGGAAGAAACCCGGGAGGAGGAAGGAACACTAGAGCCCTCTAGAAAGTCATGAAGAATGGCCCTAGCAAAACCAGCTCTAGCTCTGGAGCTATCCAACTTACAGTTCTTGGTGAAAGTATACACAGAAGTTCAGGTAGCTACTTCAAGGATGGAATTAGTATCTAAGCCCTTGAAAAAAGCAGCAGAAGAAGCCACAGCTCTAGCAAAATGAGCCTTTACAGAAGAAGGAAGGCTCTTACCATGAAAAGTATAGCAAAAAAGAAATAGCCTTTGAAATCCAAAAAGAAATAGTTTGCTTGGATACAACTAATCCTAAAGACATAGAATAAAAACAAACAAACAACTGATCAGACTTTCTAATAGCCTTAGACTTATCAAAATAAAATCTGACTTGTGTTGTCTATGCATGTCCAATGCATACAGCTCTCTCTCACTGTCAGATTGCAGAGATGGGAAAAAGCAGACAAATGAATAGACTGATTAAGTAACAACTCATTAACCAACTTAGGCATAAAAGAAGGATTAGTACCCAAGGATACCCTGTCCTTATGAAATATCAAAAAAGGAGGACAAGCCATAAGGACTTGAAGCTCAGACACCCATCTGGCAGAAGTAAGGGCCAACAAAAGAACAGTCTTCCAAGAACAGTGTTGCAAAGAAGCTGAAGCAGGCTCAAAAGGAGCCTGAGTTAACTTCTTCACAACTCAGGCTCCTTTTGGAAGGAGGAACAGGCTTCCTGGGAGGTCTCATATGAAGGACACCTGTTTAGCCTTAAATCTAGTGGCCAAAGGAGATAAAGGCAGGCAAGTAGAGAGAGATGATATTTGGGCTTTAATAGAAGAAGAAACCAACCCAGCATTCAGCAATTCACACAGATAAGAGAGAACCAAAGGGACATCCACAGTAACAGGGTCCAGGTTACAAGAAAAACACCAAATAGGAAATCTCTTCCATTTGGAGAAGTAGGATTTCCTAGTAGTAGGTTTTCTGGCCTCCTGCAGGACCTTCAGTATGCCGTCAGACAAAAGGTGTTTACGTGGAATGAAATCCTATCACCCACAATGACAGCTGAAGAGTGGAAAGGTGGGTATGGATGAGAGATCCCTTCTCTTCTGTGAGTAGATCCACCCTGTGAGGTAACTTGTGATGACTGCCCTTGACTAAATGCAGAAGTAGAGGGAACCAATGCTGTTGTGGCCAAAAGTGAGTCGTCAACAAGATTTTTTGAGCATTCTGTCAAATTTTGAACAGGACGTTTGGAATGAGAAGAAGGGGTGGGAATGCATAAAGAAACATCCCCTTCAAAGAAAAGGATGGGGTATTCAACTTTCACAACAGACGACCTGGTACTCTAGCACAAAATAGAAGACGTCTGTTCAGAGGGGAGGCAAACAGATTGACTTGAGGAGTATCTCACTGGTGGGCAATGTCCAGAAACACATCCCTTTGAAGCATCTATTTATGGGATTGAGTTAAGGACCTGCTCAGAGTGTCTGCCACAATGTTTTGACCCGAAGAGATGTAAACTGCCTGAAGAGCCACTTGATACTTGACAGCAAGATCTCAAACCAGGAGTGCCATCTGGCAAAGAAAGTAAGATCTTCCTCACTGTTTGTTTATATACCACATCACTTTGGTATTGTCTGTGAATACATTGAGGGATCCTAGAGAGAAAAGGATGTAAAGCCTGAATAGCCAGCATCAGAGCTCTCATCTCTTTGACACTGATGTACTCCTTCCAGTGTAGAGATGACTAAAGAGTTACCTCTAGGGAGCCAAATGCTGCTCCCCATCCCAAGTCTGAAGCATCTGTGAACAATTCCTGAGAGGGAAGAAGGGGATGAAAAGGGAGCCCTTGATTTAGAGACAACTGCTGGCTCTATTAGTGAATGTCCTTCTTGAGACAAGGAAGAATAGCAGCTACAAAGTGTAGAGGATCTGCATGCTGTAGCCCAACTGACTTCAGAAATAACTGAAACTTTCTAATGTGGAGTTTGTTCAGAGGGAGCATTGGAATGGTGGATGCCATAAAACTGAGAGCTCTCAGAAACTCCCTGGCTGTAACAGAGGCCAGAGGCAGAAGATTTTGAAAGAAGCATATGAGAGCTAAGGCCTTTGGAGCAGGCATGGATGCTAGTATAGGCAAAATCTGAATCCTGCAACCCAGTAAGACATGATCCTGAGAAAGATTCAAAGAATTTTTTTTTAAATTTATTATGAACCCCAGGCTCTGAAAAAGGGAGATGGTAAGATGAAGATGCTCAAATCAACAGGTCATCCAGGTAAGGAAATATTTGAATTCCTTGAAGCCTGCAGAAAGCATTCACAGAAGCGAGGTATTTGGTGAATACCCTTGGGGCAAGTAGAAAGTCCAAAGCACAAAGCAGAAAACTGAAAACAACAGGAAGCAACAGGGAAACACAAAAACTACCTGAAAAGAAAGTGGATCAGAGTATGGAGATAAGCATCCTTGAGATACAGAGATACCATATAGGCTTGAGAGAATGAAGGAGGAAACAGTCTGAAGGGAAAACACCCAAAAGGTGGGCAACTTCAGAAAAGAGTTTAGATGAGAGAGCTCTAGAACTGGTCTCCAAGTATCCTCTTTTCTGGTCATTAGAAACATTCTTGAGTAAAACCCCTTCCCCCTTTGGGACACAGGCACCTCTTGAATAGTACCCTGAGACAAATGATCTCGAAGAACCTCTGGGAAAAAAGGAAGTTGTTCCCGAGGAGCGTGAGGAATACCCATAAAAGGGGGAAGGAATTTCCAAGCCATGAAGTACCCCTGGCGAATAACGGACAGAACCCAAGAATCCTGAGTAATTGGAAGCCAAACAGGAAGAGAAAGGGAAATGGAAAGAGAAAGAAGAATATGGCCAAGAAGAGAAGGATATACAGCACCTGGTTTCTCAGGAGAGGAAGGCTTCTGAGTTCCTGACGTCTGAGTGGCCTTAGCAGGAGGAGCCTGCTTGCCATTCTTTTTATCCTTAGTAGAGGGCGAGACTGCCTACGAATCAAGGCTGTCTTATTCACGTAGTTCCTCTGGAATTTAGGCACAGGAGAAACAAATACATGTTTAAGCTCCTGTAAGGCCTTCCCCTTATTCTGAAAGGACTTAAACTAACCAGCAGCTGCTTCCACAAACAAAAGTTTGTTATCAAGAGGAGCATCCATCAACTTAGCTTTAATATCATCACATAAAGGTTGAAGCCTAAGCCAAGAATACCTCCTCAGAACAGAATAAAAAGCAGCGGCCCTAGAAGGGACATCTGCTATAGTATAGCTGCACTTGATAGAATAATGACCCACTAGAAAGGAAGTCCTTAACAAAGAAAGAACAGAGGTTTTACCCTAAGAGTCAGGGAGATCAGAAATAAGCTGACAAGCCTGAGAAAGGAGAGCCAACACATAACTGGACATATGGATCTGATAATTAATAGCCCTAAAAGCCAGCGTAGCTGAGGTATAAACCTTCTTACCTAGACTTTCCGTGGTTCTGCTGTCTTTATCAGAAGATAGTGACTTGGGAGAAGGAAGCAATTGAAAAGGCTTGTCATTGGCTACAGACTCCATTGAGGGGTCAGCAGCAGGACATTTGTACAAAAAGTTACAATTTTTAGGCACCCTATAAAACCCATCAGGCTTTTTGGGAGCAGGGGGCAGAGAATCAGGAGCATTAGAGGCATTAAAAAAAGCATCCAACAAAATAGCCAAAACAGAAGGAATAGCAAAATGTTTCAGATCTTCCAACTGTAGCAGCTCATAGTACCTCTTATGGATGTCAAAAACGTGAGCACAATCCTGTTTAAAAAAATCAATTATCCTAGAAATTGTGAACCCAAAGGAGTTTTCTTTAAAAGGAGTATCCAGACTGTTAGGCTCCTCCTCCTCTAGCCCATAGTCCAAAGGGGAATAATTTCGGGTAGAGTAAGCCAGGGATTCCTCATCAGAATCCGACTCTTCCTCAGAAGTATCCTATTCTCTGGGCCTTTTAAGGGAGTTGAAAACCATGGGGGATCTGGAACAGAAACCCACTGAGGAGGTTTCAATGCCATTAAAGCATAAACAAACCCCGAGTAAAGGCCTGCCACTCACTCTGTGGATCCCTAGGAGCTGGAGAAATGTTTAATTTGTTGTTTCTTTTGTAAAGGAACATCCTCCCTATAAAACCTAGAAGGCTCTGACCCAGGATGGCATTAAATAACTGTAGTAGGAGCTTCTTCCCTAACTAGAATCAGAGGAACACCCTTAGGCCCCTCAGAAATACTCAACCATAGTTCCCCCCTGAACATCCAAAACAGACACCTGCAAAGCCTCATCAGAAGTGCTGCAAGCTGGATCCTCGCTGACCGCCAACCCAATCATGGCAGAAGAATCCATCAACAGAGCCTGGTGAGCCTCCTTGCTCTCACTGACCTCAGGAGAAACACCCAGCAGAGGCTGAACAGCTGAAGATTCCGGTCTTAATTTTTTTTACCTTCTACTTCCCCAGTAGCTGACCCTCAGGTTAGGAAGATCCTTCCATTGTATCTTTAGAGAGAAACGTAAGGCACTGATTCTGAAGATACAAAGAAAGGGAAGAAAGGCTAGTATGAAGGGTTTTCAGCACAGAAGCCTGACAAATCAAACAGGTCATATGGCCGTGAGAAGCTCCTAGGCAAAATAAACACTTATCATGGCAGTCTTTATGGGGAATCTGTCTCACATACTGGCATTTACCCTTCCTGGATGACATTAACTCCTAACAGCAACAGAAAAAAAGGCAAGAAAAAATGAAACCCAAGTGGGGTACTTATCTGCAATGGCTCAGACATCATCAAAAAAGACAAAGGCATCACTGAAGAAAGAAAATGCATTCAAACTGGAAGAAAAGCATGTAGGTGAACAGACCGATGATTGTAAAATGTATCCGGACTGGCGGCAAATAATTTCTGAGGATGGTATGTCTGGATGTCGCCTTTATGGCCTGTGCTATGTGATTAGCATATTTGCGATGTTCAGCTTACTTTAAAGCAACAGTAGGCTTCGGTATACTGGCTGGACATTGTGCTTCCAATGCCTAGGAATCCCAAACTAAAAGAATACTGAAGCAGTGAATATAAATACATCTTACATATGCCAACTCCAAGGTCACACCAACTTGAAGAAGGGTTTAAATCTCCCTAAAAAGTGAATCACAGCTGATGTAATTTCTAAGTGTAATTTCCTATGGAGAAAAACATTTGGCCTTATGCCGTTTGACTTTTTTTATGCGAGCTGTTGATGTTCAGGGAATAACTCCTCGAGACTGTGTAGGGAAGCCATGGGTGTATGAGGTATATGGGATTTGTTCCTTGCAAAACATGTTTATTTTGCCTCTCTTGCTCATAAATTGAGTAGCTTAAATGTAGCCATTTAAGAATGTGGGCTGAATACTTGTACTGTGATTTATGAGCCCTTGTGACTGTACAAGTGTAATGTAATTTTTGGTATGTAGTTTTGTAGTGGGTACTATTCTTGGCCATATCTTGGGTCTTCAGGACTTGAGCTTTTATTTTATTTTTTCTAGTTTACAGTTGCCTTTCTCATTCTTCTGAATAAGGTTTCAGTGTCTACAAAGCTGACCTGTATTCAATGATAAAACTTTGCTTCTACCTTTAGTGGTTTTAAGGACCAACATGTGTTCAGCTAGGAAAAAATTTTAAGAACTGCGTATTTGTTTGGTATAACTCTATGAGAAGTATTTTATATTTTTTTCTTCAGAATACCTTTCAAGTTAAGAGGCTACTTCTTTACTGCCCATAATACAGTGGGCATGATTCTAAAAGTCACTGTGTGCCTTTGTTGCTACAGTTTTGGGGGGGGGGGGGTGAGACAGAGAAAAAGGGAAAGAGAGAAGGAGGGAGAGAGAGGGAAGAGAGAGTTCACCTTGCAGGTCTTGCCTTTGTTTCACATCAAAATGTTTGACTTCAAAACAAATTTGCAAAACCATTATTACTGAGTGGAAACAGGGTAGGTATGCGAATGTAAAAAAAAGAAAAAAAGTGCGTTAACGCAAAGGACACTCGGGCATCTCCTGTACCACTCTGTTAGATATGAGATATACATTTTATTGTCTGTAAGGCAAGAAAATGATTTATTTCCTCCAAATATGCACTCAGTGAAGGTGAGTAAAATAAGACAATGGTACAAGAGCATGAAGGTACAATGGCATGAATGCCTGTGGTCATCACTGTTTTTCTTCTTGCTGTTGTCTAAAATAGTTTAATAAATCTAATAAAAATGCTGTCTAATTGTTCCACCCAGGCAGTTTTCCATTTACTGAATGATTAAAGTTTGGCAAGAAGAACACACAATGTATACTTAAATGAGCAGGTGTAGTGAGTAAAACAACAGATAGTGATACAGATAAATGTGTGGGTGTGGTCAGTGCTTTGCTAGGCACTTTTGTAAAAATAATCTGCAAATAATATCTAACAGCTGCACCTGTTAGTACATTCTGGTGACATCAAAAAAAAAAAAAAACTATGATGGAAATAATATGCAAGAAGTAAACATTACACCAGAATATTTCTGATCCAGCAATGCAATTGAATAATTACTGGAACAATGCTAACAACAGGTACTGCAAATGCAAAGCAATACAGAAAAACACCATTGTGGTATTAAAATGAGTATCACTGTTCTTATGGTTAAATGGTAAGATCATATCACAGTGGGGGTGGGGAGAAATTCCTAACAATTGTGACACATAGATAGATTCTAACTTCCTGCCACAAAATTTATAAGTAGTGTACCGTAGATTCTAACTTCCTGCCACAAAATTTAGAAGTAGTGTACCATAGATTCTAACTTCCTGCCACAAAATTTAGAACTACTGTACTAGGTGTGTAAGAATACGGGAATAAAGTAAAAACATAAAAATCATGCTATTTTCAAGAAGGATGGCATAAGCTCAAAGAAACGAGAAGACTCATGCCAGAACAGAAACATGGAAATATTTTGGCTAAGCAAGTTCATGACATGAGTAGAAAAAGAGAAGGTGCCATTGGTAATGGAAAAATGTCAACATAAAGTCAGCAACAGTTTTAGTAATACTAACATCTCTACATCAAAAGCAAGAGGAAGCGAAAGGAATGATGCCTTTCTTATGTATTACTACAGTTATTTGTTAATGTACAGATGCTTTCTGATGACTGTTGTGTTTGAAATGAAAGCAAAAGCATGCAAATAGCATATTTTATCAGTAAATAGCACAGGAAATACTGAAATCCACAGCATGGCATTTCTTTCATCACTACAAGTCTGGCAGCATTCTTTTTCTCTACAACCTATAGAGCATTAATTGATAGAAATAGGGCATCTGTCCTGGAAATTCCACTCATAAGGAATCATGGGATCATGCAGTATATTTGTCAGTGTGCAGTCAGTGCAAAATAACAATGATCATTTGAATTTCAGCTTAAATCAGAGAACTAGTGTTCATCTCCTTGGGGGTGAAGATGATGGAGATGTTATTTATCTCATGAATAAAATCTCTCTTGATCAGTTTAATGTTGTCAGCATCCCTCTTCAGGCTAAAATACAAACAATAAATATGTCAGCCTTGCCAACATCACAGATCCTTTATATCCTATAGCTCTGCATTGTTATTTCCCCACAAACTCTTGCAAACTTTATGCAAATGAAAGGAGTTTTGGACATATATTATTTGTTCCTCCCCAAAACAATATCTTATCTCTGTTAAACAGTATTTTGAACAAGGGCAGAATTATAAGCTGAATAGTTCTCAGCCAAGCATCATAGCCAAGCCAGCACTTTTACAGAAATGATCATTTCTGGCATTTTCTCATTGTATACTGAAAGACTATTAGAAATAGTAGTATAAAAATATTAAGTTCCTTTCAGATGTATAAGTTCATAATTTAATAAGTTGTTCTTACAGCATTTAGGCCATGAAGGCCCTCTAAGAATACTCTTTCAGAAAGTTGTGAATCATGCGCTTGTAAACTAAATCAAACCAAACCAAACCAAATCAAACCGATTATCTAACTAACTTATTTTTTGTCTTGTAGAATCTGTGTAATATACTTAGCTCTCAATGAAGAATTTCAGACTTTATTTTAAACATACATTTATTTGTTTGTAAGTTTTAATGTTATCATTAATATTCAAATCAAACATGACCTGAAACATTTCATTGCTAAAGATCAGAATTAGATATGAATTTTCCTCTTAAACGTCTGTAATGAATAGTAAATAATTTTAATTTGAAACATTTATCTACATACCGGTGATCTTTCAAAGAATGAATCCATTTTGTGAATTTTCTTTGCACACTTTCAAGTTTTATACAATGTCCATTATTGTAGGAACAAAAACATTATTATATTCCAAGAGTGGTCCAATGAATGATTTATATAACTCCACTACATAACTTCTTTCTCTTAAAGAAATGTTTTTCATTAATAGTCCAAGATGTCCCATAGTTTCCTGTAACTAGTCTAGTCCAGATACAGATTTGCTGTATCCAGGAATGTTTGTAAGATTCTGAGTGGTGCCAAAGTCTGCTCTTCAATTTTTCCCTTAGATCTCCTAGTTCTCTCCTCTCCTCCACTTTTACTAGCTTATTAGTCTAGCACTTTACCAGACTTCTTGTAGCAATTACTACAGCACACAAAAGTGCTACCAGCACTAAATGTTCTACAAGGAAACAGCTCCAGTACTTATTATTAATGCCCACCCCTCCAGGCATGCCTAAAGGTCAGTTCCCTGTGCTTTCTCCTATTAACCTGGTGAACTTGGGCATCCTGAGGCAATGTAGCAACTGCCTTGTGTACACTGACAACCCTCTCCTCTTACCTCCCCACACTCAGACTTGTGAGAGATGAACTTATATCTCCAAAGTGGAAGCCACGCACTCCCCAGCCAAGACCAGAAGAGCTGGTCAAGAGGAGAAGATCAACACTTGCACCACAACACATGGAACACATAGCCTTCCAGAACACACACCAGCACTGCCTTCACATAAAAACACAAACCACACACCCACCTTCATGGAGGCTCTCAATAAAAATCTACCCAAACAGCAGAGACCTCCAAGGCAGAAACGCACTTGACCACGACAGCACAACACTAATCATGAAATATATAACTCTCCTAAACAGTGTGCCACTCAACCAAAGCCCCTAAGGCAAAACAGCATGCCTAACATACTAGTCATAGGTGACATGATAGTGAGGCACACTGATGTCTCACTTACTAGGCTGAATAAGGAGAAAGTAACAGACAGATGCCTGTCAGGTGCCAGGATCTGCCACAAAATGCATGCAGTCAGATCCCGCAACAACAGGTACAGATATGACTCCGTCATTATACATGTGGGTGTGAATGACCTGAGATGTACCTCCCTGGACTACATGAAAAGAAACATGGAGGAGCTCTCTGATTATGTAGCCCAGGCGGGTATGACCCTAGACCTGAGCAGCATCCTACCATCACCCAGAATGATACTACAGTAGAAGCAGAAAATGATTGATTTCAACAATTGAGTAAGATTCTGGTGTCATTCTAAGGGGATCTAGTATCTGTATGCCTGGGATGACATGACTGACACACCTCAATGCTTTGCCAGAGATGGCCTGCATCTGTCACCCCTGGGTTTCTGAATACTGGCCAAGGCTCTTGCCACCCCAATAAGTGCCTTTTTTAGGCGGTGTTCCAAAGACCAAATTACCACCATAACAGCTACAAACAAATGTAATCTGAGGGTCATGCTGCTCAGCACTAGAGGTCTAAATCTCAAAATGCACTCACTTGAAACACTCCTTAAAATGGAGAACATTGACATTTGTGCTGTAACAGAGACCTGGTTCAAGGCAGCAGAAAGCACCCCTGCACTACCAGGCTATAACTCATTTCACACCTTTCGGCCACAGAACTTGGACCGAAGCTCCAAAGGCAGTGGTGTTTCCATATTCATAAAGGATGCACACACCTCCAGACTGGTGGCCCAACATAATGCATCAGAGATACTTCAGATGCAGCTAACATTGGGTAAGACAGCAATTCAGGTCATAGCCTGCTATAGGTCCAAAACCATGTCCCATGACTCACATTCCACATTCCTAAGCACCCTGGAGAATATTAGGGTCCAACCTAACACTCTCATACTGGGTGACTTCAACTAACCCTCCATTACCTGGGAAAACTACTCATGTACCAATACACTTACATAATATTCCCTGGGATTTATTAATTCTAATGCCCTGAACCAGCTCATTCTTACCCCCACTAGAGGTAGCAACATCCTTGACCTGGTCATTACTAACATGGGCGACCGTTGCTCTACACCAATAGTCAACTCCTCCCTGGTTAGATCTGACTACAAATTAATCACCTTGGAAATCCACATCCCTCCCACCCCCACCCCCCTCCCCCCACAAAGGTAACCACCATGAAAAACTTCTCCAAAGCCAACTTTGGGCTCCGAAAAACAGAGGTGGCTAACTTTATGGCACCCATGCAAATAGGAATAGTTGCATGACCGCTGAATCATACACCAATGCACTGTATGAATATATTCACAAATGCATGGATCTCACCATACCCAGTAGAATCAAGACGCTCTCCTCCAAAAAAAGGAAGCCAATCTGGTGGTCCCCTGCCATAAACAAACTCTACAACAGAAGGAGGAAACTGATTGGGAATAAGGTGAAGTCCCAAGACTGGAAAAACTACCTTATCAGTCTCAACAAATAGTTGAGATCCCTCATCAAATCCTCTAAGGCTAGCTATGAAAACAGAATTGTAGCAGATAGTAAAGACAACCAAAAGGCCCTCTATAGTTATGTAAAGAATCTCCATGGCAATACCTAGATTTGCTCTGAGCTACTGCACAATGGTACCTCCTATATTGAGCCAACAGATATTGCCAATATACTGGCCGACAGATTCAGTGCCAGCATTACCCCCCCCCCCCAAAAGGACCAATCACAATACCAGTAGATTGTCAGGCACCCAGTATTACTGCTGCACAGGTTAAAACAGCACTGTCCAAGGCCAGGAATACAGCTTCTATGGGACCTGACAATATCCCTGGCTGTGTTCTGCATGAACTACAGAGTGAAGTGGTACCTCACCTGTGTGCCCTGTTCAGTCACAGCCTCACCTCAGGCTTTGTCCATACCATATGGCTCACTGCTACAGTAATCCCTCTCCACAAAGGAGGAGCAACTACAGACTCTGGCAACTATTGCCCCATTAGCCTGATGAGTCTGATATGCAAAGCTATGGAATGCATCATCATGGACCTAATAAACAAGAATATAGGGAATCTCCAAACTCCGGATCCCACACAGTTTGGTTTTGTGAAGGGTATATCATACCTGCTCAACTTGGTCGACTTCTTTGAGTCAGTCACCAGAGCTGTGGATGAAGGCAATGTGGTTCATATAGCCTACCTTGATCTGGCCAAGGCCTTTGATACCATTCCCCAGTCAGGAATCATAGAAAAACTCACTAAGCTAGGCATCAGCCCCTATATTACTAGGTGGGTTGCAAACTGGCTCAGAGATAGAACCCACATTGTGAAAGAAGTTGACTCCAAGTCAGACTGCCGACCAGTCACGAGTGGAGTCCCACAGGGTTCGGTCCTGGGTCCTCACCTGTTTGGTATCTACTTCTCTGAAGTCCAGGCCAACACAAGGGGACTCTGGCTGACAAAGTTCACAGAAGATTGCAAGTTGAAAGCTATTACTAACTCCCCAAGTGATGTTGATATCCTACAGAAAGGCCTCTCTGAGGCCAACAACTGGTGTCAGAATCGTGGCCTTAAGCTCAATGCCAAAAAATGTGTTGTCGTCCCCTTTGGGAAAAACCTGGTTCCCATGAATTACCACATTGATGGTAGTCCACTGAACACAGAAGGCATTATAAGAGATCTGGGACCACAGGTTGACAGCAACCTCTCTTTTGACCACCATATTGCCACTGTGGTCAGAAAGTCCTTCTATGTGGTACATCTCATTACTAAGGGTTTCGCATCCAGGAAGAAAGAGGTCATTGTCTTTCTCTACTCTTCCCTCATTAGGCCAATCATCAAGTAGAATGCCCCATTTGGCATGTACCTCACAAGACACCTGGAACAACTGGAGAGGCCACAAAAGTACCTCACAAAGAGGATCCTAGGCCTTAAACACTTGTCCTATATGGACAGACTCATAAAACTCCAACTATTCTCTGTCTCATATTGTCTACTTATCTGCTTGACTTACAAAGCCATGTCTAATCCAACTCTGTTAGAAATGTTACATCTAAAGAAATCCCAATCCCTCTGCACTACACTATCCAGAGACCTCAACCTCATTACCGCAATCAAAAGAACGTGCTGGAGGGACATGTTCATAACCCAGAGACTGCCCATGCTATGGAATAGACTTTCTGTACATGTCAAACAGAGCACCTCACTGTTCCTCTTCAAGAGAAATCTTGATGAATGGATGAGAAATAGAAAATTCACTCTGGGGATCACTCCAGTGGCTCTACTCGACAGAGGCACTGGGAACTAAGGTTGGGTGACATGATGCCAGGATAATCCTATGGGCTAGGCTTGTAAAGGCTCCAGGCCCATTAGCCTAGTACACACCTATGAACCTGTGAACCTTTAGCCTTATCTAACTACATTAACATGCTTAGTTTATGTTAAATTTGATGAAATTAGCATTCCTACATCAGCAACTTCATTTAAAATCTTGTTATGTGGCATAATAGATTCCTTCTCAATAAATTTTCCAAAAAACATTACAGTAAACTCTCCTTTAACCAGAATTCAAGCAACCAAAACTCTCAAGCAACCAGAAAAAAAATGGAAGAAATACAGTACAATTTTCATGTGTTGAACTTTCTGTTTTCCCCCGCAGAAATATACCTTATGTTTTTAGAATTTTAGAGTTTTAAAAAGGAAGATTAGAATGAATTCCCTCTCTCCTAACCTCAACAAACCAAACCCAACAAAAAGTATAGGGTACAGTATTTGTCAGGCCTATTTTTAATAGTAACTCTCAAGCAACCAGAAATTACAGTTACCCAGCATCTAATCCCCATGGGTGTGGGCTAAATGAGAGTTTATATTTATCTGCACCAAACTAAAATTATTGCTAATTTTGTTAGCCCAGGAAGAGATTTCTGCTATATAATTATTTATATTAATGTAATCATTAGTTGAGGTAAGAATGAACCCTGGATTACAGTCATCAGCATATTTGTTTATCTCTACATGATTTATGGTGAGGAAAGAAGCAAGAAGCAAATACGATGTTAAATAATCATGGGTCCAAAACTGAGTCCTGAAGGGCACCAGCTGTTCATAGCATCATAGGAAGTTACAGCTCTAGAGCCTTCTAATCTGAGCCATTCATGTCCCAATTATCAATGCCCATGGGCTGGAACTGCTTTGGTTTATGCCTATGCCTTAGGGCATCTACAAACTGCTCCTGTCCATAAGGGCCACAGAAAACAAGCTACAAGTGAATTTGCGATTTCTTATCCATTAGTCTAAACTGCATTTGAATAGATGTAGGGAAGAGCTCTGTTTCACATGAATAAAGTGTCTGTTCCAGTGAAGGGTCTCTGAGACATATACCTCTTGCTCCAACATGTTTTGTTTATATCACAAAGTTTAGATCCTTAGATCAGGTAATTCTAGTGCTGTTTGTTTTGCAAATTTGTAGCAGATCCATCTGGGTTAGATCAGAGAATGCCTTGCATATTATGCTTAGATTGCCCCTCAGTAGTCTGTAGGAGGCTGAGTACGGGACAAGGCTTTGAGACATTCTGCATATGAAATATTATTTACACCCTGTATTCATTTGGTGAGGAACCTCTGTGGCCACTCCAACTGCTGCAAATGCCTGGCCAGGTACATACCAAATTGTACTTTGCACTTGAGTAGGTGATAGGGACTATGGTCTCCTTAGATCTGGATGCCGTACTCTTATTTATAAGTCGCACCATGCAGAAGGATTTTCTCACTATCTTGGGCACATGGAGATCAAAGTTCAGGTTACTGTCAACCTGAGCTCTCAAGTCTCTTAGGAGAGTGCTATCAATTTTGTAATTTTCAGGGGGGTGGTCATCTTCTCAAAGAGTTTAAATATGCATTTCTTGCCATGAGATTTATGCCATGGCTCTGGCACTAGTTATTTGTCTATGTCAGACCCTCCTGGAGAATATCTACATCTTTAGGGGACTCACTGACTGTATCCAGTTTGCAGTCAACAGCAAATCTGGTCAGCCAAAGGTCTTCTACATTTACCCTGACTTCAGAGAAGTAAATATTGAACAGGAGAGTTCCCAGTACTGAGTCCTGTGGGACACCACAAGTAACAGGTCTCTGGGTGAAGGTGGATTCCCCCACCCTAACTTCATGTGTCCTATCCATGAGCCATTTGGCTCTCAGTCGGGTGACATAGAGATTTAATCCCTAAATTTGTGAGTTTGTGTCTATAATACCTGAGTGAGGTACTGTGTCAAATACCTTTGCCAGGTCAAGGTAGGGAGTATGCACCTTTTTGCCCTCACCTGTGGCTCGAGTGACCTTCTCAATGAAGTCTACCAGGCTTAGTAGGCATGACTGGGATGGGTACAGTGTCTGACAATTTCCTATGTCTTTGTTTATCAGGTTCATGATAATTCTTTCCATGACCTTGCATATAAGACTAGTCAAACTTATGGGCACATAGTTCCCTGGGTTTGTTGATGGTCCTGCTTTGTGTGGAGGGATGAACATTGCAGTCCTTCATTCCCTAGTGATGAAGCTTGTCTGGAGGCTGTTGTTCAAGAGAGATTCTAGTGGGTCTGACAGGTTCTGTGTCAAACTATTTAGAAAACATCCTGTAATATCATTAGGATACAATGATGCAGTATTTTTGGGTCTATATTACATGATCCAAGTTTCAAAACTTCGAATCTGATATGGCGGACACCATATAATTGAAGTTTTGAAACATCAAAAATGTAATAAAACACAGTAACCAACAAAAACAAACGACTTAAATGCTCTAAGCAGGGGGGCAAGCCCCCCTACACCCCTCCAAGTGGGGGGCTATGCCCCACACACACCCTGGTACTTAAATATACCGACTACAAGATTGCACTACAGTGCAGAAAAGGGAAATCTTCCCTTTAAGCGCTGTATGGAGATCTCCATTAAAAGATTAAAAGTTTCAAAACTTCGATCATATGGTGTTGACCATATCAAGTTTGAAGTTTTGAAACTTCGATCTTCTGATATAGACCAGTATTTTTAGCTTTGGAGAGTGCAGTAAGGACCTGTTCTTTAGTGATAGCTGTGGAGAAATGGTAAAGGGTATTTCCTGAGGGTTAAGTGGGGATAACTGAAGATGTAAATGGAGCTAAATTTATCAGCCGGAAAATTTGCTATAACCTCCAGTTCATTATAGGGAGTTCCATTTGTTATCAGTTTAGCACATTGTTGTGTGTTTGCCTTACGTTTGTGTACATAACTGAAAAATGCCTTACGGTTTTCCTAACCTGGGGAGGTTATTTTTGCCTGAAAGATTTCTTAGTCCCCTTAGTTGCTTGTTGAGACTGATGAGGGAGGTTTTTGTCTGTTAGGCATAGCCCTTCTTATTTTTGGACAGGATTTTGTTTCTTTTGTTGTACAACCTATTTCTACTGGTGGTCCACCAATGGGGGTTATTTTTGGAGTTTGTCCTAATTTTACTTCAGTTTGGTACTGTTGTTTCTGTGCAATTATTTATAAACTTGTATGGAGTTTCTGTAAACACTTCCCCATAGACCACAGTGTTCTCTGAATTTGGGGGGGGGGGCTTGAAATTTACTTATGCCATCTCTTAATAGGAGGTAATTAGCCTAGGAGTTTGGGTTTAATATTTATTTCAAGTGTGGCCGCTTTGTGATCTGATTGGACCAGTAGTGAGGACATTGCACAAAGGGGGGGGGTGCAATGTTCCTTCATATTTGTGAGTACCAGATCCAGGATACTTGCACCCCTAGTTGGTGTGCAGACTAGCTGTTCCAGGGTGTTTGCATTGACAGAATCCAGGAATCTTTGAGGCTGCATGTTAGTGGTTGTTTATGTGTCCCACTTATGGTGGGATACTTGAAATCATCCATGAATTGTGAGGGGCTCCAGTACATTCAAGTATGTGGCTTGGTTATCCTGGGTCATAGATGGGGACCAATAGCTAAGAAGGATATAGTATTGGACTTTACTTAAGGCTAGTTGGACATGGAGCTCAAGCATGTTATATTGTCTGACCAGTCTTGAGGTGTACTTACTTTTTATGTAGATTGATACCCCTATTGTCCCATCTTGTGTGGTAGCTGGTCTAAATGTGTGGATTCATTATAACCTTGTACTACCAGTGTGCTTCCATGGCTTTAAACAATGTATTTTATGTTGCTTATAATTTACTATGTTGAAAGGTTTACCAGACTGGCATTGCCTAAAAATGGCACTATAGGGATGGATAATATTTTGCCTAATATCTGAAAACCTAATAGGGACAGGCACAGACCATACCTGGCAAACCACTGTGCCACTATGATCTGTCAATCATGTCCTCACAAACTGACAAATATTGGACCCTTTATTGTTATTTATTTTTTTAACATTTGTTAACTGGGAAAGTCTGACTTGGAACAAAGCCAATTTTCAGCGGAGACCCAGGGAGAAATGCTCCAGAAGTATGTCTTTGTGATATGGGAGGAAACCGGGGTACCTGGAGGAAACTCACACAAACATAGGGAGGACATGCAGACTCCACACAGAAGGCACCCCAGCTGGGAATCGAACCAGAGAACCTCTTGCTGTGAGGCGACAACGCTACTGCTGCACCACTGCACCGTCTTTAGAATAACACCAGTAACTAAGCCAATTGTTAAAGTCAATCATCTTCTGTTTATATTGTGGTATCATCTTTGGAGAAGTTAGAATGCTGCTCAGTGCTAGGCTCATAACTGCCTGAGACACATAATCTAAAGGCTCTATCATGTGTCCCTTCATATAGTCCAGGGAGGTACATCTCAGATCATTAACACCCACTAGACTATGACAGAGTCATACTGGTACTTGTAGTTCAATTTCTTAAGTGTATGTGTGATCTAGCAGATCCTTGCCACTAATAGGCAACTGACCGAGACTGTCTCCTTGCTCAGCCTAGTAAAGGGGGTATCAGTCTATCTCACAATAGAGTCTCCAATGACCAATATATTTGGTTGTGCGGTGGTTTGGCTTAAGGGTTGAGATGTTGTGAGATGTAGTTATATGTTTCCTAGGGAGTGTTGTCTTTGTAGAGTGTATTGGTGGTTGTGTGTGTGTGTTTGTGCTACTAGCAACCTGTTTGGACATACCAGTCTCTATAAGCAAGAGCTTTGCCTCCAAAGGCATAGTGTAATTACATCTCTCACATACTATGCCAGTCTCCTTGAGAATAAGCTGGTCTACACAGACAATAAGAAAGTGCATATCCTTATCAGTGGATCCTATTTTAGTGATCTATGAAGGGTGGTACAGTTGGGGTTTGGAATTGTTGGGCTGGGAGGAGAGGTCCAGGATTGATCTAAAACAACACACTTGTGGTAATGCTTCTCAGCAGGTAAACTAGCTGCTCTGTACTCAGATAGATACTTGGAAATACCAGAGGATGTTTTATATGGAAAATGACAGCTCTAGGTGCTTGCTTCTATACAGGGCACTGCAAACTCTAGACCAAGTAAAATGTTAGCAGACAAAATGCAGTAGAAATGTAATAAATAGGGCTCAGATCCTGCAACAATTCACAATTCTCTCATGATTGTGAGTGATACTGCAAGACTAAAGTTCACAGACCAAGTCAAATGCAACAGTAAAAATGTAGCTGAAATGTAATAAATGAGGCTCAGATCCTGCAGCAGTTCACATTTCTCTCACTATTGTGAGGTATACTATAAGACTAAGGCCCCAGACTAAATAAAATACAAACAGTAAAAAGCAGTAGAAATGAAATAAAGGTTTTTACAACTTGTTTCCTGCCAGACAACCATTCCATAATCCCGTTAATAAGATATAGGTATAAGTTGTCTTTTAATACTGTCAGAAAAATATGTATTAAATGTATGTATTAGTAATATGCTTAGTGCATTTAGAGCTTGAAAAGGGTTAACACATTTATTCTATTTCATACTGCATAAATCTGTACAAATTGCAGATGCTTTCTGATCTTGTATTGTCATGAAATATGAGCAGCTAAAATCTTTGCTTATGCCTTGGAAATTTACTGAGAAGCAGATGATTTCTGCTTGTGTCAGGAAAATAATGAATAGAACAATACCACTTGTATAAATGTTATGAAACTTAGACAAGGAGTTCCACTTGTGCTGTGAGAAAATACACAGCTGCAGAAGCTATAGATAATTAGAACAAAGACTGCTTGAAAATATGAACTGCAATTAGCATTTGCTTGTGTCTGAGTTAGAAAAATACCTTGCAATGTAACACATGCATTAGAACTATACAATAGTAGCTTGTAATGGGCTAGTGCCCACCAAGGCCAAGTTGTTTTTCTCAAAAAGTTTCTCACAAATCTAGTCATGTCAGCAGAAAATCTGAGTAACATCTGCTGTAGAACAATACTGAAAGTTGTGTTTGATTACGTCAGCTATAGAAGGCCATGTCTTGTAAAACAGTATAAGAATAGCATACTTCCTGTTAGTAGTTAGGCAAAATCTTGTATTTGCATGTTTTTGTCTCCTTGCTGCAAGTTATTAAATGTGCCTTAACTGAACGTTACGTGTATTGGTCTTTGAAGTTTTTTCATTTGACAGATTGGTCCTTCGGATCGGAAATCCTCACTTCGCCTCTGATCAGACAGGCCAGGTGGCTTGAAACCATACGGGGAAGAAACCACATTGGTTCTTCTTATTTGAAAATCCCTCCGACTGAATTGTCTTACAAAAGAGGCCAGCCACTTTCTGATCTGTGACTGAAGGACGGGTTTACACGAACCAGGTGATCAATCATGAAGGCTCAGGTAAGGTGAATCTACCTTTTTATTTTCTGTTTTAGATCAGGGACTAGATTTGTATTGTTTTGTTGAGACTTTATTTTTACAAGTCAGGGACAAAAAAGATTGCTGTCTTGTCATAGATCAGGGAAACAGAGCAGGTAGGCAGTCATTCTGAAGAGACTATAACAAAATCCGTGGTACCACGTTAAAAAATAAGGAGTTACATAACGATTAAAAGGATAGAACAGAATGGGTAATAATTGCACAAAAAGATCCCAAAATCCGCCGTTAACCGAAGACATGAAATACATGCAGTCACAGCGTGCTGATAATATTAAATACTATTCAAAATGGGTTAATAAGTATGAATTTGACGGTAAATTAGAAAAATCCTCACTTATCAAACTTGTCAAACAGCTTAAAACCGATTCTAAAGGTCGGGTAAAAGAGCAACGTCAATTAGGAATTCCTCAGGCACACAGGTGGATTGAGGAAGTAAACCGTAGGGAACAAAAAAGCAATAATTCAAAAGCAATGTTTTTAGATAAGGAGGACAATAACTTAGTAATAGCATCAGCCCCCCCACCTCCCTTACCAGAATATGAAGCAAGTGAACAAGTTAGTCCACCCCCGCGATATCCTGCTGTCACTGTAAATAGAGATACTACAAAAGCAAAACCGTTTATTAGAGATCCTGTTGAGACCAGGTCTCGAACACGGGCAGGTAATTCAAAAGGGGACATTGAGCTATATCAAATGGGTAGGAATTCACGATCTATGAGTGAAGAAGAAATATGCCCGCTTATAGAAGTGCCTAATCCTCAGGCAGGGCAAGAAGGTCAGGACCCAACTATCCTAGTGTATAGACCCTGGACTCCGGAAGACATCTGGAAAGCCACTGAGGGAATTCCCCATACAAAAGTTAATTTTAGAAAGTTCTTAGAAGATTTGCAAGGAATGAGGCTAAGTTACAATTTAAACGGAGAAGAGGTAGAAAAAGTAGTCAGACAAATTGTGGGACCAGATTGGCACATGATTAGTGGCGACTGGAATCCCCATGATGCTGTGCTCAGGCCCCTCCCACATAGCAGCGCAGAACTAGACAACAGAGTGAAAGGTCTTACAGACCGTATCTCTGAGAAATGGAAGCCTAGGGCAGACTGGACTTGCATTAATCAATGCATCCAACAAGAAGGCGAAACTGTTGACAGATATTATGCCAGGCTGTTAGAATGTTTTAATAACCATTGTGGAATGCAGGTTCCTGAAGATCAGACACAAGATTCCCCGTATGAGCAGCAGTTAAAGAATGCATTTTTGAAAGGCAGTATTGCACCCATAAGCAGTTTTATTACAAAGCACATGGTAGATCATCGTACAAGCAGGTTACAGTCATTACTTGAATATGCTAGGCATGCCGAAAGGCATTTTAATAGCAAAAAGAAAAAGAAAGCCCAAGTATTTTCTGTAGAAGATGGAGCAGAAGTTTATGTAGTACAGTCTGGGAAAAAGGGCAAGAGAAATGCCCAGGGAAACAAACAATCTGATCAGCGATCAGAGGACTTTGAAGGGCGAAAGAAAAGGAGTGAATGTTTTAAATGCGGTAAAAAGGGACACTTGGCAAGGGATTGCAAGAAAAACAAGAAGGCAACCATGGAAGACAAGGAGGGTGAGGACTGATTATATGATAGTCAGGAATAACTAGAATGGGATAGCAGAGAAATGACAAATGAGAATGTGATAGAGGGAGTAGAGGATGTGATAGAAGGAATGGAGGAAGTGCAGGAAGTTACGGATAGTGAAGAAAATGAAATATTGGATTTAGCTTTATTGAGCTTAGAGCTCTATTTAGCAGACATGAAACCAGAAGTTACACTCCTGGTAGAAGGGAGGGAAGTCAGATTCTTGTGTGACTCAGGGGCATCACGGACCCTGATACATCCCTCCAAACTGCCAGAGAATTCAGAGTCACCTGATTACATACTAGTGAAAGCAGCTAATGGACAGCTGTATCGGGAACCCCTCTCCCATAATATTGCAATAACTGATCCTGTTTCAGGATTGACCCAGAAAAGCAAAATTGTTGTTTCTGCAAAATGCCCAGTAAATCTCTTGGGCAGAGACCTTATGCAGCTATTTAGCATAGCAGTAGTTCCGACTATGCAGGGTATGGAAGCACAGCGACAAATTGATACCTTTGCAGTGCAATCGGAGGGTGAAAGGTTTTATTGGTACAGCCAGGACTTGGTTACGACTGGTCCAGGGGCAATAACCGAAGAGTTGATGAACGTAGCCATCAGCAAGTTCCCCTCCCTTGACATTGATAAACAACATTTGTTGCACTGTACTCTGTATTATTGTAACACACCAGGACCTGATAAGGAATATGAGCAAGAATTGTTTAGAAATCATGCAAACAGATTGATATTACGTAATCTGTACTGGGACATGGAAGGGAACAGTGTAGCCAGCTGTTCATTGCCCCAAGAGTTCTTTGCACTCTATAAATCTAATCAATTACAACATGTTAGCTTAACTAAGGACAAGAATGTAAAATGGGTAGACTTAGGAGAAAAAGTCACGAGATGAGAAAAACAGACAGAGTTAGAACTGTCAGAACAAGGAATACAAAGGCAGAAGTTGAATTGGATAACTCAGACCCACCCAGCTGTACACTTGCAGTCTAGCAAGGACAGCTGATTAGCACTCCTATTGAAGGAGGAAGAAAATGCCTTACAAAATATACCAGAAACTCTTTGGTCAACAGGAAAGTCAGATGTAGGACTTATTCGAACAGCAGGACCAATTACTATTACGCCAAAGTCAGCATTTAGACAACAAAAAAGACAGTATCCCTTGAGAAAAGATGCAGAGGTAGGAATCAAACCTATTATAGCAGCTTTACTTAAGGAAGGGGTGCTGGTGGAATCTCCTGATTCACCATGTAACACGCCCTTATTTCCTGTTAAGAAAGTGAATGGAGAGTGGTGTATGGTCCAAGATTTACAAGCTGTAAATGACGCAGTAATACCAAGGGCACCTACGGTGCCAGACCCACACACCCTGTTGAATGATTTAAAACCTCAACAGAAATATTTTTCTGTGGTAGATATCAGCAATGCCTTCTTCTCGATACGGATACACAATGACAGCCAGTATTGGTTTGCTTTCACATTTCAGGGGAAAAGGTATACAGATATGCGACTACCACAGGGATATTGTGAAAGCCCGACAATATTCTCACAAGAAATGGCAAGCAACTTGGCGGGATTTACCCCACTGAGAGGTAGTCAGATTTTACTTTATGTTGATGATATCCTGCTGGCGGCCCCCACCCAGCAAGATTGCAAAGAAGATACCATAGCGCTGTTACAATTTTTAGCCACTGAAGGACATAAAGTAAATAAAAATAAACTGCAGCTTTGGAAAAAACAAGTTAAATACCTAGGATATGTAATATCCAAGGAGGGTAGGACATTAGATGAGGACAGAAAAATAGCGATTTTACAAGCACCAAAACCCACTACCAAGAAGGAAATGATGTCTTTCCTGGGTACGACTAATTTTTGTCTGAGCTGGATTCCAAACTATGCCTTGGAATCTGCACCGCTGACTAACCTGATTTATGAAAAGCCTATGGCAGCACAGGATTTGTTACAATGGACACCAGAAGCAGAATCTGTTTTTTGCAAACTGAAACAGTTAATAGCGTCCTCATTAGTTCTGGGATTACCAAACTATCATAAACGTTTTTTCCAAACTGTAGATTGTAAGCAAGGTTATATGACATCAGTGTTAACACAGCAGCATGGGGACAAGCAATGCCCTATTGCTTATTATTCATCACAACTAGACCCAGTGGCACGGTCTTTACCTCACTGTATACAAGCAGTAGTTGCAGCTGCAATGGCAGTACAGGCTTCGGCCTCAGTAGTTTTGTTCCACCCTCTTACATTGATAGTGCCTCATGCAGTCGCAATTATTTTACTGCAAGTGAAGGTAGCATATCTTTCCCCTGCTAGGCATCTTTCCTGTATGACTATATTGTTGAGCCAACCTCATATGACGATTGAACGATGTACGACTTTGAACCCTTCTACCTTGCTCCCAACCCCTGCAGATGGCACACCACACAGCTGCCTGCAGGTGATTGAGCAAAAGACACTGCCTAGAAAAGATCTCACGGATGTCCCCTTGGATGATGCCGAGGTGACATACTACGTAGATGGCTCATGCAAAAGGGGTCCTGCTGGACAGAACCTAGTAGGATATGCAGTAGTTTCTGATACTGACATTATAGAGGCGAAATCTTTACCATACAATTTATCTGCACAGGCAGCAGAATTGATTGCCTTAACACGGGCATGTACCTTAGCAAAGGGTAAATGTGTAAACATTTTTACTGACAGCCAGTACACTTTCTCTACTGTACATGTCTTAGCGCAACAGTGGAAAAATTGAGGAATGATCACATCTACTGGCAAACCAATCAATAATGCACAGTTTATTTTAGATCTCTTAGAATCTATTCAGTTACCTCAGAAAGTAGCTATTTGTAAATGCACAGCTCATATCAAGCAACAGGATAGGATTTCAAAAGGTAATGCAAGAGCTGATACAGCTACAAAACAGGCAGCTTCAGAAGTATTTCTTTTGAATGAGGAATTACAACCCTCTGAGATTTTAGACTTAGAAATGTTAAAGATAATGCAAACACTTACTATGCAAGCTGAAAAACAAAGATGGGTAAAATGAGGAGCAATTCTTGAAAAGGGGCTGTACATCTCTAAAGAAGGGAAACTGATATTGCCATCTAATTTGTTTAGATATGCAGCTTTGTTGAGCCATGGGCAGTGCCATGTCTCAACAGGGGGGATGGTACAGCTGGTGAACCAAGTGTTCACGACATACGGATTCTTAAACTACTCTAAAAAATTTTGTTCGATGTGTCACATTTGTAATAAACATCATGCACAAGGGGCGTTAAAACTCAAGCAAGGGAGTTTCCCTA
Organism: Protopterus annectens; assembly: GCF_019279795.1. Classification (NCBI taxonomy): domain Eukaryota; kingdom Metazoa; phylum Chordata; order Ceratodontiformes; family Protopteridae; genus Protopterus; species Protopterus annectens. The sequence continues at coordinate 229,506,472 of NC_056741.1, forward strand.
CACCACGGTATCCGTTTCACACTATCTTTATGGATTTCATAGAATTGAATAAATGTGAAAATAAGAAGTATTGTCTTGTCATTGTAGATATGTTTTCCAGATGGGTGGAAGCCTTTCCGACTAAAAATCCAGATGCGGCAACTGTGGAGAAAATTCTCATTAAAGAAATCATTCCTAGATTCGGCATTCCAGAAAGGATCTACAGTGACAACGGCACACACTTCATAAACCAGACCATACAACAGTTAAGTAAACATTTTGGTATTTCTTTAAAAAATCATTGTGCGTATCATCCAGAGTCTGCAGGGTTAGTAGAGAGGCATAATGGGATTTTAAAGAGTAAGCTAAGAAAGTTAATAGTAGAAACACAGAGGAATTGGGTGTACTGTCTGCCCCTGGCACTGTTGAGCATGAGAACTGTTCCGAATGCAAAAGGATTGACTCCTTTTGAAAAACTATTTGGAAGGGCTTATTATATACCTCAGTGGAAACCTCTCATGCCCGCACACCAGGAAGCCGACTGTACACTAGCTGAGTATATGAGAAACCTGCTAAATTCTAAAATCTGTTGCAGTCAAATTCTGTTTCAGATAAAGAAAAAAACAGACTGTCAGAAGTGGCAGTGGTCCCAGGTACCTGGATTTGGGTGAAGACAATAAAGAAAAAGAATTGGGCATCACCAAAGTGGGAAGGTCCATATCAAGTGCTTCTGTTGACACCCACTGCAGTCAAGATAGCAGAGCGCACCTCCTGGATCCACCTGACACACTGCAAACTAGTCAAAAACTTTGAACTGGACAAAAATCTTGTCACATGCCAAGAGTAAATATGATAGAGTCCAGAAGAAACAGGAATGCAGAACAACCCTTTCCTCAGAAGTATTGCATAATCATCCTGTTAACTGTACTAGTCACAATAATCTTTTTGCTGTGGCCTTTCCTTTTCCCAGCCACACAAACTGAGCTGAATAAACGTGAAGTGTTACTCATAGACTGGCATCCAAACTTTAACACTTACCAGGCAATTAAATATGTGTATGCTGAGACTTTCAATGTTTCGAATTGCTGGATTTGCACAACTTTGCTCACAGTATACGGGGGGTTATTAATGACTACGGTCCCCCTAGAGGTCAATGAGACCTGGGAAAACTTGATTTATGATACCTCATCCATTACATCACAAGATAAAATAGCATTGCACTTGTCTGTTCCACAGAAGGGAACTGTGTGTTTTTATAAAAATGATACTGTTCAGGTGGGTTGGAGCAATTGCAATGTGACTGTTCCTTATAAATGTTACACTAAAGGTAACAGTGTAGATTTTTATTGTAATACAAATTATGATTCATTTCTTGGATTGATGCACAAAACACTTGAAGTAAAACATAATTCTGTTCTTTATAAACAACTGTCTATAATTGATAGAAAAATGTTTCATGCGGGGTGAGTGTATATTCATAGCAAAGTTACTACTAAAGCAGAGGACTGTTATTTTGTGTGTGGCAGAAAGGCATACAAATGGTTACCTGAGAATTGGTCCGGCAGTTGTTTTTTGGGTTACCTGGTTCCGGCCATATGACACACTGCAGTTTTGCCTCGAGGAAAAATTCAAAATGTCTGAGAGGTCATCAAGAAACCTGTAAATCCAGTGGGACAGATCGATGCACGTTGGAAAAAACATCATTCTATGGGCAATGGACTGACACATATGGACTTGAGTGATAGTGTTATATCATGGCCAGGCATATTACCAGCATATGGAGCAGTGAAATTAATCTGGGAGCTGAGAAAACTGTCTAAACTTCTCAAAGTAATGAGCAATGCAATTTTTTCTGCCCTCGAATTGGTGACTGATGAACTGAATGCCATGAGAACTGTAGTGCTTCAAAACCGCGTGGCTCTTGACTTCACCCTAGCAATGAGAGGTGGTACTTGCGCTTTAATCCAGGAAGAGTGCTGTTTGTATATTCCTGACCATAAACACGAGATAGACAATCATCTTGAGGTAATTCAGCAAGTGTCGGCCATGACTAAACCAGGCCCAAACCCACTGATGGACTTTTTCCAGAAATGGTTTGGGGGTGGCGTACCATCCTAATGAACATCCTGATTGCCATTTGTGTATGAATGCGCCCACTGGGAGTATGTGTTTGTTGTGGCATCCCCTGCATGAAAAGACTGATTAAAGACTTTATAGACATATCAGTTTCTGAAACCTTATATCAAAGTACTGAGTTTCTGAAACCTTATATCAAAGTACTGAGTTTGAAGAACTGTTAAAAGATTGAAAATGCTTTCATAAGTTTAAACTGAATGACTCTCTTAACTGCAAATCCTAAGTGGAAGAGGTTAGGAAAAGAAAACAAACTGTTTATGCTTATTTTGAAAGTAGAATAAAAGTATTAAAAGGGGGGAAATGTCAGAAAAATATGTATTAAATGTATGTATTAGTAATATGCTTAGTGCATTTAGAGCTTGAAAAGGGTTAACACATTTATTCTATTTCATACTGCATAAATCTGTACAAATTGCAGATGCTTTCTGATCTTGTATTGTCATGAAATATGCGCAGCTAAAATCTTTGCTTATGCCTTGGAAATTTACTGAGAAGCAGATGATTTCTGCTTGTGTCAGGAAAATAATGAATAGAACAATACCACTTGTATAAATGTTATGAAACTTAGACAAGGAGTTCCGCTTGTGCTGTGAGAAAATACACAGCTGCAGAAGCTATAGATAATTAGAACAAAGACTGCTTGATAATATGAACTGCAATCAGCATTTGCTTGTGTCTGAGTTAGAAAAGTACCTTGAAATGTAACACATGCATTAGAACTATACAATAGTAGCTTGTAACGGGCTAGTGCCCACCAAGGCCAGGTTGTTTTTCTCAAAAAGTTTCTCACAAATCTAGTCATGTCAGCAGAAAATCTGAGTAACATCTGCTGTAGAACAATACTGAAAGTTGTGTTTGATTACGTCAGCTATAGAAGGCCATATCTTGTAAAACACTATAAGAATAGTATACTTCCTGTTAGTAGTTAGGCAAAATCTTGTATTTGCATGTTTTTGTTTCCTTGCTGCAAGTTATTAAATGTGCCTTAACTGAACCTTACGTGTATTGGTCTTTGAAGTTTTTTTCCTTTGACAAATACGACTTTCTAAAATTGCTGCATGTAGTGTATTGAAGGCCTTTGTCAAGTCTAATTATATAACAACAGCAGACATTCCAAGATCAATCACATTTGGAACATGGATATAAAAATTCAACTAACTTGGTTAAGGTAGATTTACCAGTATTAAAACCATGTTTATTATTTATCAATCTATCCTCAACTATAAGTTCCAGTAAATGCCTTTCGTACCACTTTCGTAATATGCAACAGTAAAAATGTAATTGAAATGTAATAAATGAGGCTCAGATCCTGCAGCAGTTCACAGTTCTCTCACTATTGTGAGTTATACTACAAGACTAAGGCCACAGACTAAATAAAATACAAACAGTAAAAAACAGTAGAAATGAAATAAAGGTTTTTACAACTTGTTTCCTGTCAGACAACCATTCCATAATCCAGTTAATAAGATATAGGTATAAGTTGTCTTTTAATATGACTTTCAAAAATTGCTGCATGTAGTGCATCAAAGGCCTTTGTCAAGTCTAATTATATAACAACAGCAGACATTCCAAGATCAATCACTTTTGTAACATGGATATAAAAATTCAACTAACTTGGTTAAGGAAGGTAAATTTACCAGTATTAAAACCATGTTTGCTATTTATCAATCTATCCTCAACTGTAAGTTCCAGTAAGTGCCTTTCGTAACACTTTCGTAATATGGATGTCAATCTAATGGGAGGTAATTATTCATGTCACTTGTTTTCCCCTTTTTGTATATAGGAGTTACAGATGATAATTTCAACATCCTAGGAACAGTACAAGTACAAATATGAATGTAAGAGATGCAACATCCTTTACAGCCATCTGATCCTGCTGAGGTTTTATTCTGTAGATTGCCTAGACCTTTTTTGATGCTAGATAATGTAATCTCAGGATAAATAACTTCAGTTGTGCTTATCTTATCAAATAGTGGTCTACTGTTTCCTTTGACATTTGATATGTCAATAAAATGCTTATTAACTCATTCACTCCAATGGAGCTCAGGAAGTTTGCATTGTAACTTCCAATGAGCAGAGCCTAAGCCTTTTGAATATCATAAAAACATCAGTTAATATCTATTAACCTGCATTAGACAGGCCAAGTATTAATGCTGTTGAGTTTGCCACTGTGTAAGCTTTAAGATAAAATCTTTTAAAACTTTGTAAATAGTATGGTTTTGGAATTATTGATGCAAATATGAACAAGAAGTATTTGACGCCTAAAGGCGTCAGTAGTAGTTAACTGCAGATGCACCTGGAGGCATCAATCGGATGTAATGAGTTAAATGCATTTGATACATGTAAAGTATTTTGCCAGAATAAACCATTTAGTTCTATTGCCATAACTGGGTTCAAAGTCTTCCTATGTGAATTAATATTTATATCTGTCTTTTTGTAGTCTTATTATTATTCTTAATATCAAACTCAGTTTGCTCTGTCATATTTTGGTTTGTAGGGCTTTAGTTGTTTTGTTCATGATATGGTTCTTCTGTTTTGTATGGAATTTTCTATACTTTGAAAATGTTTTATTTTTCTCATGGAGTCTTAACAGGGATTTTTTCCACAAATCAGGAAATTTATTTTGTGATTTATAAGTAACTAAACTAAACTTCTTTGTATTAGCTAGTAGCTTCTCCAAACAATAAATCCAATCCTTCATATAATGGCTTGACAGTCCAATCCATTTTTTTTATTTTATTTTTAATTAATATATAATTAGTGCGACTATTTCTATATTTTCAACTTAGTAATGCGATACTTTGTAGACTTAATATCAAAACTTATGGAGTGGTAATCTAAAAGACTTAATGGCATGCATATATGTATATTTGAAATTAAATTTGTGTCATTTGTCAAACTTAAATCCAAAATATTATTTTTCCTTGTTTTATTTGTAACCAGTTGTGTCAAACTATGAAAATATATTATATCAATAAACTTTCCAGCGTATAAATTCTTAGTACAAAACCTGCTACAGTCTACATCAGGATAATTAAAGTCACCAAAAGAATGAATTTATCATGTGTTAATCTAGTGTCAAATACAGGTAAGAATTCCATGTGTTTATCCTTAGCCATATTTGTCTTTCGATAACATGCCAGTATTCTTATTGAACCAATGGGTTCTAATAACTCAATCATTAATGATTCATCAGTAGTGTCGGAAATAATTAGTTCAGATTGAATGTTATCTTATGTTAGTATAAGCATGTTGCCTTCCCTTAAGGACTCATGTAGAGACATTTTCTTAAACCCAGGGATGATAAACTCAGAGGAGTTCCATACTACTATTAAAATTATCAAATCATAGTTACCCTTAAAAATAATGAGCTTTAATTAATCAAATTTATTTTCAATGTTTTAAGCATTACAAATGTAAGTAAACGTAAGACTCCCCTAGGACACTTTTTATGATAACATTTTATAAAGTTATAAGATCTATCATCTCTGCCTTCCTGCATGTTAAATGCCCAAAATAATCCTCCCAGATGGTAATAATACAGATATTATACATTGTACATAGTTGACATAACCATAAATTGAACAAGTGGGCTTTGGAGTACAGGTAATTCCATTTAACTAAAATAATTATTTTGATAAATATGACCATGACTGACTTAGTTTCCAATTTCTCAGTAATACTCAACACTGATTGTTTTATTTGAGTTAATAGAGTACAATTTAAGTTATTTGTTCTAGCATGTATTACGATAGTGCCATATTTTGTTTTACCTATCAAAAATCTGTCTCGTATATCTATTTATTTAATTTATTTGTATAATTTGTTAATTGCTGTAGAGCACTGATCCCATTTGACCAATATCAGTTTCAAGTAATCAGTGTCTGGCAAGTCAACCAACTTTAGTCCAGTCAGAGAACAAGAGGAAATTCTTTCCTTATTAATTGCACAAAGCCTCCTATTGCAATACTTAATCATATAATTTTCAATGAACAAAAGGTTAGGACCTGATATTGAGTAGACTACATTAGTCTTTTCATAACCAGCTTCCTCCATCTGGGTCTACTACACATGATCGAAATTTCAGAAAGCCAAAATCCACATGGCCAAGACCATATGTTCAACTTTTGAAATCTCGAACATGTAAAAAAAAAAAGAAAAAAACGAAAACTTTTCTACACGTTGCTAGCAATTAAAATATACCAACTCCGAGATCACACTACAGTGCGGAAGATGGGAATCTTCCCATTCTGCACTATACAGAGATGCTCATTCTGCATCTTTCAAAAGTCAATCATATGGTCTCAGCCATATGGGTTTTGGCTTTCTGAAATTTTGATCATGTGTAGGGGACCCCTCCATCCTGCTATTGTCTGTCAGGATGTCCAGATTTTCAGGTTCAAGTATAGGGCAGATTGCAATTACATTGTCAGAAATAGATGCATTGTCAGAATCAGTTACATTTATCTTTATATTAACTTCCTGACTATCTAGGCTGACTATTTTACCATTGGATAAATTGTCTTTTGAATGATACTTAAATACTCAGTGAAATTTTAGGCATTTGTCTTTGTTTGAAAAGATTTGAAGCGTGCATAAACTAAAGTACTGCTGGTGATTCCCTGCTGGGTGAGGAAACCTTTATTTTTTGTCTGTGACTGTTAAAGCTGCTTTCTGATGCCTGCTCCATTTTGTTGTTCTGTTTTAAGAAACCTGCTTCACCTGGTGTTTTTTTTTCTATGTGAGAGGTAGACACTTAAATTATCTAGGATGCACATTTCACATGTTCATTTCATTTGTTAAATTATCTCCTGAGTAATACTTAAATACTCACTGAAATAATGAACCTTTGTCTTTGTCTGAAAAGAATTGAAGCCTCCATAAACTAAAGCACTATTGGTGATTCCCTGCTGTGTTTCCCAGCAACCCTCCCCTTTGTTGATGCTCTTTTTAAACCTGGTGATTTTAATCTGCCCACCCATACTGTAGATTAAGTTTAATAAATCCCTCCCTTTTGACACTGCTATCAATAGCCTGAACAATCTATTTGCCTTTCCTTGTGCTTATACTAAAAAAGTACATTTTGCCTCCCATTGTCTGTTCTACTTGACCTGACTTCAGTTTCTAGCTAGCTGTTGGATAAAGTATTGTATTTTTATACTGTAGCAAACAATTCTTTTTATATCAAAAGATGTCAGTGGACTTGCACTGACACATCCAACTACCTCTACTATTACTTCATCCCACCCAAAACAATCCCTCCCTTACCAAAAACTAATTTTCTCTCTAATATCTATTGTACTATACTCTCCAATCTCATTTATACTATTACCCTCTCCATGCATAATATTTTCCTAACCTACTAATGGCTAGTAGCTATACATTTTGAAATGTTAAACCTACAATTGAGTTTATAACAAAAATATTCACTTTATGTAAATGTTGACATTTCTGTATTGAATTATTTCTTTTCATTTTTGTAACATTGTGACAACCCATTTGCAAATATCATGGAGCTTATCTGTAAATGTTTAATTAGCTGTATGAACTATGTCCTTTTGTAACGTGAAATGTAACTTGCAATTATTGTGGAGCTTTTCTCCCCGGGCCTTGACTGAAAACGGGCTCTTCTTGGCCCAGTGGACTTCCACAGTCATCAAACTTAAAATAAAAAAAAATTAGTATACTGGGAGATAGCCTAGTCTGTTTAGGGTGGGGAAACAGTTCAGATTTCTGGATGTACTTTTATAGGCCGGAGGGCTTATTAATCAGCTTATCTTGTTTTATACTGCCTTTATAAATTCTGTACAACTGAATAGCTCTTGGCTCATTTATTCAAAGTGAAGTACTTTTATTGAATAATCACACTTTTATAAGCTGTTTAAAGTACACTGTTGGCTCTATATATTTAAGTTTGTTAGCGGTGGTGGTGCTGCGGTAGCGTTGTCGCCTCACAGTTAGACTTTGCCCGTTCAATTCTCAGTTAGAGTGTCTTCTGTGTGGCAACATGCGTGAATGGGCGTTCCTTCATTGAAGGTTGTGCGTTAGGCTCGGCAAGCCAGCACATAAAACTCTACTGCCAATCATTAGCGGACTGGAGTTCCGCTGTGGCGAGCCCTAACCAGGAAAAGCCGAAAGACACAAACACAAACAAGTAGTAGCATTTTGTGCTGTTTAAGTTTGTTTCTGGCACCATTTCACTCCTGACAATCCTTTACTATGCTTTTGCATTAGGAGGACTGGGATTTTTCATCTGGTGTTAGTGTTTACCTGGTTTATCTGATTTGGGAAACACAAAAAAGGGCTTTAAGTATTTTTGCACTTCTCTGTACTTGATTTGTACTGTTCTGTTACCTAGATAGCATAGACTAGATTTAGGCCTGCTGAATCTAGTCTATTATTAAGACACTTGAGCACTAAACCAGGGCAAAACAAACAAACCTAAAGAAGGGCTCCTCTGCACCCTTGAGGCAAAAGAGTGTGGATCCAGCCTTGTCAGAGCAGGGAGAGTGGAGGAAGGTTCATTGTGTGCCTTCCAATTGGTAGATTAGCTTAAGAGGTTAAATTTTAAATGTATTTAAGCATTGCATTTGTGCATGTAGTGTACAGTACAACAGGGGTTAGGGGTGCCTTGTATAGACACAAACTCTTTGAAACTCAATTTTTCTGTAGGCATCTGTAAGTGAAACCCTCACAAGCTTCTTTACTGCACTATGGGTACACTAAGCACACATCATCCATAGCCGTCAATAGAACAAGCACCTTTATTAGTCCTAGCACAAAAACTGGTCAAACTAGCCCATTCCCTTCCCTAATAATACATATGGTAAACACCTGCTATAATGAATGAGCAGTTTCCCGTCATTTCACCAGCAAGCCTGATTGACATGGGCATTCTAAGGCAATGTAGTAATTGCCACATGTATACTGACAGCCACTTAGTCCTAAAACAAACAAATACCCTATACCAGAGATGCAATTACACTATGAAATTGGAATCAGTTCTCTTACATAACAACAAACAGGTTGTCAGCACACACTTCACCTCTCATACAAAATGAGGTCACAACACAAAAACCCACATATGAAGAGGTACTCACTAGAAGCCTACTAGAAAGATCAGAAACCTCCCAAACATAAACCTCTTGCACACACTGCTATGCAAATAGAAACCACTACACATAATAACGCATACACCAGTGTCTCAGTAAATAAGCCCTAAGGCAAAACACTCAAAACCTAATGTCTTGGTCACAAGTGACTCCATAGAGAGACACTCAGATGTCCCCCTCACCAGGATGGACAAGGAGAAGGTCATGGTCAGTGTCTTGTCAGGTGTCAAGAGCCATCAAATCACACATGCACTCAAATCACTCAACAACTACTGTTATGACTCTGTCATAGTCCATATTGGGGTGAATTACTTGAGATGGACCTCTCTGGACTATATGAAGATAGACATGACTGAACTCTCAGATTATGTGAACAAGGCAGGTATGAACCTAACCCTAATCAGTATTCTATATAAACAAAAAATGATCAACTTCAACAATTGTCTTAGCTTCTGGTGTCAGTCCAAGGGGATCCAGTATCTGTCAACCTGGGAAGACATGGTTGACAGGCCATGCTGCTTTGCCAGAGAAAGTCTGCACCTGTCTCCTCTAGGCTTTTGGATGCTGGCAAAGGTGCTTGCCTCCCTCATAGTGCCTTTTTAGACAATGTCAAAACAACAACATTTCCAATGTAATAAAATCCACTCAAGACAAATTCAAGTTTCTGTTGCTTAATTCTAGGAGTCTAAGCATGAAACTGCACTCCCTGGAAGCACTCCTCACCTTTAAAGATGCTGACAACTGTGCACTGACTGAGACAGCACCCCAGCCGTGCAAGGCTGAAATGACTTCCACATGTTCAGACCTCAAAATGAGCATGAAAGAACCAAAGGTGGAAGTGTATCCATCTTCATTAAAACCAAGTACACATTGAGACTGGTCAAACAGTATGACTCTCTCAACCTACTCCATGTGCAATTAACTATGGGCAGTATACCCTACCACATCATTGCTAGCTATAGGTCCCCCACCATGAACCAAGAAAAGCACACCACCTACCTGGACTTACTGGAGTCATTTGCCATATAGCCCAACACCTTAGTCATGGGAGATTTCAACTATCCTTTCATTGACTGGATGACATACATGATCATGAACATGCTTGCCCAGAGGTTCCTGGACTTTGTCATTTAAAATGCTCTGGAACAGATAGTCTGCACCCCCACAAGGGACTCAAATGTCCTAGACATACATGAGGGGTCACTGCACTTCCCCCATGCGATGTCCTCCCTAGTAATGTCAAACCATAAATCAGTCTTGTTCGAAATAACTATTGAACCTGTCACCACCACAGGAACAAAAAAACTAAAAAACTTTTACAAAGCAAACTACAGCCTACTAAGTCCCCCCCCCACCCCCCGCATCACAGACAGCAATGAGTCCTATGCAGAGGTGTACACAAATGTTCTGTATTAACACTTAAGCAACTGTATAGACTTGGTTGTACATGATCGGATTAAAACCAGGTCCTCTCAAAAAAACATGTCACCCTGGTGGACCTCAAGTATAAACAGGTTATATAACAAAAGGAAGCAATTGCTGTCTAAGAAGAAGAGGGAACTGACTCAGCAGAGGAAGAATTCCTTCCACAGCTTGAACAAACAAATCAGAAATCTTGTAAAATACTCTAAAGCTAATTACAAAACTAAAATAGCATCCCTAGCTAAGGATAATCATAAAGCATTCTTTACCTATGCCTGAAATCTAAAAGGGAATGCTCAGCTATGTGCCAAACTGGTAGTAGATGGTACCACTCTTACTATACTAGAGGAAAATGTCAACCTAATAGCTGACAGATTTGGAGCAAACTTCCCCCACTTGTCCCCACTAGCCATACCCAAAAGCATACCTGACACTGGTCCTACTATCTGTAGTACTATACACTAGCCTAGTATCTCTAGAGATCAGGTCATATTTGCGCTTTCCAAGGTCAAAAACATGGCCTCAGTGGGATGAGATATCATCCCAGGTTGTTTATTAAGTAGACTAAAACAGGACCTAGTGGACCCACTTGGTGTTCTGTTTAACCACAGTCTTAGAATTGGCTTTGTCCCAGCAGAGTAGAGAACAGCAGCAGTAATCCCCTTGCACAAAGCGTGGCCATCAAACAACCCTAGGAACTATAGATCTATAAAACTAACCAGCCTCATCTGCAAAGCCATGGAAATAATCATTGTGGCCCTTATCAACAAGAATATAAAACTCTAGACACAACTTTGACTTCATTATGGGTAGATCATGCGTATTAAACCTAGTAGACTTCTTTGAGAAATCACCAAACCCCTGGATGAAGGTAAGATATACTGCCTATCTTGACCTAGCCAAGGCTTTTGATGCAATCTCCCACTAAGACATCATTGAGAATCTCTCTCAGCTGGGGATTAACCCTTATGTCAGTAGATGGGTAGCCTATTGGCAGACTGACAGAACACTTAATGTCAAAGTTGGTGACTTCATCTCAACCAGTAGACCCATCACCAGTGGAGTAGCACAAGGATCTGTGCTGGTCCCTTTACTGTTTGGAATCTATTTATTAGAAGTCCAGGCTAAAATAGACAGCCTTTGCAAATTGGGTACAATCATTGAGTCCCCCCAATGATGTTTACATATTAGAGGAGGGGTTAACACAGACAAATGACTGGTGCCAAAGCCATGGTCTAAAACTAAATGCAAAAAAGTGCATAATTATCCCTTTTAGCAAAGCATAATTCCATGTTAATTACAATATTGACAGCACCCCCTAAGTTCAAAACTAGTGGTGTGAAATCTGCCAATACAGGTAAATAGCAATCTGAACATCACCCACCACATTTCCATAGTGATAAAGAAAACCTTCTACATTGCACATCTCATATGCAAGGGCATCGCATCCAGGTCTAAGGATGTTATTACTCCTCTGTACTCAACCCTCATTAGACCATTAATAGAGTACAATGCTCCTTCTGCATGTATTTCATCAAATACCTGTAGATGCTGGAGAGACCACAGATGATTCTCACCAAGAAAATACAGAGTCTCCAAACCATGACTTACATGGATAGACTTGGAAGCTCTGTCACTGTATTCTGTATGTTATAGGCTGCTGTCAGGTGACCTGTAACTGGCCTACAGGGCAGTCTGTGACTCTGCCCTGATGGATATGCTGCAGATCTGCAAGCAAAATGGCATAAGAGTCACTCACTCTAAGGATCTTAACTTAGCCTGTGACATTAACAGAAAATGCTGGAGAGAATCAGATATATCTTCCAGAGACTGCTGCTACTCTGGAATAAACTTCCAATTTATGCAAAGCAGTGACCCTATTCAACTGCAACCTGGACAAATGGATGGGAGACTGCAAATTCATCCCAGAAATGGCACTCATGCCCCTCATGGACAGGGGAAGTCGATGTTTATCATAGACTCTCACTCTGAGAATTATGTCCATCTAACAAAAGGACAATTAAGGCAACTCAAGCTTAACATGGCTAGGCTTGTAAGGACTCTAGGACCCCTAGCTTAGTAACCTCCTATGAACCTATGCTGTGTTCAGAAGGCTGGCATCTCTCCAACCAAACATTCTTGTTATAGGTGACTATATTGTAAGACAGAGAGATATACATCTTATTAGACCAAGCAAAGAAACAGCGACAGTTAGTTGCTTGTCTGGTGCCAGGATCCATCAGATCACACAAACACACACACAGACACACACACACACAGACACACACACACACACACAGACACACACACACACACACACACACACACACACACACACACACACACACACACACTCTTAAGTCCTTGAAAAACAAGTACTAGTATGACTCTGTCATAGTACACGTGGGTGTCTGTGACTTGAGATGTACCCACCTTGACTGTATGAAGACAGACATGATGGAGCTCTCAAACTGTGTGTCCAGGGCAGGTATGAGCCTAGCATTGAGCAGCATTCTAAATTTGTCAAGGATGATACCACAATATGAGTGAAAAATAATTGATTTTATAATCAGATAAGTTTTTATGGCATTCTAAGAAGGTCCAGTATTTGTCAGCCTGGAAGCATGTGATTGACAGCCCATGCTGCTTCATGAGGGATGGCCTGCAGCTCTTCCCCTCTAATGTTTTAATTATAGACAAACACAAACCAATCCAAACAGCTAAATGGAACCCAGTAAGATTCAAATCAACAACAAAGACAAAAGAATTCTGCCACTTAAAAAATGTTTAATGTGCAAAGCTTTCAAATAAAAAACTCTTTCTCAATCCAATACATGAATAAAAACACACAAACATTTAAAAATGTACAAGTCAATAGAAATCTTGAAAAAGCTTTGCACATTAAATTGTTTTACGTGATGGTCAGTATTCCTTTGTCTTTGTTGCTCATTTTAATTATTGACATAAACATTGTCAACCCTCATAGTGCCTTTTTAGGCAATGCCAGCCTGGTAAACTTACCACGATAATGACGCAAGCAAAGGAAAATATGAAGGTGTTACTGATCAATGCTTGGAGCCTAAACAAGAAACTCCACTCCCTACAAGCCCCCTCACCTGAAGGATGTAGATACAAACATACATATATAAATACAAATTTTCCAAGCATGGGCAATAATGCCCTTCTAGCCTGCCAATGCACCAAAACAGTTATATATGATAATATACATCCAGGCCTTTCTTAAATATATGTAAACTAGTTCTTTCTTTAATGTAATATGGTAGTCTATTCTACGCATCAACTACTCTTTCAGATAACTAATCAGTACACTTCTCATTCCTATAGATCCTTCGGCATATCTTGTCTGATGATTTTCTACTACATTTTGATAACACCAAACATTTCCAGAGGTAGTTGTCCCTAAATGCCCTATATACTTGAATAAAGTCTCCTCTTAAATATCTATATGAGACACTGTACAAGTTCATGTTGTTGTATCTTTCGGCTTTTCCCAGTTAGGGGTCGCCACAGCGGAACTCCAGTCTGCTAATGTTTGGCAGTAGATTTTTACGTACCGAGTTGCCCTGATGCACAACCTTCAATGAAGGTACGCCCATTTACGCATGTCTCCACACAGAAGACGCTTTAGCTGAGAATCGAACAGGACAACGTCTTATTGTGAGGTGACAATGCTACCGCAGCACCACCACCGCAGCACTGTACAAGTTCATATATTTTAATATTTCATAATAACTTAAATTTTCACATCAATGGATGCTCTTGGTATATTTCTGCTGTATTGTTCCTAGTTTACTCATGCCTGCTTTCGGTGGTTTCCATATTGTTATTCCATATACAGGTTTGAGTCTAATATAACTAACAAACAATGACTTCATCGTTTCTGATTTCCTAGACTTTATAATTCTTTTTGTACAACCTATAGCTCTATAACTTTCATTAACCAATTGGTTGATACGATTAGAAAAACTCAAAGCTGGATCTATCCATATACCCAGGTCCTTATATGAATCTACATTTTCACTCTGTGCTGTATTAAGTATTCACCTTTCGAATTATGTCTCCCAAATCTCATATGCTTAGTTTTTGGTGTATTTATCAGCCTGCTATTCTCCTGTGCCCAAATGTCAGTTTAGTCAAGTTCTTTTGCAGACTTGCCCTATCTGTAACGTGTTATCAGTTTACCCAATTTCAAGTCATCTGCATACAGACTGTAGGGTATCTCAGATGAAAAAGATAGATATGAAAGATACAATCTAAACAAGCATAGGCCAAGGATAAAGCCCTGTGAGACACCTTGACTGTAACCTTTAATTTTATCTGTGTAATTGCTGAATGATACTTGCCGTGTCCTATTTGTAAGACATACAGCTATCCATTTTATCAACAGTACATCAGTATCTAGTTGTTATCATTTATTTATCAGTGTTTTGTGTATGACTCTAGCAAAATGCTGAAGTTAAATCTATATAAACTGCATCACATCACAGTTTTACATTCATGGCTGTTATAGTGATATAGAGCATTATGTTACAGGTGGTTACAGATCCATTTTCAATATGTGCATGTTGATGTATGCTTTTAGGTATCAGCCTTTCCCATTCTGACAAAAATTTATAGAATATAACCTTATCCATTATGTTTCTACAACCTGAAAGGAAACTTATGGAACTTTCTGACTCTTTTTGTCCAACTTCTCCAATCATGAGGAATCTCTACATACTTATACAGCCTAGTAAATAACAGATATAATGGCACTCTAAGTTCATGCCAAAGTGTTCTTTATTTACATATCATTATTACTGGTCATTATTACAAATTCCATCTCTTCCCTGTGCTTTGTGCAGATCCAGTTTGCACAGTTTGTTTTTAATTTAATCTAATTTGATTTCAGTATCTGAGGTTACCTGGGTGTCACTAGGACAACTTATTATCCTCTTTGTGAAGCCAAACTGCTTTGCATAAGATTTTGTAAATATATTTATAATCTGTTTTGTTTGAGAATAAATTTTAGAATCTACACAGGTTATCATTTTATGTCTTTACTCTTACCACTCCATCAACTGGGGAAACTACTCATGCACCAGAACACTGGCCCAAAGCTTCCTGGAATTCATCACTTCCAGTGCCCTGGACCAACTCATTCTTACCCCCACTAGAGAAAGCAACATCCTTAACCTGGTTATTACTAACATGTGCAACCATTGCTCTATACCAGTAGTCAATTCCTCCCTGGTTAGATCCAACTGCAAACTAATCACCATGGAATTCAACATCTCACCCACACCCCCTGCAAAGGTAACCACCATGAAGAACTTCTCCAAAGCTGACTTTGGGCTCCTAAAAAAAAGAGGTGGTTAACTTCAAGGCACCCATGTTAATGGAAAATAGATGCATGACTGCTGAGTCGTACACCAATGCACTGTATGAACATGTACATAAATGCATGGAACTAGCCATACCCGACAAAACCAAGACGCTCTCCTCCAAAAAAAGGAAGCCAATCTGGTGGTCCCCTGGCATTAATAAACTCTACAACAGAAGGAAGAAACTGTTGCAGAAAAAGGTGAAGTCCCAAGACTAGAAAAACTCCCTTATTAGCCTCACTGAAAAGTTAAGATCCCTCATCAAAACCTCTAAAGCCAGCTATGAAGCAGAATTGCAGCAGACATGAAAAACAACAACAAAGCCTTCTAAAGTTATATGAAGAATCACCATGGCAATGCCCAAGTTTGGTCTGAGTTACTGAACAATGGTACCACCTATACTGAGCCAATCGATATTGCCAACATACTGGCTGACAGATTCAGTGCCAACTTTAGCCCCCCCCAAGGACCAATCACAATACCAAAGGAATGCCAGGTACCCGGCATTATTGCAGCACAGGTTAAAGCTGCATTGTCCAAGGCCAAGAATACAGCTTTCATGGGACAAGACAATATTCCTGGATGTGTTCCACATGAACTACAAAGTGAACTGGCACCACATCTGTATGCCTTGTTCAATCACAGCCTCACCTCAGGCTTTGTCCCTTCCAAATGGCGCACTGCTACAGTCATCCCTCTCCATAAAGGGGGAGCGACTACAGACCATGAAAATTATTGCCCCATTACCCTGATGAGTCTGATATGTAAGGCTATGGAGCGCATCATCATGGACCTAATTAACAAGGATATAGGGAATCTCCAAATACTAGATCCCATGCAATTTGGTTTTGTGAAAGGTAGATCATGCCTGCTCAACCTGCTTGACTTCTTTGAGTCAGTCACCAGAGCTGTGGATGAGGGCAAGGCTGTTCATACAGCCTACCTCGATCTGGCCAAGGCCTTTGATACTATTCTCCACTCAGGAATTATTGATAAACTCACCAAACTAGGCATCAACCCCTATATCACTAGGTGGGTTGTAAACTGGCTCACAGATAGAACCCACAGTGTGAAAGTAGCGGACTCCAAGTTAGACTGCCGACCAATCATGAGTGGAGTCCAACAGGGATTGGTCCTGGTTCCTCTCCTGTTTGGCATCTACTTCTCAGAAGTCAAGGCCAACACGGAGGGACTCTGGCTGACCAAGTTCACATAAGAATGCAAGCTGGGAGCCATTATTAACTCCCCAAGTGATGTAGACATCCTACAGAAAGGCCTCACCGAGACCAATGACTGGTGTTGAAATCATGGCCTTAAGCTTACTGCCAAAAAATGCATAATCATCCCCTTTGGGAAAAACTCAGTTCCCACTAATTCCACATCGATGGTAGCCCACTAAACACTGAAGGCATTATAAGAGATCTGGGGACACAGGTTGACAGCAACATCTCCTTCAACCACCACATTGCCACTGTGGTCAGAAAGTCCTTCTTTGTGGCACATCTCATTACCATGGGTTTTGCATCCAGGAAGAAGGAGGTCATCATCTCTTTCTACTCGTCCGTCAATAGGCCAGTCATCAAATATAATGTTCCACTGGGCATGTACCTCACTGGACACACACAGCAGCTGGAAATGCCACAAAAGTACCTCACAAAGAGGAGTCTAGGCCTTAGGAAGATGCTATAGAAGATGCTATAGAACTTTCTATAGAATACCTGCAGGAAATGGAAAACAAAGGATGTGCCCTCAGTTTGGAAGAAAATGAGCTAAGAGAAGATTTGCTTGATTTAATAGACATAGATAGTGGTGCTGCAGTAGCGTTGTCACCTCACAGTAAGACGCTGTCTGGTTCGACTCTCAGTTAGAGTGTCTTCTGCGTGGAGACATGCATGAATGGGCGTACCTTCGTTGAAGGTTGTGTGTCACGGCTGGCAACTCGGTAAGTAAAAATCAACTGCCAATCATTAGCAGACTGGAGTTCCGCTGTGGCGACCCCTAACCGGGAAAAGCCGAAAGTCACAACAACAACAACAAGATAGATATATTAAGATCAATGAAAGAAATAGACTGCAGAAGGTCAGTAAAACCCAAAATGTCAGAAGTCTGATATAACAAATGAACACAGTTTTGGGTAGCTCACTGAGGATTATAGTCAGTCAGTAATCCCAGATATGGGAAAGGGTAATTATTTAAAATGCTGGGCCTTGGATTGCCAAGTTCAGAAATATGGAGCTTCAAGTATTTATGAGGGATGGTTGTGGACAAAGGAAGTTTGAATAAGAAGGCCAAAGCTACAGTCAGAGGGGCAGAAGCCAAATGACACAGTGTGCCAGGGTAGTGTATGACAGAAGAATACCAAAGAAGCTAGTAAGCAAAATGTACATAACATTGGGGGTACAGGTGGACAAGACTGACACCGAAGAAGTGGCTGGGTGTGAGTAAGAAACCATTTTTTCAACAAGTATACAATTTTCAGGGTCATTAACAACAGATTGCTATCATTCAATAATAATTGTTTAGATAAAATGTGTGTATATAAGGTGGTATTGTCAAGATGATCTTAAAAGCACCTGTGCTGCACTACATCCTTGCATCTTAGACAGGATTGAGCCATGCAAAGAAGAGTAGTCAGTTCACTGTCATTGCCTGTGACCACAAGAATTATCTTTGCCAGAAGTTGTGATGTTAGTTCCATGGCCCTGGCTAGAAGTCAAGGTGCTACCTGAATGTGAACAATTCCTACAGGATGAGCTGTCATCACAATGATGTCCAGAACCATTACCTTGTAGTCTACCATTTCTGGGTGTGGACACCTCAACTACTGATGGAGCAGTGGAGGTAGTGCCACTATGGAAGTGGGATCTTACATGGCCAAGTTGGCTAACACCTGACAATGTATTGCATCTCTGGCCATGTGTATGCTGACTCTACTGTAACAGATGCTCCATTACAGACACGGCCCAATTCAGTGTGTCATTCATCCTGTCCAAGGATTCACCCACATGATTCAGGCCATGTCGCACATCAGAATGCACAGCAATTAGCACTCATACTATATCTTCTAGGCCATGGTGGAATGTGGCACATACTGACACACCAACATCAGCAGGACTACAGATGGAAGGCCTTCTCTGAGCATCTCTACTAACACAATTGTATGGTACCTCACCCTTCTGATGGCTGTGGGGAGACTCAGCCAGCTCTGAAACTAGACTAACTACACTACCCTAATCATCTATGTCACCCTCAAAGTATCCTATCTCTTTTTTTCAAAACAGGTTTATTGTTTTAACATATAAGAGAAATATCATAACAATTTTATACAAGTAATTAAAAATAGGTATTATTATAATATTCAACAAAACAACTAAAGTATTTACAAAGACATCCACTACAATCAGATCAATTAATTAAACTAAAATACCATGCTATTGAAATTAAAATTTTTTTAACAAATTTTGTAAATTATCCCATACAATATAATAAGATGTTTTTCTGTTTGTTCTTGTCCTAATTGTGTTTATTTCCATATGGCACACTATATTCATAACATTTTAAATTCATTGAACGAAGGAGGTGTATCTGAAATCCAATTTCTAGTTATTATTTTCCTAGCCACTGCTAGAATAGACCATAACAAGGGAAGCTTAACCTTTTAACACTTTGAGGTACAGGTGTGTTGAATAATATAAGAGATTTAGAAATAATAAAATTATCTGTAAAAAGAGCCTGCAAAAATTCATTAATTGACTTCCAGTATTCTTTCAATTTTATACAGTCATAAAACATATGAGCCCAGTCAGCATTAATTTCTACATTACATCTCTTACATAAATTATCTTTATTATTTATTTTATTCATCATCAAAGGTGTATAAAAAGATCTATGTAACAATTTCCATGTATAAAGTCTCCAGACAATGGAAGACATAGTTCTATAAGCAGATTCCAATATATATTGTTTATCTTGTTGATTTGGTGGGTCCCCATTAATAGAAGTGAAATAATTCCAGTATGAATCTACACTGTAAAAAGTTTCTTGTCTGATAATTTTATGTATGTATGAAAGTTTACCTTTATCAGAAACTTTATGTTGTAAATTTAATATCAAGTAATCAATCAGTGTTGGAATAGATTCTTTAACTGTTATAGACATTAGATCTATTTTATTAATGAGATGTTGTCTAAAGGTCTGAACCTCTAACCAGCAAGTTTCTCTTAGATCAAATTCTTGTTTTAAGAAATCTAGATTTTTAACTTTATTATCAGATATCAACTGATACCAGTACTTTAGATCATTATCTAGAGCTAAATGAGTTCCTTCAGAAGTAGATGACAAAAGCATACCCTGAGTATACATTATAGGAAATACAATAAAATTCCATTCCCTATACTTAGGGTGCATGAATATAAAGTTACGATAACTAATAATAATATTTAATGGGTAACAAACCATATGTTTAGGTGTAATAGGTGAAGTACAAAATTCCTTTAGTAACCATAACATGGAGTTATTTACAATCATATTTTTATGTGTTAAGAAGATTTTCATGAAGTGCATACTAATTAGCTCCCAATAATCTTTCCATTTTGCGACATATGACTGATCTATTAATAAAGTAATAACTTTTACAATAGAAGAGATAGTATATAAATTAAAGTCTGGAAAAGAAATACCCCCTTGAGACCAGCTATTAGTATGTTTCTTTAATGCAATCCTAGGTCTATTAGGTGCCCATAGGAAATTTAACATTAGTGTATTCAGTTTCTTGATAATTATTTTTGTAGGTGGAAGTATTGATTGTATTAAGTATAAAATCTTGGGGAATATTATCATTTTAATAATTGTAAGTCTCTCCTCCATAGTAAAAAACATATTATTCCAGGTATTAAAAAAATTTTGTATATTAAGAAAACAGGTATTATAATTATTATATATAATAGATTTAATATCTTTAGATTGTATTATACCTAAATAAGTTATCTGACCTGAATTGGGTACATATTTAGTAAAATCACTAATGAGAATATTTTTTCGTGTATATATAGGTAGTATTTTAGTTTTTTCTTCATTGAATATTAAACCAGAAATACTTTTAAAATTCATCTTGTTATCAAATAGAGACTGCATAGAAGAATTAGATCCTGCTGATGTAATTAGAACATCATCTGCAAAAAGTTGAATTTTGGATGTTGTATTTTCATCTATTTCAAAACCCTCTATGTCAGTACTGTTTCTGATCAATTTAGCCCAAGGCTCCATTACTAAAGTGAATAATAGTGGAGAAAGTGGACATCCTTGTTTTGTACCTTTAAGAATGGGTATTTTTTGTGAAACATATGTTCCTACCTTAATATAAGCCAACGTTCCTTTGTATAAATGCTCAATTAGATTTACAAATGCATCTGAGAAGTTTGTGCACTTCATTAAGGTAAACAGATAGTCCCAACTTACTGAATCAAATGCTGAACTTATATCAAGACTAATAAGTGTTAAATCTTTCTTTTTCCTATTTGCAAAATCTATTAATGTTAAAGTTCTTCTTATATTATCAAAAGTATTTCTATTTACAATGAAGCCTGTCTGATCTATATCTATAATGCCGAATGATTGTCTTCAATCTATCAGCAAAGATACTCATAAACATTTTATAATCAACATTAAGTAATGAGATGGGCCGATATGAAGAACATCTAGTTGGATCTTTATTAGGTTTTAAAATTGGCGAAATAAATGTATATTGCCAAGATGCGGGGTTATTAACTCAGTTTGGGCCAAAATAAAACCTTATGTATTAATGAATATGTACTTTTAGAAAGGATTTTATATATCTCTGGTATAATACCATCATTACCCGGTGCTTTGTTTGATTTAAGCTTATTTATTTGTGTAATAACCTCTGTATATGAAATACTTTTGTCCAATAGTTTAATCTGTTGTTTATTAAGCTTTTATTCATGTTTGTGGTTATAAACTTCTTTATTTTATCTTTAGGTTCCATGTTAATGTTATTATGGTTAATTTTGTGAAAGTGATTTCTAAATTCATCTAGTATTTCGGTATACTAGAAACATTCTTCTTTTCCTTAGAGAAAAGATTTCTTTGATATGGTTTTGTTTATTCAACCTTTTGTTTTATTTTTAAGTCTATGTAAGTATTTGGGGCTTATTGAATAAGACAAAACTTGTATTTCTCTAAAGTTATTTTAACTTTATGAGTTAAAATTTCTTTGTATTTCTCATTTAGTTTGTTTATTTCTTCAATAACTTTCTTGTCCATAATATTTTCTTTATTATTATGTTTATAAGAGTCTAATTTACTTTGAATATCTAACAATTCCTTATCCCAAGATTTCCTTTTATTATTATACCATCTGATACTTTGTCCATATAGATATGATTTTAAGGCATCCCAAACATAAACAATGGAGACTTCAGGAGTATTATTTATGTCTAAAAAATGTTTTACTTCTGAAAGTATATATTCTTTATAGTCTTTTAGTTGAGTTAAGTATGCTGGTATCCTTTTGATCTGAACATTATGAGTATTTTTTATCATGAATTCAAAAACAATTGAATTATGATCAGATATAGGACATGAAATGATTTTGGAATTAATTAAATCTGTTACCATCTGGTTAGAAATAAAGACCCTATCTATTTTTGAATAAGTTTTGTATCTGTTAGAAAAAAGGTGTATGGTAATGATTTTGAATCTATCTGATTATTAATATCATTCAAATGATAAGAATTAGCAAAATCATTTAAATGCTTTGCATTAGATGTAATTCTTCTTTTCCCTATAGTGGTAGTATCACTTTCATGTAGTATACAATTAAAGTCACCAGCTAAAATAATATCTCCTATAGAGAATGATATGATCTTATCAAGATGATGTTTCAATGTATTAATACCAATTCCAGTTATCCAATATACATTAAAGTGTAAGTCTTCCCATTAATTTGTATTGTAATCATACAAAACATTCCTTTGTCATCCTGATAAGACTTAATGGTTTTAGGAATGGGCATACTTTTATTCCATAAAATAGCCACTCCTCTTTTTTTCTGAGTGTGCTCTGAACTAACCAATACTGTATATTTGTTTGTGGCTAGTTTATCAATATTTTTTTTCAAGATATGGGTTTCTTGCAGGAAGACTAAGTTGGCCTTATGTAAATTAATGTATCTTATTAGGCTTGCCCTTTTACATGGATTATTCAATCCATTAATGTTTAAAGAAATTCCTTGTAAAGATGTCATTTGGCATTTTTAAAACTTAAGAATCTTATGATCAAAATAACAAATAACAAGATAAGTAATGTTACATCTCCTCCTTTAGGTGTACCTTTAAATATAGCTGTATTTATTGAATCTCTTATGGGATTTCGTATAGGATTCAATTTTGTTTGTAGTGACAATGAATGTACAAAATATATTGTGGATGTCAAAACTATATACAAATAACAATGAACAAGTGAAAATAATGTAAGGATTAAACCTTGCATCCAGCCTGGAGTTATAAACTCCAACTTAGAGTAGTATTTACCACTCAAGTTAACCCCTACCCTAAGCAGCAGTACCTCAGCTACCACCTTATCAATTTAATACTAGTTATATTTAACTGAGGTTAACAGTTTTCAATTCAATTATCTAGCAAGACAAAACTACACATTTGGTAAAACAGCATCATATAAACTAAAATAAACCTTTTTTTTTTTTAAACTGTTCATACTACTATATACATCCATGTAATATAAAACACTTGTATTCAAATAGCATTCAAATAATCTTGATGTTAGAAATCAAGAGGAGAGAAAAATAAGTTCTAACATTCATTTAAATCAAAAACTTTGGCTAATATGATTCAGACATTACATATATTAAGATGCATCTATTTTCTGTCATGTAAATGCAATTAACAGCTTCCAAAAAACCTTGAATTGCTTGTATATGAGCATTTACTCAAACTCATTATTGTCAATAGAATAAAATATTGTATTCATAGAAATTGTTATAAATCATACTGCATATATATGCAGATTCTCAGAAACACTTATATACATATATACATACACACACACACACACACACACATATATATATATATATATATATATACATATACACACACACACACACACACACACACACACACATATATATATATATATATATATATACACATACACACACACACACACACACACACACACATATACATATATATATATATATATATATATATATATATATACATATGCATACACACACACATACACACACACACACACACACACACTCACACACACACACACACACACACACACACACACACACACACACACACACATATATATATATATATATATATATATATATATATATATATATATATATCTGATCTCACTGAGTTGTGTCCTTACTGAGCACCATCTTACTTGCTGTCCCTACAATAAATCTGTCTGCTTTATACAAAATAATGCACAGCAAACACATTTTAGTAACCAGATTTTACAACCATGCTATACTACTGCTTTAAAATATATCACATGACAATTTCTTCCAGTATAGAGTTATAAAATTATTTATGCTTGTCAATCAGATGAATTAAATGAGTTATAGTAATGTATATGTTTGGAACATAAGTTTTTAACACAGATTATTAAGCTGCTGTTAAGTAGATTTTCAAAAACACTTGAATTAAATGTTTCATTTTCTATGCCTTCTAAAATAAGACATTTACTTACTACAAGAAACTGTATCATTTAAACTCATTATAACTGACATATTTTATGAATTATAACATAGATATTTAAGTAATTATATAAAATAACTCACATTTAGATGCTAAAGAGTTCATTTTCCTTCACATAGTCGCATTTGTATCATTCCTATTTCCTGGTAGAGTGTCATTCCTGAATCTGTGATGTGTCAGTGTGATATCTAGGTCAAATGTGAGACTAGCTGCTTTCAGCTTCTCTGTGAGAAGTCTGAGAGTTGAAGCTTTTGAAGTAGTTCATGGACACTGTGCATGAGACAGCCCACATCCCAGATTGTCTCTCTTAACATTTTGGCGGGAAACTTATTAAAAACTAGTGACAGACATTCATTTAGCAGTGTAAATGCATCTAAACATGACAAAACCTTCACAATGTATTTTACAGGTTATTACAGCCTCTATGTAAGTGAAATTAAGCCCAAAATTATTAATAAGTAATAAAACTCAATATTTTTGTCCCAACTCAATTTTTATGCAAATCTTATTATTTACTGTGTCTATATGATCAAAAGCATTTCTATATATTAATAAAGAAAAAAAAAGAGAGTAGAAAGTAAAAGGGTGTAAGGCAGAAATAAAAAATGTAAGAGAAAGCTATAAGAAGTATATACAATGGAATATTACTTACTGTTTATATTAATAGAGTTAAAAATAAAACATATTATTTACTATTATTTAGTTCTAATTATTATTAGTTAAAGCATAACAGATTATTTACAAACAAGCATAAGCAGTGTAATCAAGAAAGTATAATTAGGAATAGCATTTGAAGAACATATAAACTTTTTACAAGGAATAAATTTGTTATTATTCTAGTAATCATATTTTTATTACTCTTCTCTCCCTGTCCTCCCCCACCCTTTACCCACTACATAATCTAAATAGAATGTCATTGTTTAAACAAAGAAAAGGAGAAGAAAAAAAAAAGATAAAGAAAAAAATGTATCAAATTACTGACCTTACTTCTCCTTTTCAGAAAGAGAAACAAGTTGAATCACAACTTGCCATTAAATCTCCAGATATTTTGACTAGTTATGAAACAAAACATTTCTTTGCACACAGAGAATAACTTTGATTAAATCTTTTTCAAAATATTTGTTGCTTCTTGGAAATGCAGGAACTATATTTAAAAAGATTAATAATGAAATAAAATGATGAGAGAAAAAAAACATAGAACAGATCATTTGTTTTTTAGTCTCTTCTTCTTCTTCTCTGAAGTCTTCCACGAAGTTTCAGTTGCCAGTCTCTTTAATGAAGGACTAGCCCATTCCATTTCTTCTATTTTATCCAAAATCTTATTTTTTTGATAAACAGTAAGGCAGAGTCTAAGTCATCGAAAATTTTAGGACCATCAGGAAGGAAGATTTTAAGCTTGGCAGGAAACAGAAGGTATGTTTTAAACTGTGCTTTTTTAAGCTCTCTTATTAGTGGCAGAAAAACTTTTCTTTTAGCTATTACCATGGAAGAATAGTCATTGTCAAAATGCACAGTTGTCTCATTAATCTTAACAGGAGCTTTAGCCCAAGCAGATTTAAGAACCATCTCTTTATCAAAAGATGATAGAAATCTAACTATAACTGATCTAGGATAGTTTTTGTTAGAGTTAGTATTAGCTATAGATCTATGTGCTCTTTCGATACCAAAAGAGAATGCTTCTGGTAAGTCTAAAGTTTTAGGGAGCCATGTTGTTAAAAAAAGAAGTAATATTGTTACCTTCAATATTTTCTGGCAGTCCAAAAATCCTAATGTTATTGCGCCTAGATCTATTTTCCAGGTCATCCAGCTTTGTTTGTAAATGTGTATTTTGTTTCAGCAGAAACTCAGTGTTGATTTCCTCTTCTTGTATTCTATTTTCCATGTCATTCACAGCTTCTTCTATGCCTGTCATCTGGATCTTCTGTTGTTGCAGGTCTATATGTAACAAGTCTATTTGTTTTGTAGTTTTTTCTATGAAGATGTCTATTTTAGTATCCATTTTATCCATCTTAGCAGTAAGTTGCTGGATTATAATTATCAGAGACTGAAGTTCTTTCTTGATGCTGGAGTCTTGAGAATTTGTCTTACTGGAACTCATTTCAGACTGATAAACTGACAGGAAAATTTCCAAAGTGATTTCTGACAGGAATATTGTTAAGATTTCCTTTCTTTTTTAGATATAGTTCAAGAACTATATAAAACAAACATATTTAGAAAGAAAATTACTTCAAAAATTAATTTTTTAAGTAATTAATTCCTGTCAGTGTAATGAAATTGGTGGAGCTGAAGAAATCTGCTGCTATCCTGTGTTCATCCTTGGCCACGCCCCTCAAAGTATCCTATCTCTGAGGGCTGCATGTCATGGGTATGCTTCAGCATACTGACTGTGTCCAAAATATGGACAGGGATTTGGGAGCCACAACTTCAGTATTTCCCTATATAATCTACACTCTCTGTTTTAATAATTGACCCTACTACTTTGTGCTACTCCCTACCACACTGCTCAAAATCTTTTTTTCTATTGCTCCTTTTCATAAGCCAAGGACCCAGTATTTCTCATCCTGACTCCTCATGCCACAATATACAACAACCTGAAGCACAAGCCAATAAATCAAGTAAAGCACCCCAGCAAGCTTCTACAGGTCTCTAAACTACATTAATGTATGTTAAAGTTTATACAGCTACAGTAAAGCTTACAACTGTATTTCAACTCTTAGCTGATTTGCACATCACCTGCCTCCCACACACACCCAATTAACAGGAAGTTAAAAATAAACATCTCTTTACTTCCCCACATCTAACCACCTCCCCCATCCCACTCCTCTCCAACCCACACAATATATCCTAAACTACAATTCAAATAGACTTTAGAATCATAATATTTCACTACTTCCACACCCATTCCTTGCAGTCTTACACCACCCAAAAGCCCTCCATTCAGCTTCAACCATAAGACTCCATATAAAGTCACTTACAGGCACAAAACTTTGCAATTTCCCATCTATTGTACAGGCACAAATCTTTGCAATTTCCCATCTATTGTAAGTTTAAACTATATCAGAAACCCAGAGATATACTTACTGATTGCTTTCTTAGCTTTTCACATATTTAAGGTCCTAATTTATCCTGCTCCATTCACCTTCATTACACTCAGGCTCACTCCACTCCCCTACCCTACTCCCATTCCCACCCACCTCTGCTTTCGCTAGATTTATACCTACCATTACTCCACCTCTAAAGCTTGTTATCCAATTACAAGTCCTTCATCTCCATACATCTGATTAACATCAAAACCCCAAATATTACTACATTAGCACCACTTCAAATCTTCACACTCTGCTCCCTGTTGCCTATTCCACTACCCCTGTCTTCTAGAATTCAAATGAAACCATGCCACTAAAGATGTTCTCCCTTCTCTCTGAACTGCTTCTAACATTATATATTGGTCTCCTAATCCACATCACCTCCCTGAACTATACCCCAACCCCAGTAACATTTACATACTCTACTCTCACCTTACATCATGACAACCCAAATAGAGAGATGATAAGTCAGCAAGTAAAGCTAGTTATGAAAATAAAATTGCCAAAGATTCCAAAAACAACCACAAGGCATTCTGCAGCTATGTCAAGAATCTAAATGGTAATGCTCAGACCTGCTCTGAGCTACAACAGAATGGCATTAAATATACTGATCCCAAGGATATTGCCAATATCCAGGCAGATCAATTCAGTGCCAGCTTCACCCCCCTCTCACCCCCTAAAGGGCCCATCTCAAAACCAAATTCTGGTAATAGTGTCCACACAGGTTAAAAACGCACTCTCCAAAGCTAAGAATAAAGCATCCATCGGACCAGACGACATTGTGGGCTGTGTACTACATGAACTACAAAATGAACTGGCACCTCACCTAAGTGTCATGTTTAATCCTAGCCTCACCTCACGCTTCATGCCCACTGAGTGGCACATAGCTACATTTATCCCACTCCACAAGTGGGGATCCACCTTGGATCCTGGGAGCTACCACCCCATCAGTCTGACGAGCCTGATCTGCAAGGCCATGGAATGTATTATCATGGAACTTATAAACAAAGAGATTGGCAACCTTCAAATACTAGACCCCACCCAGTTTGGGTTCATGAAGGGCCGATCTTGTCTCCTGAACCTAATTGACTTCTTTGAATCAGTCTTCAGAGCTGTGGACGAGGGTAAGGTGGTCCACACAGCCTATTTGGACCTCGCCAAGGCCTTCAACACCATTCCCCACTCTGGAATCATAGATAACTTACTAAGCTGGGCATTAATCCCTACATCAATCGATGGGTTGCCAACTGGCTTACTGACAGAACCCACACTGGAAAAGTAGCTGACTCCAAATCCATCTCCAGACAAGTGACAAGTGGAGTACCTCAGGGTTCAGTCCTGGGACCGCTCTTGTTTGGCATCTATTTCTCTGAAGTACAGGCCAACACTAAGGGACTCTGGCTATGGGCTCAAGCTCAATGCCAAGAAATGTATAGTTATCCCCTTTGGGAAAAAACATGTACCCATGAATTACCACATAGGTGCCAGCACACTAAACACTGAAAGTGTGATAAGAGACTTAGGGATACAGATGGACAGTGGTTTCACCTTCGATAACCACATCACCACAACAGTCAGGAAATCCTTCTATGTGGCACACCTCATCACTAAGGGCATTTTATCCAGAAAAAATGAGGTCATTGTCCTACTGTACTCACCCTTCATTAGACCCATTATAGAATACACCGCCCCGTTTGGTATGTACCCCTCAAGTCATCTGCAACAACTGGAAAGGCCGCAGAAATACCTCACTAAAAGATTCACAGGCCTAAAGCAGATGCCCTATGTTGAACGTCTAAAAAAACTCCAGCTATACTCTGTCGCATATCGTCTACTCAGAGGTGATCTCTGCATAACATACAAGGCCATATCAAACCTAGAGCTGTTGAACATGCTATACTTAAAGAAATCCCAATCTCTCAGAGCCACATGCTCCAGGGATCTAATCCTTGTCATCGCAATGAACAAAACATGCTGGAGGGATAGGTTCCTGACCCAGAGACTGCCCAGACTCTGGAATAGGCTGCCTATACATGTCAAGCAGAATGCCTCTTTGACCCTCTTCAAAAGGAACCTTGACAATTGGATGGGCCATTGGAAATTCACCCCAGGGATCACATCAGTCACCCTGCTAGACAGGGGTTCAGAAAAGTAAATATTTTGGGAAGAAATAGCTAGGGGATTGTTATGGCTAGGCTTATATAGGCCTAGGGCCGATAGTCTAGTATCAACCTATAAACCTATAAAGGAGAGTATTATTGCTGAATCTGAATTCATCCTCAAGTCTTGGTGAGCACCTTTGCAAGTTGGACCCTGTTATCACAAAATCTCACCAAGTCGAAACCGATATATAGACTGTATTTATATAGCATATATCATGGACAGAAGTAGGTTAAAAATGTTAAAAAGAGAGCTGGGTCCAAAAAGCCCAGGATAAAAAAAGTGTCCAATCCTGGCAGGCACACTGGTGCCAGGACTGGCAAAGATGACAGTGTAGAATCCTCAAAATACAGAAACATTCCTACAATGGGGCCAGGCCAATGGGGAGGATGGTACCCCTGTTGTAGAAAACTGATAGGCCAAAGAAGAGCCATAAAGACAATAAAGTGGACAATTGAGGATAAGAAAGAAATCATGTAATGTTACTATTATGCAAAAAGCCCAGAATTTCCAGACACAAGATATACAAAATAATTAAGAGAGAAATTAGAGGAAAGAAGAATACTTCAACAGGAAAAACTGTCAGAGGCTTCAAATGATATGTGTTCATTAATACCACAGATTTATGAAAAACAGTATATAGAGCAAGAAACCTTGATCTGTTTGTAAAAAGAAGCAGCTGAGGAAGTGTGAAAATATAAACAAAAAATCGAGAGATATTTGAAAAGTATAAAAAAGAAATATGGACATGGGAAAGAAAGAGAGATTTGATATGGTGCAATATTTATGCAAAGGAGAAAGCCAAATTAATCAATATAAAGAAGGCAGCCCCAAAGATATTCAAAGTAAAATACAGGCAAAGGCATCCAGATACGGACAATTTCACAATAAAAAAAAATATCTCAAAGATGGAACATAGAAAAGAAGATTAGTAAAGAAGAAGTTAAAAAAAATAGAAGTTGAAGTTATGGAGTGCCTGCGAAGAGAAGTATTTGGTGTAGAAGGTCTAACACAGGTTACATCACAGCATGATGGCGTGAGTCGCCAAAGTAAGAAACAGGAAGATCAGCAGACATCTGAAGAAGAAATGTGGACATGGGAAATAAAAAGAGATTTAATATGGTATAATATTTATGTAAAAGAGAAAGCAAAACCAATGCAAAAAGAGCAGCACCAAAGATATTTGAAGAGAAATACAGGCAAAGGAATCCGGAAATGGAAAACTTTACAATACAAAAAAAAACAGAAGACAAAGAGGAATAGTAGAAAAAAGAGATTAGTAATGGAGAAGTTAAAGAAATAGAAATTGAGGTTATGGAGTACCTGCAATGTAAAGGATTCAGTGTAGAAAATCTAATTCATAAAGCACCACAACAGGATAGAAGGATTGATATCCAAATTAAGGGGAAATCAGTGGAACAGGAAGGAATTGGTCAGGTGCCATATCAAGATATTTTGGAGCTTTCCACAGAAACCAGTATAAACATTCACTTGAAGCTAGACAGCAAGGGAAGGAACAGGAAACTATGGAAACCATGATGCAGTCAATGTTGAGGAGTGGTAGGCTAGTGTGTTCCCATATGACAGAGCAATGGATGGCACAGGATTAATTAAAGAGAATGTGCCACAGGAAGATGCTATAGAACTTTCTATAGAATACCTGCAGGAAATGGAAAACAAGGGATGTGCCCTCAGTTTGGAGGAAAATGAGCTAAGAGAAGAGTTGCTTGATTTAACAGACATAGATAGTGGTGCTGCGGTAGCGGTGTCACCTCACAGTAAGACGCTGTCCGGTTCAACTCTCAGTTAGAGTGTCTTCTGCGTGGAGACATGCGTGAATGGGCGTACCTTCATTGAAGGTTGTGTGTCAGGGCTGGCAACTCGGTACGTAAAAATCAACTGCCAATCATTAGCAGACTGGAGTTCTGCTGTGGCGACCCCTAACCGGGAAAAGCCGAAAGTCACAACAACAACAACAACAAGATAGATATATTAAGATCAATGAAAGAAATAGACTGCAGAAGGTCAGTAAAACCCAAAATGTCAGAAGTCTGATAAAACAAATGAACACAGTAATTAGGACTGTCCATAGAGATCCATGTGATATAACAGAAGTAAACAGGATATATTACTGTGCAGCTAAATTAATAACTGATAAAGTTCTACCACAAGAACTCAGGGTAGTGAGGGAAAGGAAGGGGAGAAATCAAATGCCATCATGGAAGTATCGAATAAAGAAAACTATAAAGCAATTAAGAAGTATCACTGTTAGAAGATTATAGAAGAGGGAATAGATCTACAAAAATACTAAAAAAGATAGATGTGATAAAAGCAATGTGCAGTATTAGAACAGACCAGGATCTATCATGCACTGTCACAAATAACAAACTAAACATTTCAGCAAAAGTGGAAAAACTTAAAAGATACACAGATAAATATAAAGGAAAAGTACAAAATAAACAATTTACTAATGACCCAAAAATGTTTTATTGAGAATTGGGAAACAAGGTAAAAGGAATTGAAAGACTGCCAAAAAAAAAGAAGAAATAAATACATTTTGATGAAGTATCTATGAAGATCCTGTGGAACATAATAAAGATACTAAATGGATAGAAGAAGCAAAAGAAAGAATAAGAAGTTTAAATGTACATGATACGAATTGGTATGAAGTAACAGCCAGAGAGATTGAAGCAAAGTTTAGAAAAGCCTCTAATTGGAAAACCCCAGGCTCAGATGCAGTACCTAACTTTTGGTTAAAAGTATTAACATCTTTGCTTGCAGATTTAGCCATGAGTAAGAACTACTTATATGTGCACCCCGAATGAGGCACCAACGTGGCTAACAACAGGAAAAATAATGGTCCTTCTTAAGAGTGAACCTGCAAGCTACCCTAAAAATTATAGAGCAGTAACTTGCCTTCTGATGAGATGTAAACTATACATGGGAACTGATGCTGACAGAGTTTATAGTCATTTAGAAGAAAACTCAATTATGGCAGTAGAACAAAAGGGCAATAAAATAAAGTCATATGGAACAATAATGTTAAATAAAGTCACAGTGGAGATCTGTTAAAAGGGGAAAACTCTAAGTATGGCATGGATTGACTACAAAAAAGCATTTGATAATATCCCACATTCATGGATAAAAGAGTACTTAAAAATGTATAAGATATACCCTACACTGATCGACTACATTAGAGTGACTATGAAACAGTGGCAAATCACTTTGCAAATAAGCCACGATAAAGGACAAATTATTATCCCAGGGATAAAAATTCAAAGGGGATATTCTAGGGTTGCTCTCTGTCACCATTGCTAGTCTGCCTTGCCCTTAACCCATTAAGCTGTTTACTTAACAGCTTAGGTCATTGCTATAATTTGGCTCCTAGAAAACAACAAAGTGTAAAGACTTCTAATCTTCTCTTTGTCTATGACTTAAAACTGTATAGCTCATCAGATGAGGAACTGAAAGCACAACTGCAGGTTGTCAAAATTTTTTCAGATGATATAAGAATGTCATTTGGTCTTGATAAATGTGCAAAAACAACTTTTAAAGCAGAGAAACTGCAGCACCAAGAAAACATCAGTTTGGGACAAGAATATGATATAAAAGAACTTGAGCAAGAGAGAGTGTATAAATATTTGGGAACTGATGAAGGATCAACAATAAAACATGAACAAATGTGAATAAAACTTAATAAGGAATACTTTATAAGACTTAAATTAATCCTGAAAACAGTATTGACATCTAGGAACAAAATCCAAGCTATAAACCAATTTGCTCTTCCTGTCCTAACTTACAGTTTTGGAGTGATTGACTGGCCCCAAAACATGCTGGATAGATTAGATAGGAAAACAAGAAGGATGCTTCATGCTCACCAAATGATTTATAAAAATCAGTGTATACCAACATTAGATATTACCTGTTGTGAAGGAGGGATGGGCCTCCTTGAACTTGGTAACATGTATAGATCTGCAATCATGGGACTCCATACATATCTGCTGACCTCACAAGACCCAAACGTAGGGAACGTTTTGAAACATGGGGAGAATAAATCTAAGATGACTTCCCTTCTTAGTCTAGCTGAAGCATATCAGCATCAATCAGGAATGGAAATCATACCAGAAGCAGATAAAAATCAAGCAGCAACTGAATGTGCCAAAAAAACACAAAAGAAAGAACATAAGGAGAAAGACCAGATGAGAAGGCAAGAAATGTGGAAAATGCATATAGTTGCAAGTATAGAAAACTTCTGGAAGAACCTTATGTTGATCAGGAGCAAATGCAGAAATGGTTATGGAGAGGCAACTTCAAACCAAGAGATGAAAGGCTAATATTGGTGATCCAAGATAGTGGGCTACGTACATGCTGGTTTACAAAGTCCATTGAACATGTGGGAGAAACAGACAAATGTAGGTTTTGTAAAATCGAACTGGAAACAGTCGCACACCTTGTTGCTGGTTGTGACATACTCTTGGCAGATGGACTGTATACTAAAAGGCATAATAATGTAGCAAGACTGTTGCACTGGGGATTGTGCCAACATTAAGTCATAAAATATCAGTATTTGCAGACAGAAACAAGAGCAATGTAGAAGAAAGATATCCAGACAGTCCCAATAGTAGTAGGAGCAATGGGTCTTATAAAAAATAATCTACAATTGTATTTACATATGTTACCAATCAATGTAACCCCGTAAGAATTGCAGAAGAAATCATTACTGGGCACATTGCGACTGCTGCGAACAGCACTTCTGGCTGACATGAAAGATTGAAACAATACTAATTTCATGAACTTTAATTATACTTTGACTTAGGAATGGGGTCCATTCCTGTCATGGTATTACAAACCCAAAAGATTTGGAGAAATTAAAAAAAGCTTTAGTAACATATCAGCCAGCCTAGTTCAATATCACATTATGCATCTCTCAAAATCAAAATCCATCCCGACAACATTACTAATAAACCTAAATTCTACATAATAGCAATAATAAACCTACCCAATACCTCAAACATTAACTGTCCAAGCAACACATTCTATCCCTGTGTACATCCACCCCAACTCAGGGCCCCCAACTACACCTTCCTCTGCTAAAAGCCTAAACCCTAAAAAAATTCTTCTACTAACCCTAAACACATATAGTATCTGTAACAAAAATCACAGAATTTCATGCTTGGTTAAGTCAATGCACCACAGATATTTTAGTAATCACTGAAACCTGGCTAAAACCCCTTATCCATGATATTCAAATAATACCCCCAGGCTATAATATACTTAGAAAAGACAGAACCAACAAAAAAGGTGATGGGGTAGCCTTAATCTATCCTAACACCATCATAATCTTACCTTTCCCTAAAGATACACAAGCTTTCAACAATGCCGAAATTCTAATCGGAACCCTACAAATTAATAAAACAAATATGCATTGTTGGATTATATATACTCCCCAGGCAAACCATCCGGACTATGGAAGATATCCTGTCCTAGATATCAGAAAACATCAGTAATGAAACTGTAATTATGGGAGATATCAATATCAGCTGCCAAGATCTGATGATTGACTCCCCTACAAATAGCATAAACCTCTATGGTTATACTCGGCTCATTACCAGTGCCACCCAACAATTAACATTGTTGCTTATCTGCCTCCAGATAAGGTAATGTGAGGACTTGTCAGGTCACCTTCTGTCTAACAGGGATGATCTGTGTTTCCATAATGCCTGGATGATGACTTCATTCTTTGCATCTGTGTATGGAGGTTTACAGGGACCAGATGTCTTGAGTGCCATAGCCCTATATGAGATAAAACATAAGGAAAAAAGGGAATTAATACAAAAGTATGAGTGTTAATAAAATAAATATGTATGACTTATCCAGGTATCACACACAAAACTAAAGTAATTAATCATACGTCTGTCTAGGAGTACACACAAAGGTAATACAGAAATGTTACCTCCCCAACAAAATAAAGTAAATGAAAAGCACGGATAACACTCTGGAAGGATGACTGTGACTGTGTAACTCCATACAACACAACAGCATTACAAAGATATTTCTACTTAATTACAAATAAATTGGATATGCACTTGTGTTCATGGCAGACAGATATATATCACAGGCTTAGGGCATTTGTTGTACTACAAATGTAAATTACATGACATTGCTAATACTGGTATAACACATTTTTGGAACACGTGCTTAGATTGCCACATAAATGTTTCTATAATAGCAAGTAACATTTACCTGAAAAAAACTTTTCCATTAAAATAAATAACTTATATATATGACAAATAGCAATGGCCTATGGAGTAATGCAGACAGAAAACAATGGTACTAAAAATTTTAATACATTCAAAATGTCAAAACAAATCTCTCAGTAAGAAACAGCAATTGTGATACAAGTGCCTTACCTACACAGTTAGCTTATACAGTACAGATTCAGCCCTGTGAGTAATGTGAATATGCAACTCAGGTGTCAAATCATTAGCATTCTTAAATACCACAATCTGCACTAATTGCTGGGAATATAAACGTGTAAGGACCTACTCAATTTTGTGCACATGCCATAGCAGTAGAAGAATGACCTGTGAGTAGTGTTACTTGCTAAGACCTCGCAATCTCTGTGTTTGCCCATACCTTACTTGGATAGAAGGAAGTTTCTCTTACACCTGTGAGAGAGGGGAGCTTTGAACAGCCTATTTGTCCCTGGAGGAGTGGTTTCAGCCCAGAAACTATTAGTTTATTATCCGTTTTGGGCTAATTTCTATCTCTTTCATTTCCTGGCTATAAAAAACTCATTTGCCCAGTTTTGCTCATTGGGTAGCACCGGTTAACTAGGGTATAAATATTCCTGGCTCCACAAAGTCTTGTCTTTAATTTTTCCCTTTGAACTAGACAGACTTTCAACTTAAGCACTCAAGCCATTCATTTCTCAGCCCGGCACTAGCTCAAAATGCATAGCAAGCACTTATAAACCCTAGCACTAGACCCCCCCTGTACTGTACAAAAGGACAAGACTCTCTATTCGACCTCACCAGCCATTCAGTAAAACAGTTCACTGTACCTATCCAGGCATGTCCAAAGGGCAGTTTCAGGTGTACTCTCCAGTCCAACTGATGAATCTGGGCATTTTGAGGCAATGTTACAACTGCCTCATGTACACAGACAACCCTCTCCTCCTACCACCAAACACTAATACAAGCAAAAGATGCAATTACACAGTCAAACTGGAGGCTAAGCTCTCTCAACCCAAGATTGGATCAGACATTCAAGAGGAGAAGGGAAATACTTGCATCACACCACCAGTCCCACATAGACCCATTAAACCAGCACCGACAAAAAACACATAAATACACAAAAACATACTCAGAGGCTCTAAATAAAAATCTGCAAAAGCAACGGAGACCTCCAAAGCAGACAACCAAGCAACCTCCACCCCCCCAACACAAACCATGAAACACATACTTCACAAAACCAATGTGCCACTCAATCACAGCCCTTAAGGCAAAATAACATACCCAACATACTAGTAATAGGTGACTCTATAGTCAGGCACACTAATGCCCCACTCACTACACTGAATAAGGAGAAGGTTACTGTTAGCTGCCTGTCAGGTGCCAGGATCCGTCACATAACACAAGCACTCAGGTCAACCCAGAGCAAGTACAAATACGACTCTGTCATTGTCTATGTTGATGTGAATGACCTGAGCTGTACTTTCCTAGACTACATGAAAAGAGATATGGAAGAGCTCTCTGATCACGTAGCCCAGGTCGGTATGACCCTTACCCTGAGTAGCATCCTGCCCTAGTCAAGAATGATACCACGGTATAAAGAAAAAAATTATCACTTTCAACAATTGGCTAAGTTTCTGGTGTCACTAAAAGGGGATACAGTGTCTGTCTGCCTGGGATGACATGCTCGACAAGCCATGCTCCTTCATTAGGGACGGCTTGCACCTGTCACCCTTAGGCTTTTGAATACTGGCCAAGTCGGCACAGTGGTGCAGTGGTTAACATTGTCACCTTACAGCAAGAGGTTCTCTGGTTCGATTCTCGGCTGGGGTGCCTTCTGTGTGGAGTTTGCATGTTCTCCCTGTGTTCGCGTGGGTTTCCTCCGGGTACTCCGGTTTGCTCCCACATTCCAAAGACATGCATCTGGAGCATTTCTCCCCGGGCCTCCGCTGAAAACAGGCTCTGTGGAACCTAGTCGGACATTCCCGGTCAACAAATGTTAAATAAATAAATAAAATAAATAAAAGTCTCTTGCCACCCCCATAGTGCCTTTTTTAGGCAAGGCTCAAAAGACAAACCCGCCACCGTAAATAGCACAAGTAACAAAAAACTGAGGGTAATGCTACTCAATGCCAGAAGTCTACACCTCAAAATGCATGCACTTGAGGCACTCCTCAGTATGGAGAAAATTGATATATGTGCAGTAACAGAAACCTGGTTTAAGACTCCATAGAGCACCCCAGCACTACCAGGTTGCAACTCATACCATACATTTTGGCCACAGAACCCAGACCAAAATACAAAAGACGGGGGCGTATCCATATTAATCAAGGATACCCACAACTCCAGGTTAGTGGCACAGCATGATACTTCAGAGATCATCCACGTGCAACTAACAATGGGAAAAACTGCAATTCAAATTGTAGCTTGCTACAGATCACCCACCATATCCCAGGACCCCCATTCCATGTTTCTGGAAACACTGGGAAACATAAAGGTCCTACCAAACACCCTAATATTGGGTGATTTCAATTACCCAAACATTAACTGATTAACTGGGAGAACTTCTCAAGTACTAACTCCCTTGCCCAACATTTCCTAGAATTTATAAACTCAAATGCCCTGGATCAACTGGTCAACACTCCCACCAGAGGTGACAACATATTGGACCTGGTCATCACCAACATGGGTGACCCATGTTCCACACCAGAGGTCAACCCCTTGCTGGTTAGATCTGACCATAAACAAATCACTTTGGATATCCACATTTTGCCCCCACCCCTGGACAAGGAAACCACCGTGAAAAACTTTTCAAAAGCAAACTTCACATTACTTAAGACTGAGGTGGAAAGTTTCAAAGCCCCCATACTAAAGTATAATGCTGTCCAAGCTGCAAAATCCTTTACTAATGCATTCTATGGGCACCTACAAGAATGCATGGATCATGCTATCCCAAACAAAACCAAGACTCACTCCTCCAAGAAAAAGAAACCAGTCTGGTGGACCCCTGCCATAAACAAGCTATACAATAGAAGGAGGAAACTAGTACAGAAAAGAGTAAAATCCCAAGAAGGGAAGACATCCCTGATCAGTATCAGCAAGAAACTACGATCCCTCTTAAAAATCATCCAAGGCGAGCTTCAAAAGAAAAACTGCCAAGGACTTCAAAGATAACCACAAGGCATTCTTTAGCTATGTCAAGAATCTAAGTGGCAATGCTAAGATCTGCTCTGAGTTAGTGCAGAATGGAACAAAATACACTGAACTGACTGATATCGCATACATTCTGGCAGACAGGTTCAGTGTAAACTTCACCCTACTCTCACCTCCAAAAGGGCCCATAAACATAGCAGAAGAATGTAGAGCCCCTGAAATCACAGACACAGGTTAAAACAGCCCTCTCCAAAGCCAAAAACACAGCATCAATGGGACCGGATGGTGTCCAAGGGTGCATCTTACATGAGCTCAAAGATGAACTAACCCCTCACCTAAACACACTGTTCAAACTCAGCCTCTCCACAGGCTATGTACCTTTAGAGTGGCACACAGCAATGATTATTCCGCTCCACAAAGGTGAAGTCACAACAGACCCTGGGAACTATCACCCTGTAAGCCTAACTAGCTTGGTCTGCAAGGCTATGGAGTGCATCATCATGGAACTCCTTAACAGAGACATTGGGAACCTCCAAACACTGGACCCTACCCAGTTCGGCTTTAAGGGCAGATCATGCCTCCTAAACCTGGTGGACTTCTTTGAGACAGTTACCAAGGCCACAGATGAGGGAAAGGTGGTACACACAGCCTACCTTGACCTCACAAAGGCTTTTGACACCATTCCCCATTCTGGTATTATAGACAAACTCACCAGCCTGAACATAAACCCCTACATCACAAGATGGGTTGCCAACTGGCTCATGGACAGAACCTACATGGTGAGAGTTGCGGGAGCAAGGTTTGACTCTAAACCAGTTACAAGTGGCGTTCCTCAGGACTCAGTCCTAGGACCCCTCCTGTTCGGCATATACTTCTCAGAGGTACAGGCAAACACAGGAGGACTATGGCTGACCAAGTTCACAGACAACTGCAAACTAGGGGCTGTAATTGCAGTATGGTACATTTCAGTCAGATTTCAGAATATAACGTTCATACTCAGTTATACATTTCTAACAACATTACTAGACAGTATACAACATGCAATTACACCACATCTCCCATTATTCAGTCATTATGGTAAAGTGACAGAATTATTTCTAACAGACTTATTAAGATAAATTATCTAAAGAATGAGTAGTGATAGTTATTTAATATACTCAACGCATAACAGGTCAGGCTTAATTTGTTAATCAATTTACAGAATACAGTGCACATTATGTAATAATTATTGAATATTAGACAGAAAGTTAAAAAAACACTGACAGAGTATGCAAAGTAATAGATCTGAAATGCAGAACGCATAGGTTTTAGTCAATGTATTTCTACTATTGCAGCGCATAGATATTTACAGGACATTTAAGATGCAGTTTTAAAAGGAAAACATCTATTACAACACATAGAAATTAAAAGGATAAATAGGATTATTAGTAATACAACTAGCTGAAGATTTACAGAAATTAATTAATATGTAATTATGCTTTAAGATACATACAGGTGTAAAAAAGAGAGTTTATCAGTTATAATACATTAAAGAATCGTGCAGTTATAATTAAATCATAAAGTTGAGTCTTCAAGCCAAACAGACTATGTGCTCAAGTGACACCTAGTAGTCAAAAATTTAAATTGTAAATTTATTTACCAGATAAAGAGAAATTACTTTATATTAGATCTAGTGATCATTATAGTACCCTTCATAGACAATATTAATAAATGTATAAAGTAATTACAGAAGTAAATCCAATATAAGCAATTTCAGAGTCTATTGTCATGGAATCAAAACTGGATAAATGCAATTAGTAAAACAGACCTTACATAGGTCTGTGCTTTCATATTATATTTAATGTTTTAAAGTAACTACAGAAATACATACCTATGTTCGGGTATCTCAGGAGGAATTGTAATGCCAGGTATCATTTGAATGCAATTTGTTAGAAAAAATACTGTATTCTCTTTGCATAATTCTAGAACTGCAGATATATTAAAGCAGGCCTTCATATTTTGCATACAGTTTCATTGAATGCACTTGGAATCAGGGAAGATAACCTTCAGTCAAAAAAAATGATAAAAAAGAATGTGCAGTACAATGAGTGCAAACACCTTGTTTGTTAAAGTACAAGGCTTGGGAACTAAAGTTAAAGAGGCATGTAGAAACGTACAGGGTTTTGTTAATATTAGGAGTTACTTCAGTGACAGTTTGTTAGTCTGTTTGGACTGATATGCAGAAAGTCATTGCAGTGCAAACTCCAGAAGTTTGGTACAGAAACTTGACAATGAGTGCAGAACTCTTGTCAAATATGTAGTATTCCAGACTATTATTATTCAGGAGTGAAGGAATAGAAGCGTAGACACTATGGACATAATTATCAGCACTGTTATTGGAGACAGTAAGATCTGACATTCTGAGTATACAATTTACGGATAACATAATGAGTGCAGAAGCTATAGACATTAAGATTTGATTTGGATATTGTTGACAACTGCCTCCACTGTACATAATAAAACATTCTTAACTGAACTATAGTTTATGCAGACTTTTATTCTGAAATGTACAAGAAAGGCCCCCAGGCCTCCACTGAAAACTGGCTATTTTAGGCCCAGTTGGACTTTCCCGGTAAACAAATGGAAATAAATGGAAAATAAATAAATAAATGTGACCAATAAAGGAGAGAGTACCTGTTCAGCACTGTTTTTTGGTAATTAAAAGATAAAGACATTCATTCCACTATCATTCCAGTCATTTCCAGTTTGTTCTAGTATCCTGCAGTCCTATCAATTCTTACAATCACATCTATTACCTAAATACAGTTTTCCCATTTAGCTTACCCTGCTTTTTTTGAGCAGTAACCCCTTATATCTGAGTAAAATTTTCCCTTTTAACTTCCCTTGTATCATACTTCTTCTGGTCTTGCTTAGCATATCTGCCCATGCTCACTCACTAGGATTGCCTGCTGGCAACACCTTTTGTTTACATTGTGTGCACGAGCTTTTGTGCACCTTTTTGTGGCCAATAGTACTTGTTCGGGCCATAAATGTTACTAAATGAGTAGGCTTTTCATCAACCTAAAATGCACTAATCTTGTTGGCTTAACTCAAAGTGTACACACTTTTTAATGAATCCCTGGGATAGTCTTCTTTGTCAGTATGTGGTATGTTATCAGTTTTATTCGTGTATTGATCTTATATTTATGTGCATGCATAGGATAAATGAAGACATACTATAGACTGCATTATTGTATTAGTATACAAACTGAATTATCTTTGATGTGTATTATTAGAATGAGAGGATGCAAGAAAATTGAAATGTCATTATTGTGAACTTCAAAAAAACTTAAATGTCGCTAGGAAGAATTCATATAAATGAATGGTGGTTGCATTTGATAGTTTGCTATAGCAAAACAACAATAAAAAATAATGTTTAGAAAGAGGCACGTTCATGAGAAAAGGAAGTAAAGAATACAAGAACTATTACAAAAGCAATGTTTAACGCTAAGGAAGGATGAAGTATCACTATTTTTAGGAGAATGTAAACATTATTTAGAGAGATTATTGAAGAAGATTAAAACCTACAAGGAAGAATTGTGGTACACATGTGACACCATTAATGCAGCAATAAATGAACTTGTAGAAATAAATGTATAGAAAGGAAAAAAAACTATGGAAAAAGAATGGAAAGTAAGCAAATTAACAAAGGCATAAGACAAGTAAATCAATGAAGTTATTATTTGGAAAGAACTGAGTTATGTTGTAAAGAAGATCAAGGTAGAAAGTGTATCAGAGCCAGATGATATAGGATACTGATTGTATAAAAGTCAAGATAGTGGAGGTGTATCAGAGCTAGATGATATAGGATACTGATTGTATAAAAGTCAAGATAGTGGAGGTGTATCAGAGCCATATGATATAGGATACTGATTGTATAAAAGTCAAGATAGTGGAGGGGTATCAGAGCCAGATGATATAGGATACTGATTGTATAAAAATCAAGATAGTGGAGGTGTATCCAAGCCAGATGATATAGGATACTGATTGTATAAACGTCAAGATAGCGGAGGTGTATCAGAGCCAGATGATATAGGATACTGATTGTATAAAAGTCAAGATAGCGGAGGTGTATCAGAGCCAGATGATATAGGATACTGATTGTATAAACGTCAAGATAGTGGAGGTGTATCAGAGCCAGATGATATAGGATACTGATTGTATAAAAGTCAAGATAGTGGAGGTGTATCAGAGCCAGATGATATAGGATACTGATTGTATAAAAGTCAAGATAGTGGAGGGGTATCAGAGCCAGATGATATAGGATACTGATTGTATAAAAGTCAAGATAGTGGAGGGGTATCAGAGCCAGATGATATAGGATACTGATTGTATAAAAGTCAAGATAGTGGAGGTGTATCAGAGCCAGATGATATAGGATACTGATTGTATAAAAGTCAAGATAGTGGAGGTGTATCAGAGCCAGATGATATAGGATACTGATTGTATAAAAGTCAAGATAGTGGAGGAAGTATCTAGAGCAGTCAAATGGATGGCTGAGTAATTTTATTAAGAAGGAAAAAATCGATAGAGGTTTAGTACAATGTGTATGGAGGAAGATGTAAAAGAAGATTAAAAACAATTGAAAAACAATTGAAATTTGATTACTTTATGTAATTCTGATTATAGAATATCAGTAAAGATAATGCTGGTAAGAAGGGGGATGATCCTGGAATAAATAGTGGAAAAATACATTCTTGATATAGGAGGAAACTAGTTATTGATTTTGATAAAGGAAGTGTTAGATGGAATATGTAGAAAAAATAGTGAACA
The DNA here is from genome assembly GCF_019279795.1 of Protopterus annectens. Lineage (NCBI taxonomy): Eukaryota > Metazoa > Chordata > Ceratodontiformes > Protopteridae > Protopterus > Protopterus annectens. Next base: position 229,550,705 of record NC_056741.1, read on the forward strand.
ATAGTGATGTGATGCTATGTGATGTGATATGAAAAAAAGTTATGACAATGTTAATCTTAAGCAAGCATGGGAATTATGAAAGCATATAATACTGAGATAGACTACTACAGCTAGTAAGAGTGTTATATGACATGTTGAGAAGTAGTGTGTTAGTAAATGTATAGACAGGAAAAAGACTGCTGTCAGAAAGGGTGTTAAACAAGGTTATCTGTTCAGTGGCATGATCTATGTATTGCTTATGAATAGAATGTTTGCAAAAATGTCTGGAGAAGATAAATTAAGAAAAATGGGAATTCAACAAGTGAGTAAAAGTACCAGTCATGATGACATATGCCATTGATTTAGTCTTGTTACCAAAAAATACAAATTGCATAAAAGATGTTATTTTGAGAGTAAACCAAATTTAAAAAAAAAAAAAACAAGTTTGGTCTAAATTTGAACAATAAGGAAAGGAAAGGCTTACGAGGTATAAATATTGGGAGGGGGCATATATTTTATACAAATAGAAATTCAATTTTTAGGCATAGTATGTGGACAAAGAAATTATATTTGGGAACAGTAGGAGAAAGTAAGAGATGAAATTAGAGACAATGGAAGATTATGGAAACATTTTGCTTAAGTTCTAGAAAGAATGTATATGTTTTAAAATTCACTGTTATTGGAGAAGCTTGCATATACTGGGTGTGTATATGCATTACCTACCAACAAAAAAAAAATTTGCTGCACGCTTTGAAATTTATTTGGGGATCGTGTCTAAACCTGGTGAAAAGAAGAATTATTTTAAAATAGAAAAGTGAGGGTTAGAATTGTTAATTGAGCAGTATATTTGATACCATTACATATGTTTAGGGTTCTATAATAATGGCAGAGTGAAGACAAAGAGGTAATAGATGAATTGCTAAAATTTCAATATAAAGATTTCTGGAAGTGATGTAAAAATAAAAAATAAGAAAGATAGAATACAAAATGATGCATGGGAATATTGTAAGAAGTTTATCACATGGACGTTAGATATAAAAAAGTTAGGAAAAGAGATGAGGAAGTGGTAGCATGATAAAACAGAAAGAGCTTCTTCAATGGAAAGGTTTAGGGGACAGCAAATAGAAATGCTGTACCAAAATTATGTTTGAAATTTAAAGTGATCTGGGAATGGGCAGATTTTTTATGCCAATTGACACAAAGAACATCATTAATGAAAGCTAAAATTAAATACAAAACAGAAGATAGAAAGGGTTTTACTATTAAATATCAAACTGTGAAACTTCAGCATCAGAAGTGCCAGAAACTAACGCTTGAAATGCAAAATGGCAAAAAAGTTGATTGCAAGTGTTTTTGCTGGGGACAAAACCCACTGTACCTTCTGATTTTGGGATCAAGACACTAACCCCGCCCCAAACATATAAATACAAAATCCATGGTTATAACAACTTGAAAAAGAGCAGAATCTCCCATAAAAGGGAAACACTGGAGTACTTACTTGGAAATTATACCAGCAATGATTTTGAATGGAAAACAGTGATTAGCATTGTATTCCTCAATGTCTGCTGCTCCAGATAACTTACCTCAGGGGGATTTCACTATTGCTACATCTAGAGATACCTGATAGAAGATGTAACATGTGGGGTAGAGGAAAATATATTTTAGAGTATCAAATGCATAAAAGAGTGAAGAGATGTGGTGTAAGGTAGGGAAATTCAGGTAAAGGAAATTTAAAAAAAAGTTTGAAAAATATAAAATTAGGAATGTAGGATAATATATAGAAGATAGATGAGAAGATGGATAGGAAGAATATTAAAGTAACTGGATTATATGGAAGAGTAGGAAATAAGAAATATATATAACAAGAGATGGGATAAAAAAACAGTAAAGCAAGTAATGCTGTTATGATAAAGAAGTTTGGAGGTAGGGGCGGTGGGTGTAAAAAAGGAAGTAAAACTATATACTACAACCATTTTATACATCTATCTGTATCTATCTATGTTTACATATACATATAGATATATGTACATAAATATACAAAATAAGAATGTAAATTATTTTAAGTTGTAATAAAGAACCTCTACTCTTTTTACAAAGTGCAACATAATAATAGTTCAAGCAAACTGGACTTCAGATGAATATCTTATCCATAGAGTAATGCACTCATGAGTTCAGTACTCCCCGCCCTGCTGCATTGCAGTGTCAATATTAGAAAATTAATCCAAACACCTGGTGTAGGAATAGAATCCCCAGCTACTGACACTGCTATATTTGTGGGATATGTGTGAAGAAGCCTCCGGACACTAAGGGTACAGAGGAGTTTGAGATCTGTGAATAGATTATTAAGACTTTTTTGTCATTTTTGTACTTTTTGTTCATCACTAAACTGTTGGCACTGCTGTATGGTGTTGCTTGAGCTCTTCAGTGTGTGATGATAGATCAGTAACATTATCTTAGGCCACCCAATGTATATGAATCTGAAGCAGATGTAAGGAGAACTATAGCATTTTAAAGTCAAAATTATGCACAGAGCAGTATGAAGTCTTCTTCTTCTTTCGGCTTTTCCCGGTCAGGGGTCGCCACAGTGGATCATCTGTCTGCTCATGATTGGCAGTGGAGTTTTACGGTGTTGAGTTCCCAGCCCGGCGCCCAACCTTCCACAGAAGGCACACACATGCACACACTCACACCTAGGGCCAATTTAGAGTGTCCAATCCACCTACAGCATGTCTTTGGGATGTGGGAGGAATCCGGAGCACCCGAAGGAAACCCACATGACCACAGGGAGGACATGCAGACTCCGCACAGAAGGCACCCAAGCCGAGGAATGAACCAGAGAACTTCTTGCTGTGAGGAGGCAATGCTCACCATTGCACCACCGTGGCTGCCCACAGAGCAGTATGAAGTATAACATTGTTATTCACCATGCAAATCTGAGTTAGCTCATTATCACCTATGTGGTGTGGAATGTCACACTTCTAACAGAGTACACACAGCTTACATTCTAGAACATTTTCTGAAAAATAAATTCAAGAATCATAATTTAAACAAATGTAAATATTTTGTGAACACTACAAGCAATTACAGCTATACAAATAGCATTATCAGTAAGTAGTATTCTTTACAGTAATAATAGTTAGTGCATTTATAGTCTTTCCATAAATACTGTAATGTATTATAATGCACATAAACCCCAAATTACATTTTTTCTACACATTCACAAATTGCCACATCTTGAAACCTTTACAGCCTATACATATATTGTGTCATAATAGTTTTTTTAACCAGACATCTTTCACATGACATCAAGAAATTCATCTACAAGTGCATGCCTTTTTTAATATTTACAGAAATAAGAAAACATGTTTAATTGTATAATTATCAATACAATTAATGTGTTGGTTATTTCTCAAGATGTGAGGCTTACAGTGCACATATCAAAAACTGTTTCTTTCAACAACATCTGAGCTTTCACATAATGTCATACAAGAAAGTGCAAGTCACTTGATTTTTGAAATATTACATACATATGGAAATATTACTTATTTTCATAACTACTAACAATTAACTAGCGATATTTCCTCTGTAGTGTAATATAAGCCTGCATTTTCAATAAATTGTCTTGTCTCCCACATTGGTGTTTCACGCTATACACTTCAGTAACATGCAGGTTTCTCAGTTACAAAGATATGAACATAAATATGAAAATATGAATAATGAGGCAAACAAAGATTCATTTCTCCACTGCAGGAACCCTAGACTTACAGTCTTAGTCTCACTTTGTCAATAACTTCCTTGCCCTTTTCAGTACTGCCTATTATTAGTTGGTAAGTCACTTAGTTAAAGAAGCCAAACCCAAAAAAGTTCTGGATACTATAAGAGGATATGGGTGTAAACTGGAATTCTACAAAAATACATTAGAAGCTTGAGTGAGTTAGGTACAGAAAGAGAATGAATCAGAGCTTCACTGCCTTTTATTTACATGTATTACAGGGCAAGTTCTAATAACAAGCCTGTAATGAGAATGCCAACAACAAGTGGTGTGAACCTGATCAGTGTCTTCAAGAAATCAATGCTGCAAATGCAGACATCTGCAAGATTGCAGATGATTCACAAAATCAGTCAATAAAATTATACAGCTTTGCAATAGGAGTAACTCTAGAGAGGGATACAATTCTGACCCTGGTTCTGGTGATCCAGATCTGAATTATTGGATTTGGCTCATGGACAATCCAGGGAAGTGGCAGTGAGTGACAGTTCTTTAATCCTGTTGAGATCAAGAGAGGGTAGCATTTAACCCCTATTTGGGGGGGGGGGGTCAAAGACCTAGAAAGAGTGTCAAAGCCTGCTCATAGTGGTAAAACAGAACAGGGAAAATGCTATGCCATCTCCCCAGATACCTTCAGTAAGCAAAAGGAACGACAAAAGACAGAAAACATTGCCAAGAGTTCACATATGATGTCACACATGATGTCACACCCTTACTTGATTCTGCCCCCCACCCCAACTTACATCATGCAATCTTTTAAAACATGCAGTGTGACTTATCTAAGAAAATGAGAAAGCTTCCTGAAAATTCCTTTTAGTATAGAGATTAAGATTTCACATGGAAACTCTCTCAGCCTACTTCACTGACTGGTATACATGACCTTATATCCACAGTATAATGAGTGTCCACAATGGCACCTGGATTTCAGATAGGTTGTTCTACTTGACTATATTTAGACTATTCTGAGGTATATGTCATTAATGGTCAGAAAAGTTTTAAATTAAATTTATGTCAGACACATTGTATATAGTTTATTTTGCCTTTTGAAACAAATATTATTATACTGGTCAGATGACTAGAAAGGTGAAGGCGCATATTTTAGAATGTGTATGCAATCTAAGCAATATGTCTAAAACCAGCCCCATTACAAAGCAATTCATGCTTAAAACATGTAAGGTATTAAACGTTTTAAGATATTTGCATCACTTTTAAACTAAGACCCTATAGTATAAATAATTCTAAGCACATTTTAGAACTTAGACAATTATTCAGAAACAGCCCAGCTCTGAGTAGAAAGGCAATATCAAAAAGGTGGGAAACAGTGATTTAGAGACACATTAGATGCAATAAGAAAATATCTCATTATCAACATATTTACATGTCTAACAACCACTTTGCTACAGTTATCACTGTTGGTGGGCCATGCATTGCATTGACACAGACATCTTTCCTCATTCACTCCCCTCCCCTTTGAGTTTCAGGCTTCATACCCTTCAGAAAATTCATGCTAACAGAAAACCTGTTATTCTATAAAATGTCTATGTTTGTAATATTCCTATTTTTGGGGACTTTGTCCCCCAATTATTTATGGCTTTGTCCAGATTGCTTGCTCTAAGAGTTGAGAGGTATGTCACCCTGTGGGGGGGATTGCAATAAAGCTTGCATGTTTTTTTTTGTGTAGGCCTCATGCAGCAGTGCTTACATGGATGCAAACATATTAAGATTCAGTAAGCGCTGCTGAGCGGTGGACATGCATGCTTAAACAGGCAAAGTTCCATGGCATGCAAATCGTCTCATAAGCAGGTGAATTTCATGCAAATGAGGCAGGCAGAGTGATTCAACAAGCAGAAAAGCATCTGTTCAGATCAGATAATTTCAAAAAATTTTTTTTTTTTTTTTTTTCTTCTTTAAGAAGAAAGAAGTCCTAACAGGACTGTCATCATCGCTGTCATTTAGAAGTTTGTGGAACTCACACAGATGGGTTTACAAGCAGGATGATTGGACCTGAAATGGAATAGTAAACAGACGGAAGATGGGACACTTTCAGGTAGAGGGGTGTGTGTGTGTGTGTGTGTGTGTGTGTGTGTGTGTGTGTGTGTGTGTGTGTGTGTGTGTGTGTGTGTGTGTGTGTGTCTGTGTGTGTGTCTGTGTCTGTGTGTGTCTGTGTCTGTGTGTGTCTGTGTCTGTGTCTGTGTCTGTGTGTGCTACCCACCACCATTTGTAAAAATGTTGCAGGATTTTCCCTCATACTTTTTCTGTTCCTCATAAAATCTGTGGTTTCTGCATTTGTGTCCTTGTTGCCTGACAGCTACACGTTCTTTGGTTTTATTCTTGGCTGTCTGGAGTGTTTCTCCCTGGGCCTCTGCTAAAAATTAGCTTTTTTTTTTTCACAGTCAGACTTTCCTGGTTAACAAAGGTTAAAAAAAATGGACACACTTCAATATCAGACTTCATATTCTTCAGAAAGTGCATGGTAACAAAAGCTTTTATTCTAGCAATTTTCTAAGTGTACAAGATGGATATTTGAAATGTATCCCTGTGTTTGGGACTGTATTCCCCCCATTATTGGCTTCATCCAGGTTTTGTGCTAGGGTTGAGAGTTATGGTAAGAACTGAATTCACTGAATATGTTTGAGGGCTGTATTCACCCAGTATTGGCTTTGTTCAGGTATTTATTGGCTTCATCCAGGTTTTTGCTAATGTTGAGAGCTATGGTAAGAACTGATTTCACTGAATATGTTTGGGGCTATATTCTCCCATTACTGGCTTTGTCCAGGTGTTATTTGCTAAGAGGTTGAGAGCTATGGTGAGAACTGAATTCACTGAATGTTTGGTGGTTGTACTCACCCATTATTGGCTTTGTTCAGGTCTTTTGTGCTAAGAGGTTGACAGCTGTGCTATGGTGAGAACTGAATTCACTAAATGGTAGCTATTTAAGTTTCAGTCTTCCTCTTTCACAAAACAGTTGATTTGTTGCTCTGACTGTTTTGCACGGGTCCCCTGGGTTCAAGGCGTGGCAGTGAAATGTATGGTGGTAACGCAGCATTTTATTCTAGCAACTTTCAAACATTATACAAGCAATGTTTAAAATGTGTCCCTGGTCTTTTGTCCCCCCCCCCCCAATAAATTTTGGCTTTTTCCAGATTTCTTGTGCTGAAAAGTTCAGAGATACAGCTGAGTGTCGAGTAGATTTTACAAGGAGCTGAGAGCTGCAAAAGTTTAGTGCTGCTTGTGTTTAGTCTGCCTGCATTGTTAATAGCACAACAGATAGTGTACTTGCTTTAGATGCTGAAGGCTGGGGGTTCTACTCCCACAGTAGGTAAATGCATTGCTGATGCTGTATTGTGTTGTAAAGGGGGTGGATGCTGCAGTCATTTTGGCAAAGATACCTAGTAGCTATGAACCTGTTAACAGTTTGCTATCCATTGTATTACTAGCTTTTCATTTTTTTATTGCATGCAACAAAAGCAATTTATTCTTCAAGGGTAGCAGGCACTTTATTTGTAGATTAAACAATGACATATAAAGTGTTTGCTAGCAGCAACCTCTTTATTAGTTACAAATTTTTTCAATGTGAAGTTTACTACTTCAGACATTGTGTATATTTTTACTGATACTGGTGGACTTAAGTAGACTTTTTATGATGGAAATGTTCTGAATTGGGCAGTTTTGTCATTGGTGGATGCTTTTTGTTTCATTGTTTACTGGAAAAATGTTCAAAACAATAAATTTAAAATACCCTCTAACAACTGTACTGTATTGTACAAGGAATATAATGTAATACAGTCAGGAAGGTGTATCAAAGTATGTTATGTTCGAGGGGCCTATGATTTTGAAGACAGCCCAGAGTTAATATTTGCCATTGGCAAAATGTATTTTCTCTGAAAGTGGGTTTCAGTGCTGTTTCAATGCATGAGTTTCAAGAGCAGAGAAGTTTTAATGTTAGTCTATTTTCATTGTGAGACTGCATTGCTTTAACAGATATGTATTAGGGTTTGTGCTGTAAAATGCAAAATAAAACTTTCAAATGAAATCCTAAATCATCAGAAGTAAAGCAGTATGCACATTAGTGTTTATGATAAATGGGGCAAAATAAACAAGGAATGGGACATTGGAATGGCTGCAGGGGGAGGCTCCATTTGACCATGATTTTGTGAGGGGGGGGTAGCAAGCTCAGACAGCCCGGTTGAACTATACCTCTCAGTTGTCCATATCTTTGCAGAATGAATAGATATTTGCTGCTTATTTTTGGTTTGTTCCTCAAATTTGTGGTTTTCTAGCAAATCATTTAGGAATGAAGCCATTAAATGACAGACATTGAGTTTCAGATGTCATAACCTTCAGAAAAATGCATGCTAATGCAAGACTGTCTTTAATTTTATACAAGAGCAATTTTTAGTAGTGTTTGTATGTTCCCCAATATATTTGGCCTTGTTCAGATTTCCTGCATTAAGAGGTTGAGAGCAAATCACTTTGTAGATTAGGAATATCCAAACATCTCAATTGTCCCCAATTCTGGCTCAAAATGTTGCTCTCCCCTAATAATCCCTCCTCCAAAATGGCAATTTTGGAAGAAAATGTGGAGGGTTTACAATTATATATAACTGTAATGATCACTTATAGATTTCCTTTATTTCAGAAATGCATGTGGATGCTCTTATTTTGTGAGCTGCTTCAAGTTAACTGTTAATATTAAAAAGGTGTGCCTTTTTTGACAGGTATTTTTGCATCACATTTTGGTCCGTTTTTCATAAAATTGTGGTTTTCTGGCAAATTAGTGGCAAGTCATTAAAGATTGAAGTTAGAAAATAATGGCAAACATTTGAGTTTCAGATTTCATACCCTTCAGAAAATTTGTACTAATGCAAGATCTACCTGTTCTATTTCAGTTATAAGAGCAATATTTAAAAAATGGCCTTATTTTTGGGCTTGTGTCCTACTTCTAGTTCTATGTATGGCTTTGTCCAGATTTCTTGCTCTGAAGTTGAGAGGTATGAGTGTCAGATCCATCACTGTCAGCCAGAGACATTTCAAATTGTGACATACCCATTGTAGTGGCTCTGGATGTGTCCATGGAAGGCAAGGAGCAGTTATGCAGTGTAAGTGTGCAGAGTATTCCCCATCCAAAGTAGATCTTTCATCTGTCCTTGATTTTGCAAAATGTTCTGGTTTTCTATCAGATTTTTGTACTGTTGATTTATGCTTCTTATTCTGGAACTGTATGCTGTCACAGTGCCCTGTTGCTCTGTTTAAGTAGCCATGGTTTAATGAACATCAGGTGAGATTGTAAGATGCAAGTAAGCTTTAGTAAGCTTGTCGGACATTGTAAGATGCAAGTAAGCTTTAGTAAGTATATTGTTAAAGAATTGCCAGCATTGAATGCAGAGAATATTTACATGACTAGATAATGTATAAGCCTTGGGTATTGAAATGCATATGACAGTATTTTATTTATTTATTTTATTTGCAGTTGGTTTGCCAGGATAGTCCATTGGGCCAAATGAACCCATTTTCAATGGAGTCCTGGGGAGAAAAGCTCCAAAACTAAGCAGGTTATTAATAGATATACAAATTATACAATTACACAGAAGTTAATCATACAGGAAATAACAATTTGCAAATAATACAACAAAAACTAGAGTGAGTACAATCTAGTGATGAAATTAATAGGTAATACAGACTAAAAAAAAATTTAGCACAAAAGCACTGAGAAATAACAACATATTTGGAAGCATTTCATGACAATATTGAGGAATAATAACATATTAGGAAGCAATGCACAAAAGTACTGAGAAGCAATAACGTATTAGGGAAGCAATACTTAGGAAGTGTGGCCTAGTATATTCTTTCCGATTATTGTAGGAATAATAATATGTATGAGTTAGGGTGGGTAATTAGGAAAGTTGCAGGAGGAAACAGATGAAGAAAGAAAATGGAGTTTGCAAGTGTTAGTTATGTGGGGTGGGAGCAAGAGCATTCCCACTGGGATACTAGATGTGAGTGAAGAGATCTTTTAAATATAAAATGGTTGGGGTGGTGCGAATGGAAGGTGGTAGGGAGTTCCAAAGGCATGCAAGGCCATAAGACAGAAGATTTTTGCCTGGGGGACGAGTTGGTTTATATACTTCTAATAGATTTTGATTGTTGGACCTTAATACTCTAGCAGGAAGGTGCATTTTAAAGGCTGATGAAAGGGAGGGACAAAGGGAGGGATTGAAAATGAGCTTATGTGCAAGATTTAGTTGAGTATATGTGAGATAACTGGGTAGCTCTAGCCATTTTTAGTTTTTGGAGAGAGGAACAGTGGTGGGTAGAGGACTTGTGGTTGGTAGCGAACTTGGCAATTTTGTTGTAGCAAGAGGAAAGTTGTGTTTTTAGAGAGGTCTGTAGATTAGTTAGCAGTGGAGCTTCATAGAGAAGGGAGGGGATAAGAAATGAGGAAGAGGGGGTGATTTTGGTAGCAGGTGTAAGGTAATGATTTTGTCAGTAAAGCATACCTAGTTTTTGATGGGTTTTCTTGATATTTAACTGTAGGTGGGAGTTGAATTTGAGCTGGTTATCAATTTGGACCCCAAGTAACTTGGTCTTGGACACCAGTTCCAGGGGTAGATTATTTTGTCTAGAGATGTGGAATGTGTTTATATTGAAAAAAGTAGCCTTAGAGGGGGTGAATAACATTAATTTGGTTTTAGAGGCATTGAGTGCTAGGTGATTCCTTTTCATCCATTGCTCAGTTGTTGTAAAAGCATCTTGAGTCAGTTTTAGGAGTGAGGGGATAGAGGTGGCAGCATCGGCATATTGGATGATGTCTGAGAATGGGATAGAGTTGCGGAAATCATTTATAAATATATTGAAGAGAAGGGGACTCAGTATAGAGGTAGGAGTATTTAGAAATGAGGAGGTGGCCTTTTCCATTTGACTGCTTGAGATCTGTTAGATAAGTAGCTGGAGAACCAGTTCAAGGAGGAGGGAGATAGGTTAAGTTTAGAAAGTTTAGTTAGTAGCAGGATGGGAGAGAGTGTCAAAGGCCTTAGAGAGGTCGAGTAGTAGGGTAGAAACAATTTGGCCAGAGGCTTTATTTACAGTTTCAAGGAAGGAGAGGACATAGTGCTATGATGTGGTCTGAATCCATGTGCGGGAGTTAGTAGGTGATTAAGAGATGTGGAAGGAGTTGTAGTTGGATACACTTTTCTAGGAGTTTAGAGATGGGGGACAGAATAGCGATATTAGTAACATTGTTGTTGTTGCCACCTTTATGTAGAGGTATGATAAAGGCCCTTTTCCAGACTTGGGGTACTATACATTCTTGGATAGAGCGGTTGATTAAAATGCTAATATTGCTTCAGCAGCTTTGCTAAGAAAGTAAGAAGGGATGTTATCAGGAGCATTGGTGCATGGCTTCAGTTTCATAAGGAGTTTCTTTATAGTAGAAGTGGGTATAGGTTTAAATGAGAAAAAAGGAGTGTGAAGAGGTAGAATTAGGGGCAGATGAAGCTAATGAAGTAGTAGGAGTAGGAGGAGTGGAGGGATGGGAGTTAGTAGATGGGAATGAGGAAGTAGTAGCAGAGTAGGGTAGAGATGGTTGGGGATGGTAAGGGAGTTTTGGAGAATGTAGTGGTGTTAGAGAAAGATGACGTTAATTTGGAAATGGATTCAATGAAAAGAGTTAAATTGGGTAGCCAAGTCTTGGTCAGGAGCGTTTGGGTCTGGGGTAGGGGTATCTGGTTTGCTGGGGTTAAGTAGAGTAGAGATACCTTTCCAAAATTTCTGAGGGTTTGATTTTATTGTTGTTTTGAAGTGTGGAAAAGTAGTTTTGTCAGTCGAAGATTATGAGCTTTTTTACCTTATTTCGAAGTATTTTATATTCATTGTAATAAAAGGACAGGATTACAGTATTTTCAGAAGCTCATTACATTTTATTGCAGACCAGTGTCTTATAGCAGTGTCTGTGTGTTAGTACACTTGCAGTTGGGTCAGGGTGGCTTTAATGGTATATGGTAAATAAACATTGCTACCTTACTTAAAAGCCAAGCCCTGCAACAACTAGCTCCACACTGAAGTCAAAACACAATAGCTCTGGTGGGTAAATGTACTCTGTAGTAATCAAAAAAGGCAAATGTTTAAAATAACTACAGCTTATGTGCAAACACAATAGGTAGTGATGAAACAATGCTCTGCCAAAAATGCTTTAATGCTCCACATTGCTGAGCTGCAGATCAGTTATCACTGACTACCAGGATTTCACCCACTTCAGCTCAAGCATGGTGCCGTTCAGTGCAACCTTCCCAGAACTAATTCAAGTCTGACCAGAATTATTTGGTGTGTGTATAAGAGGGAGGTAGCATACCCCTCAGCTGTCCAGATTTTTGCCCCATATTCCTCCTAAAAAGGATTGAAGTTGCTAAATGAGACATTTCAGTTTTAGATGTCATGTCATTTAGAAAAATGCATATTAACACAAATCCTGTTACTCTTGCAATTTTCTAAGTTTCTGAGAGCCATATTTATAATCTGTCCCTATTTATTTTAGGCTTTGTCCAGATTTCTTGCACTAAGGTTGAGGCCTTGAGGGGTGTGGTATGTTTGTGAGAGAGAAAGTGAAATGCCCAAGTTAGAGTTAACAGGTGGAATTTTCAAGTGCATTTTCAAGGAACTGTGAGTTTTAAGGGAAGCTAAGTTCACTGCTGCTCATGCCAAGTCTATTTACAATGTGCAACTGTTTTGTTTAGCAAATGGTATCTCTATTGTGGTATAAAGTTTTAAAGCTATGTTAGTAGCACCACAAGTAGAATACTTGCATCTTAATGTAAAGGCTTGAGGTTCTATTCCTACAGCATATACATTTGTATGCTGCAGTCCTCAGGATGTCCTCCTTTGGATGAGATGCCTAATAACTATGAACCTGTTTTTCAGCTTGTCATCCATTTTCTATTGCAATATACCAGCTTACCATTTTTTAATTTAACATAGGCAATTTATTCTTTGACGGGAGCAGGCACTGAATTTGTAGATGAAACACTGAAATATACAGTTGTTTTCTAGCAATAACATCTTCATTAGTTTCAGATATCTTTAATGTGGAATTATTCAGATTACTTTTACTTCAGCAGAGTCACTCAAACAAGTGCTGCTGTATAATACAAGGGATATAATTCAATTATATATTATAATTAATACAATCAGGTAAATCAAATAACTTTTACATGGCCCTATCTAAGTGTAAGGAGTTAATTGCTTGAAAACAGTTCAGAGGTAAATAACCTGCCACTGGCCAGATGCATTTTCTTTGAATGTGGGTTTCAATGCTGTTTCATTGAATGTGAGTTTCAAAAGTAGAGAAGCTTTAATGCCAAGTCTGTTTTCATTGTAAGACTATTGCTTTGTTTAGGTTTAGTAAATGTCTCAGTGTTTGGGCTATAATGTTTGAAATAAAAGTTGTAAATTAAATCCAACTGCCTGTAATCATTGTAGAACTAAAGCATAAAACAGTATGCACACAGATTTGAACAGTGTCTACAGTAAATGGGGAGAAATAGCCAAGTAATGGGACACTGGAATGGCTGTGTGGGCGGGGCTTGGGGTGGGTGGACTTGGGCGGGGCTGTGTTGGCAGGGGGCGGGGTGAGCTATGTGGGTGGGGCTCTGGGTTTGCACCCCCTGCAAAAAATCCTGCGGGCTCCCTTGGTTCAGACCCCATGTTAGTGTCCATAGTGTACAAAGAAAAATTCCACATACAGGAGTCTAGGCAGAGAAAACTGTGTAAAACTGTATAAATGTGGACATAAATCCCCTGAAAATGTTATACCACATACACATATGAGCAAAATTATTATTCTGGATGTCAGAAAGATTAAGGGAATAAGTAAAATAATTATTTTTTATTTAATAATCTCAGCATATTTGTACTACGTGCCACAGTGTGCAAACATGCTCAATAGAAAATTAAAAAAAAAAAATAGAAAAAAAAAAGAATTTTATACTTTGTGATAGAAATGTATTATAGGACCTTCTGTGGGGTCCCTACAGTGGTGCATTGCTGCTGTTGCTAAGGTGATAGGGCTATGAAGTGTGTAGTTTCCAGGCTGTCAGCATGGATATCTATGCAATTGATGTGGATTTGTTGAATAGCAGAAAGGAGTAATCATGTCTGCATATCCCCTTCGTGAAGGCTCTTAGCCATGTTGATGTTTACACAGGATGTGTCTGACATCAGGGGGTGTGTCATCTCACTTCTAGGCTTTTTTAAGCTTAGGTGCACATGTTTGCAAGATGGACCACCTGGCTGAGCATGTTCTTAAAACTGGATATATTTAATTATTGATTTTGACCTTTATATAACCTGTGTTGCATAATGCAGCACTCTGTGCAGTGTTGTGCACTGAAATGGGGCCATTAAATTATGTTACTTATATTGTAGGCCGGTGGACTCTGTCATTATTAGCCAATCACACATTCTGGACCTACAGCAGAGCTGTATAAAGTATGCATACACCCTACATTCTGATTTTCCCCCAATATTCTGGACCATTGGAGTACAGACTTGGGAATTTTAACTGAGATAATGCTGTGGGCTGCTGCAGGTCTGCTATATCTGTATGTGCTAGATGCTAAAGTCAGTGCTGCTGGTGCTGCTGACAGTAGGCCTAGGCAGAGAAGGAGAAGAGTGTTCAGGCCCAGGGTAACCTTCCAGGAGCTATATAAGCTGGATATTGTAGAGTGATACAGGGTGGACAGGGACATACTACAAGAACTCACTGAGCTCTGTCACCCTTAACTCAGACCCAGAGCCAACAGAGGGGAACCCATCCCAGTGGAAACAAAGATATGTGTAGCCCTTAAGATACTAGCTACAGGTACTTTCCAAAGCCAGCTGGGACATGATGGTGGTCTCACAGGCATCTGCATCCAGGATACTCTACCTGTTCCTGAATGGCATGCTACAACATGCCAGTGAGCACATATTTTTTCCCCCCTCACCCCAGAGGTGAGGGCCAGCAATATGCAACACTTCTACCATGTAGCACAGTACCCTGCAGTACTGGGTGCCATAGATTGCACTCATGTACACATGAGTGCAATCTATGGCACATGAGTGCAATCTATGGCATTCATGTACACATCAAGGCACCAACTGGTGAGGAGGGTAGAATCCACATCAACAGCAAGGGGTACCACTCCATCAACTGTCAAGTCATGTGCAGTGCCCCGGGGATTATCCTGAATGTGTGTGCTGGCAGCTCTGGCAGTTATCATGACTCCCATATGTGGCACACATCACAGCTGTGCCAGTTGTTTGCTAGGGGGGGACATCTCAAATGACCATTTACTGGGGGATGCTGGCTATGTCTAGGAACAGTGGATGATAACATCCATCAGAAATGCACACACACCCATGGAAGAATGCCATAATGAGGCAGACATACAAACTAGGAACATCATAGAGCATGTGTTTGGGCTTCGGAATGGTTCAGGTGTTTAGATATGTCTGGTGGACCCTTGCAGTACCCTCCTGCCACATGAGCATATATGTTCACAGTATGTGCTATGCTACACAATCTGATCCTGTGGAAACAGCTGCAGCCGGATCAGCAAAGAGAAGGGATACACATCCCCCCACCAGTGTCTAGGTCACCACAGGCACAGTCACAGGAGGACTTGGAGGAGGAACCCCCTGCTGATGTCCCTGTTGGCAGATGTAGGTGTGCTCAGTACTCCCTGGCTTTGGCTAAGAGACAACACATAGCACATTTACTGACAACCTAGGGAATGACGCTTTACTCCTACTCACATACATATATTAAAATTGATGCCAGGCAACCCACACAACCTGTACATATCCATATATTGGCTGTGTACTGCTTGCATCAGACAGAGTCAGCCCTGAACTACAGTTCTGTCAACTGCTGCATAAGCAAGGTAAGTCTCTAATTACACAGTACCTGTAAGCATTAGCATGATGTGGCATTGTATGTATGGATCTGCTACATTTATGCAAGTAAATATAGTGGGCTGTTTGGACAGAAGTAACATTCATATGGGACCACAGATATCCATTCCACTGTCATGTCTCCTTTAATATTCACTAGGCCTCATGCATGGAATATTCAGTACATCAGTCAAGGGAGATGTTACACAGTGGAGTTACATGATATTCTAACTACTATGTATCCCAGCAGTACATGCAGTGGACATACAGTCCCCCCACCCCAACAAAGCAGTGTTCCCTTATAACTTCTTTAA
The DNA here is from genome assembly GCF_019279795.1 of Protopterus annectens. Classification (NCBI taxonomy): domain Eukaryota; kingdom Metazoa; phylum Chordata; order Ceratodontiformes; family Protopteridae; genus Protopterus; species Protopterus annectens. Next base: position 229,566,692 of record NC_056741.1, read on the forward strand.
TAGTAACTCATCAATGGTATATCAGCAGTCCAGGCAGTCTCTGGGCAGTTACACAGAAAGTCCTCATATGTTCTATGTCTTACTTAATGCAGGAATAACAACGTACATATTTATGCTTGATTGTGTGACAAATGACCCCTCTTTGTCATACATCTTCTGTGGCTCAGTGGACTAAGCAAGTTAATGTGTGATGGAGTTGATGGCTCAGATCTAGAAGTATCCACTCCTTTTGGACATGAGGTATTACTATGTTGTGTTTTACAGACTGTCAGTCTGTGTGTGGTGTAATGTTATTAACCTCTGTCACATAATAATTACATCAGACAGCTGTAGAATGTTGTAGACAATGTGAGTGACTTGCAGCACTGCCGAAACAGGGACAGATGTCCTTGTCTGAAACACTCAAAATCCCGGAGTGGAGTACAGGTAGATGTGGGCAGGAGTCAGTTTATAAGTAGTGAGAATCCTACTGGGCATGCATACACAGAGCACAGTTCTGTTGCTCCTTGCCAAAATGAGCTGTTACGTATAGATATGTCAGTAGATACATACATGTATGTATACATATCTGTCTGTCACTATCTTTCTCTCTCCCATAGATAGTACATTTATCTTTATGTATATACAACTATATATATATATATATATATATATATATATATATATATATATATATATATATATATATATATATAAATATATATATATATAAAAACTTACATCACTGTCTCTCCCCATAAATCTACATAACACACACACACATATATATATATTATCAGGGTATTAGGACATGTATATATATATATATATATATATATATATATATATATATATATATATTATTTATGTGTATGTATGTATGTATATATATATATATATATATATATATATATATATGTCCTAATACCCTGATAATGATGAATAAAGCTGCACTATCCCACATATATAATGTTGCTTAAAGGATCAAAAGTAAGGACTAGACAGTACATAATATTCTTACTTACAGACCCATGTGCCTGCTGGATGTCACCACACATACACCAACAGGTGAACAGGTGGTGTAATGTATAGTTTTGTCTATGCACGCATTGACAGTGCATGTTGCTCCTGACCACAGGCTTGCCCATCCAAATGCAAACAGACACATATGGCCAAAATGGTAACTGTAGCCACATAGCTAGGATAAATAACAGTTTTCTGACTTCTATGCTACTAGATACAGAAACAGGAAGAAGCAATATCACTCTCCAGGCCACAGATGCTGTTTAACACAAGCCTAACTTATGTAATCCACATGTAGTTTGCCTGCAGTTAGGTAGGAAAACAGACTTAAGTCATGGAACATGCAAAAAGTACTGTGATCTATAGTGTGTTAGACTAGATAGGTAGTGGTTCTAATCTTCCTCTTGGCCAGTCGGTATATGCATATTGGTGTGCATGCTTCTCCTTGCAAAACAGCCGAGTGTCCTTCATTGAGTACCAAACTGCAATGGTGCTGCACTTTTTGTTCCTGTAAGTTGTTTGTACCCTCCAAACTGCCCTTTTCTGCAATGTCTGTTGATGTCATATACCTTAAGACTACCAACTCCCATTTTAATGTTAGACTTAAGCCTTGGTGTATGCGATACGTACTGTCATCTATAATGTGTTAGACTAGATAGATAGGGGTTCTAATCTCACTCCAGGCCAGTGTGTGTGTGTGTGTGTGTGTGTGTGTGTGTGTGTGTGTGTGTGTGTGTGTGTGTGTATATCTCTGCAAAAGAGGCGAGAATCCGTCATTGAGTACCAAATTGCAACGGTGCACTTTTTGACTCTATAAGTTGGTTCCATCCGCTAAACTGCCCTCTTCTACAATGTCGGCTGATGTCATATACCGTAAGGGTATCAACTGCCATGCTGATGTCAGACTTAAGCTGTGGTGTGTGTGATAAGTATTGTGATTTATAGTTTGCAACGTTAGATAGGAAGGGGTTCTAATCTCTCTCCAGGCCACTTGTTGTGTGTGTGCATCTCCATACAACATAAATATGATCACCTCACTGACTTGGAATTAAGGTTTTGCAGTATTTTGCTTGTAGCAGGTGATGTGGTCTTCTAAATGCCTGATGAGAACAAGGCCTGCTGATGTCATAAAGCATAAGATGTCCTAAAGACATAGTAATAACAGACTTGAGGTATGTCATATGCATTACATACTGTGATGTGTAGTGTGTACCATTAGATAGGTAGGTGTTCTAATCTACATGCAGCCAACCTCTACTGTGTGTGTGCTGTGCAGTGTCCTACAAACATTATTTGGAACTGTTGCTCAATGTAGCCAGGTTTGTGTGTGTGGCTGTTAGAGCATTTTACATCAGCTTATGGAATCATAAGATCTTTGAAATTTAGTAGCCCAATGGCCCTGGAGCCCTTACAAACCTAGTCAAGTTTTTACCCTTATTTACACTATCAGCAAATATTACCCTTATCCACGAGGGACACAGGGAGAAGCCCTGTGGTGAAATGACAGTCACCGAGCCAGTCATACAGATGACATCTGATGAGGCCCAGTGGAGTGCTCTGTTTGCCATTAGGCAGGATTCTGTTTCAAAGGTGTGTTAAAGTCTGCTAGATCGATCTCTTCCACCAGCATGTATTAGAAATGTCACATACCATGTACAATGTCACCTACAGATATGCAGCATTTCCAATCAAGCAGGGTCACACATTGCCCCATATGCAAAGCAGAGATCACCTCTGAGTAGTCTATATGACGTAGGCTACAATGACTGTGATGTCAGAGGATCTTCACTGAACAGATATGGAAGACATGAAGTTCCCTTGTGATGGACTATTGCATTGTGTGCAACTGTCAGTAGTGCTTGGAAAGGTGCATTACCAAATGGCCACTGCAGTCAGATATTGGCATGCTGAGGGAAGAGTACGTGGAAGTTATGAGTATGTCAATTTTGGGTGTCTATGCCATCAGTTAAGCTATATAATTCCCATCTTACCACTGGGGAGACATGGTGATCTCATGTACACTATGTGTACACCTGTGTGGCCAGGCCTCTGTGCCCAGCTCTATCACCCCTGAGTATGTACATCAGATGTTGCTACTGATGTACTATTTACCAGGTACATAGGTGCTACTGATGAAAATGATACTTCATATATATTTGCATGGAGTTAATGCCCATTAGTATTGTCAACAGGCATTTTTTCATCAATACCCCCTTGTAGGATATTGACATAACTCACAGATTCAATGACTGCTCAGAGTTTGCAGGCATCAGCCAATGTTGTCAGCCACAGACATTCAGTTTTCACTTGTATTATGGTTAAATGAATTCCAAGCAGTACAGAACCCAGGGGCAAGCCCTGTTGAACACTTCTGCTTGCAGATCAGCTATTGTAGGCAGATTTCCCTATTTTGAGTGTGTGTTCCATCAGTGTGTTACTTAGTGATACCTATAATAATATTACCATGGATGCCTAAGTGGGTGCTTTTGTCAATGATGCCTGAATGGGGGATAGAGTCACATGGCTTGGCTAAGTCCAGGGGATTGTATGCTCTGATATCCCCTCCCTTGGGTCCTTGGTGACTTCCTCAGACATGTCCACCAGGTTTAACAGCCATGATCCTCCTGTGAGAAATCCAAACTGTGTACAATCAACTGTTTGTAGATTACATATATGTTTGCTGATCAGCTCTATAATGATTTGCCCCATTGGCTTACAGATATGGCTACTCAGGCAAATAGGTCTATAGATCTAGTGATCGGTGGATGCATCACCTTTGTGCAAGGGGATAACAGTTGCCGTTGTCCAGTCAGCAGGGATGCAGCCAGTGATTATAGTATGATTGCAAGGAGTTCCCAATGTTGTTAGTAATCCTTGTTGGATCCCATGTAGGACTCAGCCTGGGAGGTTAGCATGCCCAATAGATGCAGTGTATCCCCCATAGACAGGCTAGTTATGACCTGTTCTGTGGATATAGAAGGTATGGGGCAGGTTGTAGGAATGTCATGTGGCACATGTGGTGGGGACAGGGGAGTGAAGTTGGTGTAGAGCTGGTATGACAACAGGAGAGCTATGAGTACAGACCCATTATATTTGTTATCATTAAGTACAAGTTCACCAACAATCTGGGACTTTCCTCTGAGGTTACATGTAACTACACTGTGCATTGTGGTTTTGCTTTGTGGAGGAGACTAATTTTGTCACATTACTGTTTCTGCACAAAGTCACAACGATGCTATGTGTTTGTTTTAACTGAGGTGGGTGCACCTCCATTTTAAGGGGGCACCCTCACCCCAACTGTCTCACAGCAATGTCCACCTTTATTGTACAGCCTGCTAATGGCAGTTGTCCACCAGGCAGGTTTGCTCTGCTATGAGGAACTAAATTGTCCTCCTGTCAGGTACAGCTGAGTCTATGCAGTTGTACTGCTGCTTACATAAAGCATGGGTGTACAGCTCTACATACTTGCCTGCCCCATCTTAGGTGGAAGGTACAGTCAAGCTATGTAAACCATCCCACAGCAAGTAATAAATTGCTTTATTGAATTATATTTCTGTATTTTCTGCAAGGGGGAGTTAGGTTTGATACTTAGTTTTAATGAGACTGATCTCTGGTCAGATCTCACCAGGGAGGACCTCACAGTGGGGAGCTGCAGTGGTCACCTATATTGGTAAATATATGATGCACTACATTGGTGCCCCTAATGGGAATGTCACACCACTGGTCCAGGACATTGTAGTTAAGGATGCGGACTAACCTTTGGGCAAGTAAGTTTCAGCATGCCTAACCAACATAGTTGGTGATTACTTAATGTCACCCCAAATCAATGTGTACTGATATATCCTGATAGACACAAGTACATTCAAATAAGTACAACATGTGTCTGGATTCATGGGTCTGATCCCTTAGCTGGCAATGGTTTGATTATGTGCCCTTCCAGCAGTGAATAGCACCTGAAATGTCTCTGGGAAATCATAGTGTTTCACCAAATCTGGATGGGTATCTATCTTTAATGAATATGTATGCATCACTTGCATTATTTTGCAAACTGTCAGTTTGAGGTCTGAACATGTAGAAGTATGTGTAGTCTGGTATGGCTGTGGTCCTATCTACTGCCTTGAACCAGGTGTCTTTGCACAAATGTCAGCATATTCCAAGGTGGGGACACCTTCCACAGATTGGGGTTTAGTCTTGCTTCTCCCAGCATGTAACAGTATAACTGTGATGTTGTATGAAGATGGCATTCTCATTGGAAAGTTTTCCATCCAGTTAGTACCTATAACATGCACTGTGGGGGTGGACATGAAGACCATCTCTGGCAAAGCATTGACATCTGTTGAGCAAGTCATCCCAAGCAGGCATGTAGTGGATCCCCTTACAATGCCATGACATGCTAAAGCAATTATTGATGTCTATCATTTTCCATGTTTGTTGAGCCATCATCCCAGGTGAGGGTCAAATGCAGCTGAAAGCTGTGGGCATACTCCCAACAGACACAGAGTGTCTAAGCTCAGTCATGTGTCTGCATACAGTCCGGTGACATATGTCCCTCAATGTACACACCTGCAGGAACTATGATGTCATCATTATGTTACCCGATATTCCTTGAGTTGCGGCAGTGTGTGGTATGGCATATCATGTCAACCTACACACAGCTAACTGTGACCTTTCCCATATTTAACCTGGTGACACAGATATTAATGTGTCTCATGATGTAATCACCTATGAATAATACATTTGATTTTATGGTTTGCCTCTGGAGTTTGACCGCTGAGACACTGGTTCATGAACTATTATGTGTACTGTGCTATCCAGAGGTATGAATATGTATACTGAGCTTGCATATGATTTTCTGAGGTGTCTGTTTGGGAATGTGTCTGGTAGGGAGCTCCACACATGCAGATGTATGTGTGATGTGGGTGTGGGTGGAACAGGAGGTGAGGTGGGCATGTTGGCAAAATGCTCATTGTCATATTTACTGACTGTTGTTTGAGACATTATGGAATCAAGGTTTGAAATACAGTCACATCTGTCACACATTGTATTTGTGTAGCATAGGAGTAGAGGGGTGGTGACACTTTCCACATCTCATCAGCAGTCATTGATAGTGCAAATAACAATACAGTCATGCTTGTTTGTATGTCACAGCACACACCAACTTTAGGCAGTGTCATGAAAGATGGTGAAATGTAGTATGTCACCTTTATGTAGGTCCCCTAAGGTAACACACACCTGACAGTGTGCCATACAGTGATTTGCCAGCCATGTGGCCTTTGCATTGACCATAATCCTGTTATTAGGCTTGGTTGCAATGCTATACCTACAAATGTGGCCCTGTGCAAGCCCAGCAAAGTTAGGGTCATGCTGAAACACCCTTGGGATTGATGGCTGAAACACAGTGTTTGAGGCACTCCTTGCAGTGACAATGTGGATGTCTGTGCTTGCGCTAAGGACTTGTTCAACTTTGCTGACATTATGTTGGCCTTGCCTGTATACAATTCCTGTCAAGCAACCAAACTGTCAAACATGTGTTCTGGGTACATAACATTACAGTGTGACATACCTAGAACATGGAGCAGGTGGACACACTTTGGCCAAAGATGGCCAGTCTTCTGCAGTAGGCCTCAGAGCTATGTCATGCAGATATCCACCATTAAGCTGTTGAAGGGCAGAATGCATGAATTGCTGTGACATTGTCACCTAACATTGATCACTACCACTGTGCTGCTTGTTTTACCAAGCTTGGACATCTATGTCACCGGACATTGCACATTATATTCTGATGCTGCACCTGTGCTCCTAATCACTATCTGCTCAGTTCCCTAGTGACATACCACCAACCCTGAAACAGAAGGCATAATACATACAAAAGCCAACTGATTGCTCAGGTTGCTAATCAAGGATTCTATCTGGAGAAGGGTATGTGAAGCCTATAGAGCCTTTCATGATGTAGGACATCTATGTGGATGAACAAACTGGCTGTGTCCTGCTTCTCATCATGAGCTTTGTAGTAATGTTTTGGGTGCAATGGCAGGAAAAAGTATTGGAGCATGGTATGCCAGGAGAGAGTGGCTGTGGTGAGACCAGCATTAATAGTAGCCAGGTACAAGCAATTCAGGTGACTCCCCTGCTTATTGCATCCTTCACAAGGTAATTGTGTCCTTTCAGTACACACCACTTGAGTAGTGTCCAACTGTAGAATACCTGTGTAAAAATCTCCTACCTTACCTTCACAGGGTATACATATTATCCTCCCCTCCATTGTTTGTCTGTGCTCTGTACAGACACCTTGGATGACTATTTTCTTGAAATATGATGGAAGTAACTGCAGGACGTAGTTGCACAGAGGACAACTAGCAAGCAGGGCCAAGCAGTGTCCCCAGATCTCTCAGTCATCTGATATGTAAAGCCATGAAAGAGTTAGCTTGGAAATGATCAGGAACAATGTTGTACACCTACTGACACTCGACCAAACACAGTTTGCTTTGCTCAAGGGCAGCTCATGCCTACCTACCCTAACTGGTGGACCTCATGAGTGTTAAACTATGCAATGGATGAGGGGAATATGACTCACTCCACCTACTGTGGCCTGAGAAGGTATTGGACAATATTAAGCCATCAGGCCTTGCTGAAAACTGTGCAGATTATTTACAAAGTAGTTTGTCAGCTGGTGGATAGTCAAGTGACTGATAGTCATAATCTGGGAAGATAGCATTGGGTAGTCCAATGCTACAATAATGCTAGTCATCAGTAGACTTCCCTCATACTTCATTAATGGAGTACACCTTCTAGCCATTCCCTTTTCTGCAGTCACAGCCATGGTCAGTGACCTCTGAATGACTACATCAGCAGGTGATTGCAAATTAGGAGCTGTCACTGAATTCCACACAGAACTAACAGTTATCCAGTATGGCCTGAGACATACACTCAGTTGTTGTTAGAGCCACTGACAAATAGTAAATGCCAAGGACTGCACACTACTATCCTTTTGGAAGTCATTCACCGCTGGAAAATATAGTGGTGTCCACACACCACACACAGTTGAGTCATTGCTCAGTGACTTATGAACACAGAGAATAATGTAACCTTTGACTTTCATTGATCGGTAAGGTGTGGGGATCCATTCAATTTTGTACAACCTATACAGACAGGTGTGGGATTTAAATCCCAGAATGTCATTGTTATACTGTATGTGGCACTCATCACACCTATCGTTGAGTGCTGTGGCATCTTTGCTATGTCACTACACAGGCATATCTTACAACTTGTAGCAGCCACACAGGTTCCATGGTAAACCGATACATATTGTAGATAACATGTACTATGTAGACCGTGTCAAGGCCGTACATGTGTAGTCTGTCTCCTACATGCTTTGGAGGGGATATGTATGGCTGCCATACAGGGAGGTGTCAGATTCCACTGGGTACCTCCTGCTTATCCAAGACAGGACTAACACATGTATTTCCTATTCTGCACACCTACACCTTCACTGTGGTATAAATAATACATGCTGGAGAGGCAGGTATGTAACCGAGACACTACATCCTATAAGTAACAGGCTCCCCATGCATGCAAAGCACACGTCCACGGTAAGGCGCATCATGTGCAAGTTACACAGTGGGATGCAGAACAAGACAATCATAACTGATGTAAGACAAATGTCTGTAATGGACACAGGAAATTTGTAGATGAGTCATCTGCATCACCACAGCTTGTAGATGTGTTAGCTCCAGAAATCCTGATGACAGTTATCAAGGGTATCTGACCTTTTCGGAGATTAGGGATGCATGAGTAGGCTGAATGACGGCATTGTTTTTGTTAGCCTGTTATGCACATATGAACTTATGGAGCCATGCACCTATAGTGCTGTACCTTTCTGAAAACATATTTTTTCTATGCTGACATTCCATCCTGTGCTGTGATGTTTATGGGTTTATTGCCACTGTATAGCCATAGGTGTCCACTACAAACTCCTGAAACTGAAACATAAACAGTTCCATGACACACCTTTCTTTATGTAAGTATACAGCCATTACAACATCATGCAATGTAAGATGCACAAAATAATGTGGCTTACTCATTACAAATGACTGAATACAGGCATGGCAAAGGCAACGATGGATTACCCAATTACATATTACTTTATATAGTCACTCTGAATATCAAACACATAGCTTCATTTCCCTGCACCAATGACAAGGATGGCAGGGATGTGGCCCAGCTATCATCAAGGTGTTGTGTGGGGGTGCAGAAGGCCTAGGCTTATCCATTAGGTTGAAATCATGTGTGTGTCAGGAAGTGAAGCAGGCAAGCTGGACCATGGAAATGTGCCATGCTTTTCTGTAGGTGACTTGATTTTGACAGTGGTGTGCAAGTGTTTGCATGGACACAGTCAAGCTCAGTGCTAGCCCTACATATGTGTATGTTGGACAGCTTTGAACCATGCATGGTAGAACTGACAGTTCACCATCTCTGCCCCCAAACATGAGAACTGGCTCTGCCAGGAGTTGCACTGAACCTCCATGCCCAAGGTCAGACGTGGTGCTAGTACCTGATGGTGACTGCTGTCTGCTGGGACCAGGTCCTCCATGGGAATGCCTAGGACCATGAGCCCATGGCCTGCCATGTCTTAGTGTGGACAGCACACTCACCCTCTGGTGCACTGGATGTACTGCCACTACAGGAGCATGATTGTGCACAGCTACATGGACTTTCAGCAGATGGAGTTGCTGACCTATGTCCACGAGTCTGATGCTCAACTCCAACCAGACATTCCATCACAGACAATGTGCTTTCCAAGACAGGTATTCTGCGATCTGACTCAGACCAACGTCTTTCCATTGCATCAATGAATCAATCCAGGGAATCAGCAATGTGGTGGAAGCAGTCATGGATGTCAGACTGTGCTGCATCCATAACCCTGAGCATTCATGTGGAGTTCTTTTCGAAACATGCCTGTACCTCCATCATGGCCCAAAACATACACCAAGTGACCCATGATTACACACCTGCAAAGTGGAAGGACAGCAGGGTTCCTATGATCACCCCTATCAATCTCCTGTGTGGAGCCTTACCAGCTCTTTGGTTATGGCCACTGTTGACACTCACTGGAGCCATAGTTTTCACACTTTCCTGTTCAATGTCCCCACCCTTTACCTGTCCAATATATGTGGCCTCTGGTTACTGGGTATGTGTAGGCATACTGACTATGTATGGTGATAATGAGAGCAGAAGAGTGATGTAAACCTCTGGAACAGATTCAGCCCCTAAAACCTCAACATGCAGCTCACTTTGGCCACCATCATCATCAGAGTCTGAAGAGACACTGACATCAGGTTGTGTAGGAGACAAAGACCCCCCCCCCCGGTGACCTGTGATAAAAAAGGGAAAAGCAATGCATTAATACTTGCACTATTATGCTCTACAGTACTATGTTGCAATATATGTAAAGCTGCATGCATTGCTGTCACTATTACAGACCTGTTTAACCCCATCCTCATATAGTGGGACATGAGGACATTACTTTTCCCACAAACATCTGTAGTTACTTGTAAATAAAAGCTCTTTAGATAGCAATCTCATCAGCAACAATGAGGTACACTGTTGACATTTGTGAAAACTCTGCACAGTTGACACATATGACAATCTGTAATGTCCTGACAATACTGTCACATCTATCAGTGTGGTCACACCTACAAGGCATAGGTATGACTCTAGAGTGTGTACAGTCAGAAAATATCTGTGCAGCTATCAGTCATGCTGACAGTACATCAATCTAGCTAGCAGGCCTGGGAATGACACTTTAGGGAATACATTGCAGTAAATATACATCTGTAACAAAACAATGCTGTGCTTACCAGTAGCAGGACCATGGCCTTGTCCAATTCTTGAGGGACCTGTGAAAAGTTGAGGGAGAGGTAATGTAAATACCACTGCATGTTGCACTATAACAGGGTAATACATCCATATATCCCACATTTACAGTTACTTTCTTAATTGTTATGTTGGTCAAAATCTGAGTATGAGATTCAAACTGCAGTTAAACTCCTCCCCCCGCAAAAAAAAAAAACACCTGGCACCCATGTAAAAGTATGTACATCCTGACACACTGAATGCTACAGTATTCCAATGCTGATCAAACTAAGCCTACCTGGATATTCCTCTGGCATGGAAACTGTGGTACCCACATCCATGATATACAGTGTGATGGATGCCTGGGAACTGTCGTGTGTTCCTAGGTTCACCAGGAATTTCCCAGTGGTTGTTCCACTGCAGGCCCTCCACCAGTTACACCATGATTCCTGGCCACATCTGCTGCTCTTCTACATGCAGCATTGATCATATTTGTCACACAGTGTCGAACCTACCATCCTGCTCTGGTGACCTATGGCATTAACATCACGGACAAGGTCAGGCCACAATGTTGCCCGCTGTTCCCTGTTTTGCCTCCCCCTGGACAGTAGGAGTTCATGGTGTTGACAGAGGCCTTCCAGGATTATATTGTTTTCGGCATCCATAAAAGGGGCACTGCATCTTACATACATGTTTCCTGAAAGACAACAAAATGGGAACACATGTCAGGATCACATACATGGTGGTACACTATGTAGAGATACAGCAAGAACAGAATGTCTGGCAGTATCCACTTCTTGATCACATATGTCATATTCCACAGTGTGCAAACATGCTAAGGGTGTGGATACAACAATGGTACTAGCAATAGTCAGTTATTCCTGTGTGTGCCATGACAGACACTGCTGTATGATCATATACCTAACACTGGAGTCTATTGTAGTGTGGCCAGGGACTGAGAGGGTAACCCCCCTGATAATATGTCAAAACAGCAGTGCCAAACAAATAGCAGTGTGCTATTACAGCCACTATAAAAGGGGCATTCCCAGGAGACCTGTGTGCCACATTAACAAAATACATTCCACCCTAGATGTACTGTACTTCCTTTGTAGGTGTAACAAATCTGGACATCAATGACATATCATCATTAGAGTTCTAAGAAAGGCTTAATGCTATAATCCCCATTCCCTCTAAGTATAGTCACACATATGCATCATGTTGTAAACAAAAAGGTTACAAACCTGATGGAGTACAATACTCCTCTGTTGATATGTGCAGATATGTAAAGATTTTGGCAATGCATTTACCATGTCAAGATAGTCTCATACAGAATTGTTCCCATAGCCAGATGTCTGCCTTTTTAACATGGTTCTCATTACCAGGTGATTGGCTCTTAACCAATCTGTGGCTCTGAAATTCTAATTGCAGCCAACACAGGAGATTTGCAGTAGAATCAGCCAATGACATGCAACCACTGAACAAATATAAGTCCTTCATGTAGATTAAAAGCCCTTTCTGATATGTTGTGCTGGACATTACTGGGGTCAGGATATTACATCATCGCAGAGAGTACGTCTGTAGCAGCTACTTTTACATACAGATGTGTGCCACAGGATGTGACTGATACTGCAGGCAATAGACATAGGCAGAGTGTGTGAACACTTTGGGGGACAAGCTGTAAGAGTAACTGTGGGAGCTGTAGCAGTGTTGTTGTAGAGGCAGAGCCATACTGAGGGTACCCATTCCATTGCAAATTAAGGCATGCATTTAAAATAAGTATGTTATGCAATGGTATGTCTAAAGGAGCACTAGGCAACCAATATGTTTATTGTGTCCTTGAGCAATATAGAGGTAAATATACCATTATGTCAAACATTTGGGCAACTGCCAGGCGATGTGTTACATTATGGTAGTCATTTGGAACGTGTGTGCTGACAGGACCTCCATATGTGTATGTTAGGTGTACAGCTGTGCTAATCTGTAATATCATTATGAAATGATTATGTGCTGCACTCTGAAATTAGGGTGCCTCATTTGCATTACCTAATTTAAAATCCTCTGTGAATGCATATTAATGCATGACCTGACACTTTATGCATTTTATAGTGTTGCTATAGGGATATGCCATATGTGTTCCTATCTGCAGGCCTTTGACTTCCATCATTGAAAAGCAGACATTGCATTTGAAATGCAGTGTGTGGAGAAAGAGTGTGTGACTCAGTCATTCACTGATGGCTTCATAATAATGTAATTTAAATGCTAAACACCACTGGATTTGAACCCAGGACCATATGTGGCAAATATTACTGCTTGCAAAGCATTTAACAGACTGAGCTACTGAGTCACTGCTACAGCATATGTATTTGTGAAGATATACGTCCACACATGCAGGCTGTGATGTACAACCATTACACCCATTATTATGTGCCTGGCTTTATAGAGATGTATTTCTCCACCAGAGTCTCATATGAACATGTATTTTGCCATTACTGTTTTAGCAGGTGTATTTCTACATGTTGCTGATAAAAGTGCACATTTACCTGCTATTAGAAACCTCACTTACATCCATTATACTGTGTCTGGCTTTCTAGTGGTGTAGTCCTGTGCCAGACTCCAAGTTACACTCCCAGTTTTTCCATTACTCTTTCAGCAAGTGTACACAATGCGACTTGATGCACAGCTCTGCTTACACATGCTTAATGATGGTAACTTGCAGTTACTTTGTTTTGAGTACACCTGTTTTAATTAACAGCTGTGTGGGCTGGCAGATTAATGCAGTGGTCTGTAGGTGCAATGGTCTTGGGTTCAAAATAGGGGACAGGTGTTTATTATTTCAAACACATATATTAATATACCTCCATTTAGCTGTGCTTAGAGATGCTGTGCAATGTGCCACATTGTGCCACATCACACAAAAAAATTTTTAAAGAAAAGAAAAATAAGGAGATAGGACAGTGGTGAAATGGGGTGCAAGTAGGGGAAAACATAGAGCAAGGCAGGTAGGGATGTGCAGAAAGGGGGTTGGAAAGAACCATAGTTATCCATTTATTGTACAGCAACAACTGTGCACTTAGACATAATTTGTAGATAAATTTAGACTGTCACCCCCAAGAGAGGGTTGAAGACAACATAACTGCATTGTCAATCCAATTGGATCAAATTACATGTGTCCAGTGGACATGTGTGTGAAATGGAGAGCTGTGCATGGGGCAATATTTTTTGGGGGGGGCAGATGCCCATTTTTTTAAGATGAGAGTGGAATGTTTGGGAAGGGACATAGGTACATGTGTGGGAGGTAAGTTGAGAAGGTGAAGTAGCTTTTGCAGACAGACAAGACAGCAGACAGGGGTGGTGTGTGACAAAAGAGGGGGTGAACATCTTGGATGGGGAGGGTGTTGTGGAATCCCAGTCTCAGGTGCCTTCATATGGTAGCAGGGTGACTCAAGTCCCCACCCATGGGACTGTCAGCACTGCTCCTTCACTGCCCCTTTGGTAAAACTGGTGGTGGCTGGGCTGTGGGGCAAGGCTGCCCCATCACAGTAGCGAGCATGCCCTCCATCCAGCGCAGGTGACATCCAAAAGTTCAGAAGAACATCCTGTGCATGAATCATGGTACTTTGTCATGGGTGACAAAACCACCGCCTCCACCACTGCTCCCAGAGGGTGACCCATCCCAAGACTGTGGGGCAGAAGTATCCAATGCCACAGGTGGTGTAGAGGCAGCAGAGTGGGCACCACCAGGCTGCGTCACAAACATGCTGGGCTCCAGTAGCATAGCCAGGGGAGCCAAAGTAGGTGAATCACCTGGAACAGGCCTACCTTGTCACTCTGTAGTAAATTAAATATAAAGATAAGTTAATGTTAGTATTAACAAAATGGAACATAATATTGGTTAATCCAAATACATATTAAGGTATATTATGTGGAACACAACAATAAATAATATATGTTAACAGCAAACCAGTACGAAATTACCCATAAGACCAACATAACAGTTAGTTTAACAGAATATATTAATATTAAATCATAATAATAAATAACATTAATAAATTTAAAAAGTTAAGGAGTGGGAAGAGAGAGGAAAACATACCATTAGTGAATTTCCATATGATATGAATACACAGACTACTAATACATACTTCTACAAGTGTGCAGTGTCAGTTGTGAGTACAGTAACTCAAATTATTCTATAGATGATGTAGCACGTGCATACCTCTCAGGCTGTTAGCATGGGACAGTATGGGCCAAGCACTAACAAATGTAGGTACACAACTACATGGAATTGTTTCACATACTGTGCTTTAAATAACTACCAATGTGTTCTGTAAATGGAGTTGGAAATGCATTGCATTCCAGGTAATCATTTATCTACTAATCAAGAGCCAGATAGATTGGACAGTTGTCATTACATTACGAAAACAAGTGACAGTTGAGAACTATGTTTGTATACATTAAGTAGGTTATACAGCTATGCATGTCTTAGTTGGCAGGCATGGGAGTAGAACCCAAAGCTGTGACTCCAGGGTACATGTGCACTTAATGTAACAATTGACTGCAGTGATTAGAACACACATGCAATGAATACAGCCTTGGTGCAATTATTTGAACACATTACTTATCAAACCACAATCCTGCTTTACATTTTATTGTTATTGCTCCTTAGAATCTGCGAATTATACACATGATATCTGCCCAGAACGTGGGCTACATTACCCATATTTTTTTTTCCTGGAGTGGGAGGAATATAGAGCGTTATTTGACTGAAAGTGGCCTGAAGACATCCCTGAACCATTCTGTGTTTTGTGCAATACATTTATCAGGCAATTACTTCTGCATTCTTTCATTTTTACAGTTGACTGCAGTGACATTAGAACACACATGCAGTGAATATAACCCTACTGCACTTATTTGCACACATTACTTATCAAACCACAATCCTGCTTTAAACCTTATTGCTTATTGTTATTTGTATTGTTTAGCATTTATTGTTTATTGCACTACAGCTATCAGAAAATATCTGTACTTACCACACTCACAGCACATCCAGGTCAGGCGCCCGGCATGATACTGGATATTGCAAACCCGTTCAGCTGCAGCTGTTCCAAGAGAAACACACCATTATACATACCAGTTTTGCTAGGATTCAGCTTGTATTTTAGTAAAGTAGTAACAAATATACTTATATATCTGTGAGGCATGCCCAGCCCTAGCCTCTTGGACCCAGGTGTTCATGGTTTCCGTCTTCCTTCGCTTCAGGTCGTCATAGTGGTGACAGCACTGCTCAGTAGTGTGGGGGATACCAGTAGCACTGGTAAGATCCTTGGCCAACCAATCCCAGGCTTCAGCTTTACATTCTGAGCCCTGGTAACTGCCTTGCAAAGCTAGGGTTTGTAGTTCTGTTCCAGGAGTCCAACAAACACTCTGGACTCCTGCAAACCCCACCTCTGCACTGAAAAGCTCATTTTCTCACCAACAAAATCAGGCATATCAACAGATCAGTAAGACTCCAACAAATGAACCAGAATTCCCACCTACTGGCTTTAATATAGGTTGTTTTCCCACCCTTGTACGTCATACTGTAACATTCAAAAAAGCACTGCATTGCTTAGCATCATGGAAACCAGCTTAGTAGAGTTGAGCATTGCGTAAATTCACACAACTGTGTTTTAGCGAAGCCTAGCAATGCGCAAACAGGAATAGCTGTTGACCATGTTTAAGCAGTGCTTAGCACTTAGCAGCTTTTCTAAATGTAACAATTTTGTTTTTGAATTAAACCGCCCATTAGGTCACCTCGCGTTTCCACAGCAATAAATGTAAAAAGGTATGACTGATGGTGAATTGAACCTAGGATCTACTATACTTTAGGCCATGACTCTACCTATTTAGCTGCTTGGATAGTACAAAAACCAGTATACCTTCACATATACTACTAAGCTACCTGTTAGCATTGCTAAACACCAAGCCTCATTGTGCAAACAGCCATTCAAAAAAAAAATTAAATTAAAAAAAAAAAAGTAGACAGCTATAACTAATTAATTACATCCAGATTCTATTTTTAGATGTCTGGCAAATGTCAGCTGTGGATGTGTAATAGCAGCTCAGCACTGCTGGACTCTGTGCCACTCCTTGCAAATGGTCATAAAAAAAGATTAAAAAAAGTATTAAAATTCATATGTATTTCTACACTAGCAGGGTACATTACAGGGATTCTTATCCTGTACATAATATCTGTCCAGGAATTTTCTGGACAATCCACAACCAAGTGACAGTCTCTACACTACTGCCTACATGGATTCAATATTCATATCAGTATGATCTCCCTCGGCAGCATGCCATGATGAATATGCATGGTGTGCTCCCAACGAGGAACCATGGCTGTGTACATGGATACAGAAGTCTCTGGGACAGGAATCTATCCCTTCAGCATGTTCTGTTTATTGTGGTGACAAGGTTTAGGTCCCTAGAGCATGTAGCCCGGAGGGATTGGGATTTGTTTAGGTGTAGGATGTCCAATAGCTCTGGGTTTGACATAGCTGTATATGTTAGGCAGAGATTACCTTGGAGTAGGCGATATGCTACGGAGAAAAGCTGAAGTTTTTGAGACAGTCAGTGTAAGGCATCTGTTTGAGGCCAGTAATCCTCTTTGTGAGGTACTTCTGTGGCCTTTCCAGCTGCTGCAGATGTCTTGTGAGGTACATTCCAAAAGGGGCATTGTACTCTATAATGGGTCTAATAGTAGAGGGGAACAATGACCTCTTTTTTCCTGGATGAGAACCCTTTTGTGATGAGGTGTGCCACATAGAAGGATTTCATGACTACTGTGGCGATGTGATTATCAAAGGAGAGACCACTGTCCACCTGGGTCCCAAGGTTTCTTATCACACATTTGGCATTAAGTAGACTGCCGACTATGTGGTAGTTCATGGGTACAGAGTTTTTACCAAAGGGGATGTCAATGCACTTTTTGACATTGAGCTTGAGGCCATGGCTCTGATACCAGGCATCTGTCTCAGTGAAGCCCTACTGTAGGATGTCCACATCATTGGGGGACTAGACTATGGCTCCTAGTTTGCAGTCATCTGTGAACTTC
The DNA here is from genome assembly GCF_019279795.1 of Protopterus annectens. Taxonomy (NCBI): domain Eukaryota; kingdom Metazoa; phylum Chordata; order Ceratodontiformes; family Protopteridae; genus Protopterus; species Protopterus annectens. The sequence continues at coordinate 229,584,636 of NC_056741.1, forward strand.
GTTAGCCAAAGGCCTTCTGCGTTAGCTTTTACTTCAGAGAAGTACATACCAAACAGGAGAGGTTCCAGGACTTGAACCCTGTGGTACTCCACTTGTCAGTGGTTTCAAGTCAGATTTGGAGTCTGCAACTTTTACAGTGTGGGTTCTGTCAGTGAGCTAGTTGGCAACCCATCTTGTGACTTAGGGATTTATACCTAGTTTAGTGAGTTTAGCTATAATTCCAGAATGGGGGTGGTGTTGAAAGCCTTGGCGAGGTCAAGATAGGTTGTGTGAGCCACCTTACCCTCGTCTGTGGCTTTGGTGATTGCCTCAAAGAAGTTGATCAGGTTCAGGAGGCATGATCTGCCTTTCACAAACCTGAACTGGGTGGGGTCCAGAGTTTGGAGGTTATCAATGTCTTTGTTTATGAGTTCCATGATGATACTTTCCATGGGCTTACAGACCAGGCTCGTCAGGCTAATACGGCGATAGTTCCTGGGCTCAGTGGTGGCTCCCCCTTTGTGGAGTGGGATAACTTTTGCTGTGCACCATTCAGTGGGCACAAAGCCTGATGTGAGGCTATGATTGAACATGGTGCTTAGGTAAGGAACCAGTTAATTCTGAAGTTCATGTAAAAAGCAACCTGGGATGTTGTCTGGTCTCATGGATGCTGTGTTTTTGGTTTTAGAGACTGCAGCTTTTACCTGCATAGTTGTGATTACAGGGACTTTGCATTCTTCCTGTATAGATATGGACCCTTTAGGGGGTGAGAGGGGGGTAAAGTTAGCACTGAACCCATCTGCCAGGATGTTGGCAATATCAGTTGGTGCTGTAATTTTCATGCCATTGTGCTGTAACTCAGAGCAGAGCTGGGTGTTGCCATTGAGATTCTTGACATAGCTATAGAATGTTTTGTGGTTGTCCTTAGAATCAGTGGTGATTTTGTTTTTGTGGCTAGCTTTGGAGGATCTTATAAGGGATCTCAGCTTCTTACTGAGGCTGACCAGGGAGCTCCTCCACTCATGGGATTTTACTCTCTTTTGCAACAGTTTCTTTCTTCTGTTGTATGTTTGTTTATGGCAGGGTACCACCAGATTGACTTCCTTTTATTGGAAGATAGCGTCTTGGTTCTGTTTGGGATAGCACGATCCATGCACTCATGTAAGTGCTTATAGAGTGCATTTGTGTATGATTCAGAAGTCGTAACTGTATTTTCCATCTGCATGGGTGTCATGAAGTTCACCACTTGGCTTTGGAGAAATGTTTTACCGTGGTTTCCTTAATGGGGGGTGAGGGCAGGATGTGGATATCTAGGGTGATTAGCTTATGGTCGGATCTGACCAATGAGGAGTTGACTTCAAGTGTGGAACACCAGTCACTCATGTTGGTAATGACTAGGTCTAGGGTATTGATTATATTCATTATATGCTTAGTGTTGCAAACCTATGTCCTATTAACTTTGTAAGTGGATTAGGGTTTTATTACAGAGTGCCCGCTGGTGTCTAACTTTCTAACTGGATTACTGTTTTATAACAGAGTGTAGGGTTTTATTACAGTGTGTCCCTGGTGTCTAATTTTGCATGTGGATTAGGGATTTATTAGTGTCCCTGGTGTCTATTGCCCTCATATATCTTTCATGCTGCAAATATGTTGGTCTGTTAACTTTTTAAGTGACTTAGCATAAAACTTAAAAGTCCCTGGTGTTTAATGTCCACCCTCCAGCACTTCAGGATTTGTTTGCTTGTCAAGAGGAGTTTAGAGGTATGATGCCCCCCCACACATGTGCACACACATTACCACAAACACAGACACCTGACATACACTAAACACAGACCCTCACCTAATTACACATAGACATACACAGCAATTCACACACACACACACACACACACACACACACACACACACACACACACACACACACACATGGTAGGAAACAGTGATTCAGAGACACAACAGCTGAATAGAGGAAATCTCTTATTATCAACTTATTTACATGTCTTTAAATCATTTGATGATTACCAAAAGTGCTAACAACCACTTTACTATGGTAATCGCTGTTGGTGAGCCATGCATTGCATTGGCACAGACATCTTCTGTCATTCACTCCCCTTCACACTGTCATGCACACATTCAAGTGTATACACACACACACACACACACACACACACACACACACACACACACACACACACACACACACACACCTGGGCCCACTCATATCATAAATGCAATCACACATGCAGCCACACACTTACACCTACACAACCCAAAACTACCTGTCTGCTACATCTACATTCATCACTCTATGTCAAAACAGAAATGTTGACTTCCTAGTGTGCATGCACTGAAGTTGCTTCTCAGTGCATATAATTATTACTTCAAAAAATCCCACATGAACAACATCATAGTCTCCACTAATTGTATATTATATGTACTGACTCTGAGATCGCACAGTTCCTGGGGAATGCTAATATTCCCCTACACAGGGTTTGTTGATCTTGCATACCTGCTGAACATCTGTGTTGTCGACCAAATGCAGTCAGTTAAACAGATGTCAGCTAAGCTCCCGATCAACCAAACCAATGTATCCCATAGCTATCTATTTATAGTTATCTATATATATATATGTGTGTGTGTGTGTATATAGCTATATATATATATATATATATATATATATATATATATATATATATATATATATATATATATATATATATATATATATATATATATATGTGTGTGTGTGTATATGTCTTTCTTAATATAATATTACTACCTTTTTCTGGGACTTGACTTAAACCTGCATTTTTGCCAATTTCCTATTGGATTCAAGGCTAAGAAGTATAGTTTAATGTGTATAATTATGGGTCTATATTAGAAGATCGAAGTTTCAAAACTTCGAAACTGATGTGGTCAACACCATATGATTGAAGCCTTGAAACTTTGAATCATTTAACGGATATCTCCATACAGCGTGGAAAGAGAAGATTTCCCTTTTCTGCACTGTAGTGCAATCTCGGATTTGGTATATGTAAGTAGCAGGAGATGTGGGGAGCACAGCCCCCCTGCTTAGAGTGTTTATATGGTTTGTTTTTGTAGGTTGTGTTTTATTACATTTTCAATGTTTCAAGACTTCGATTATATGGTGTTGACCATATCAGATTCGAAGTTTTGAAACTTTGCTAATGTAATATTGACCCTATAATTATAGCATCTTAATTTGCTTATTAGCTATTGGCAAGCAAAACATTTAAAAGTGATATTCTCAAAAGATCTACTAGAACATTATAGTGCATACAGAGCAGATGATTTACCATAATCAAGGCAGCAAATAATTCATCATCTTGAAATGTTCTGATCAAGACTCGTATGTCCTCCTCATGCCTTCATAAAAAATAAAATTAAATCAAATAAAAAATAAAAAAGCTCTGATGTCACAACAGGTCTGTAAAAGTTATATATAATTTAATAGAGTAAGAAACTTGTTTAATCACTGAGTTTATCAGTTTGCTTTTAAGTAAAATTAGACCTTGTCAGATCTGCAACCATCTGTTCAAATGTTCTTAAGCTGAGAAAACATCCCTTTAAAGTTCTAAGTATTATTGAATGTGCTGATTCCTTCAGTTATTGGGAAAAGGTTTTTTAGCTCTTTAAGGAAAAACATTTAGTAATAAGATACATTTAGCAGATGACCATACATATTCACAGTTTATTTTGGAAAAACTGCTCAGCTATTACATAGCTGTCATGCTATGCTATCATTAAGAAGCAACTACTTGAGAAACAAAACACACAGTACAAACAGTACAGCTTTCAAGTTTCCTGATACTATTATCCTGTGCAGAGTCCATGCTTGACTGTATCTGTGGTTCTTGTCTTTCAATGAAACATTTGTTTTAGTATTCATTCCTCTTTTATCTATTTATACATAGATACATGGTTTATAATATTAAAGAGATCAAGAAATTTGTGGATAACCTTAGGTCATCTAGTGGTTGCGGGATGGAGTAAAATATGCTTCACAATTTGGGTGGAGTATAGAAGTTGCCACAGTGACTGTAAAAGGGGTGATGTAATGGCCTTGTTTTAGTTCACTGGTTTAAGTGAAGTTGTTTACAAGATTAAGTGATGGAAATGGTATATGCTTTGGCCTAACTTTTTTTACATACTAGACCTTGCTCGGATGAGTCTATGCACTGTTGTCTCTTTTGTTTACATTTCTGACTTCAAATTCTCCATGTCATAGAGTAGTTTAGCTGCCCAGCTCAGATGAAGAGATAAAGTGATGGTCTAAAGGGATAAAGCTTGAGGGGTTAGATAATGGCTATCTGAAATATTGGAGGTATTTTGCACTCAATAAAAATGGAAGGAATTAGGAAAATGGTGGGAAAAAAGTGTAACTAGGCCTTCTCTTAGAAGTTAAACTGAAGGGGAAAGAGGTTAAGAAATTGACTGAATGATACTGGGACATGATTGGGGTAATGGAGTGAAGGGGATAAAAAAGTTGTGATTGCAGTTTGGAAGCTTAGCCTTCAATTTCATCCGGGTACCATGGAAGGAAGATGGTGCAGAATGGAGGTTAGGACAGTTGAATTCTTGTGGATGACAAACAAGATTTACATGTCAGCTATGATAGCCAGGATTTATGTGGAGATTGCATTGGTTTTGGTTTAGAAGTCTCATGATATGTAAATTACATCTGAGTTTCACTGGAAACTTGAAAAAGTTGAAGCAAATATTAAAGTATGGAAGTGTTTGTTTCACAACAAGAGACAGGGTGGGATGATGGGTTGATTTTGCTAATAAGGAAACTGGAGCCTGCCCATTTTATTTGTCAAGATTGGAAGAGACGCAGATTGGTCATCTTGATAGATTTCTTTGCCAATGCCTCCTGCAAGATAAATCAGTGACATGGTGAAATGGGGAGTTGGGGAGTGATACCATTCTGACCACTCACTGTGAGTTTGCAAATTAATGTTGGGGGCTAGAGATGGGAAACATAGGTTGGAATGGCAGGGCTGGATCTGTCAAAAAGGAAAAACTTGGCAAACTTTAGTAACCTTAATGGCAGATAGGGTTGTAGGACTGTATTTGGTGTGAGCCTTAATTTAGGCTATTTTTCAAAAAACACAATGTGGATGGGTTTGGAGGACTGCACTTGGTGTGATGCTGTCAAAGTTATAATGGAGGGACTGATGGCTATGGACGCCCACTGCCTCACAGAAAGAGATGACAAGATCAGAAGGTAGAAAGAGATTTGTGGTGGTGACAAAGAGTGCACACAATGCATAGATATGAAAGAACCGAGTCAGAATTAATTTAGAATCAGCTACTGTGAGAGATGATTCATTCCACATCAGAACTTTTTAGGGTTACAATTTGCATAGCAGAAGAGGTATACAATGGAATAAAAAATAAGACAGAAAGAGATAATTATACTTAAACTGAAGGATAGTAAGGGAAGTGTTTTCTAACAAGAAGATGACAATTCTGAATAACTCTAATGGCAACTTTTATACAATCAGAAAAGAAGAAGGTGGTAAGTAAGAAAGGTTGAGGAAATTTCATTATAGTTAAGCTGTAAGCTTTCTGAGTCTTAGTGGAACCCCTTGACAAGTAAATACCATCAGAGGAAGGTAAGTTTGCAATAAAGAACACAGAATCTAAGAAAACAGAAGGAGAAGATACCCTTCTAAAAGAATTTTACAAAACAGAATGGCTAGAACCTTCAGCAGGTTTGCAGGAATTATTTAATGGGCTGAAATATGGAAAAGAATTCAGCAGGTCCTTGGGTAATGGAGTTCACAGATGACTGCAAACTAGGAGCCATAATAGAATTGCCTAATGATGTGGACATTCTACAAAGGGGCCTCACTGATACTGATGCTTGGTGTCAAAGTCATGGCCTCAAGCTCAATGCCAAGAAGTGATCCCTTTGGGAAAAGCACTGTACCCATGAACTGCCACATAGGTGGTAGCCTACTAAACACCAAATGTGTGATGAGACCTTGGGACACAGGTGGACAGTAGTCTCTCCTTTGATAATCACATAGCCACAGTAATCAGGAAATCCTTCTACGTGGCATACCGCATCACAAAGGGGTTTTCCTCCAAAAAAAAAAGTGGTCATTGTTCCCCTCTACTCATCAGATCCATTATAGAGTACAACCCCCCATTTGGCATGTACCTCGCAAGACACGTACAACAGCTAGAAAGGCCACAGAAATACCTCATTAAGAGGATTACCGGCCTCAAACATATACCATACACAGACCGTCTCAAAAAACTCCAGCTCTACTCCGTTGCATATCACCTACTCAGAGTCAACCTCTGCCTAACATACAAAGCCATGTCAAACCCAGATCTGTTGGACATGCTACACTTAAAGAAATCCCAATCTGTCTGAGCCACACACTCCAGGGACCTAAACCTTGTCACCACAATAAACAGGATATGGTGGAGGGATAGATTCCTTTCCCAGAGACTTCCCATGCTCTGGAACAAACTACCCATTCATGTCAAACAAAGCTCCTCATTGGCCCTCTTTAAGAAAAATTTTGACAATTGGATGAGAAATAGGAAATTCACACCAGGGATCACTTCTGTGGCTCTGCTCAACAGGGGCACAGGAAAATAAATTCTTGGGTGGTGAAAGCCAGGGAACTTTTTTGGCTAGGCTTATATAGGCCCTACAGCTGATAACCTAGTACCTAATCAGATCAGATCAGATAATGATGCTGTCAAATTCACCGTTATAACTGAGACCATCTATACACTTCACACTTAGCAACTATACAGAAATTAATGCAACCCTTGCTTCTCACCATTGAGTGAGGATTCATTTTGTCCTGAAATTCTCAGTTCAGGAGAAAGAGGTTAACAATTTCTTCTATTAATTACCAGCTAATTACCTAAATGGGTGTAACAAAGCTAAATTATTTAAAATAAAAAATAAACATTTTAGTCAAAACCATTAGAAAAGCTAATTCTATGAACTCATGCTAGCATCAGCTGAAGGGAACAACAAAATATTTTACAATTCTATAGGAATATCATAGATAGTGATCAATAGTTCAGTACAATAGCTGTTAACAATGAAGATATTTTAGAACTGTTCAATATATATCCCATATTCTGGATGATAAGTTTAAAACTAGCTTTTTAATAAGCAGTCAGGTATTAAATATTCCTGTCAAGCTTTCTACTCCCCTCAATCTATGTAGAAATAATCAAGCTGACAGAAATAAAATCTAAAATGACAGATCTACAAGACAGCTTTTTGTACATTGTCCCTTTTGTATACTTTTAAATAAACTCCACCAAGCAGAACAAGCCTATGAACTATGATATTAATCAATAGTTGTCCTGATATATGAGATTAGACCCTCCTCTGATGATTTTACAACTAAAACCCTTTTGTCTGATATGTACCCTATATGTAGTTATGGAGAAGATAATCAGTAACCCATTTCATACAAACACTGTTGATCTCCCTCAACATTTGCCAGTATGGATGTGAAAAAAAAAAAACAAAGTACACACACACACACACACACACACACACACACACACACACACACACACACACACACACACACACACACAAAACCATATACAAAACAAGTCTTGTCTCCTTCTGAACCGTATCTTTTCCTTTTTAGAATATTACTGCAGCTCTGGACGAGGGGACTGACTGTACAATATAGCCTGCCTAACGCTGTACATTGTATTAGACATGACTGTCCACATGGGAGTTATAGAAAACTTAATCACGATAAAGCATGATTGACCATGTCATGCTGTGAAGTAGCAATTTGTTAAATAGTGGTACTCGCTGAGTGAATGTGAGACGCATGCTTTATGAACCAGCTGAGGTAGGCAGTGGTGCCTCTTAAGGATAGATACTCTGCAGCCTGCTCTTCAGAATTTTCTTTACCACAGTCTAGTTAATCTAACTTTGGATTACAAAGTTCTCAGTTTACTTTAAGCTAAGTTACATTCTCTTATCATCTACAAAGTATATGATTCTGCATGGCGATTTTATCGTCATCTACTCTGAGTTTGCCCTGTCTGCAACATGGGTTTTAATGTCAATAAGTACAACATGTAACCTTCAGAAAAGAAAGCTGTCCTTTACTGCCATAGCACTGAATGTAATGCCCTGAAAACTGCTAATTTATTTATTTACATTTGTTGACCCGGAAAGTCCACTGGGTCAGAAACCCATTTTCAGTGGAAGCCCAGGGAGAAAAGCTCCACATTAAATTTAGATTAGAAAGTACTAAAATTACAGTTTTACAACAAGTACAAGAAGAAGAAACATACATACAAATTTATATATATATATTTTTTTTTTTTTGGAAAAGGAGAGAGGGTAAGAGAGTAGAGTAGTTGTAAACAATATGAGGCAGAGTTTAAAAGGATGGCTATGAAAATAAGTACACAGAGAAGTAAGACAAAGTGGGGTGATCACTAAGTCATCTGTATGATATGGGCAAGAAGTACAACTTGTTTAGTCTAAGTAGCTCATTGTTTGTATATTTTCCTACTGAATAAGTGGTAGGAATAAGAAGCTCCATAAAACTGCACTGTATTTGTCTACCTCAGCTGGTTCATAAAGCATGCATCTCACATTCACTCAGTGCATCCCACTATTTAACAAATTGTTACTTTGCAGCATGACATGGTGTCCCTAATGATGTTAGGAATCTGGGAATATTGGTGAACAATGGTCTACCATTTCAGCAAACTCTTACATTCATTGTTAAGAAAGTGTCTGGGGGTAGAATAAATATCTAAAAGGTATAGCCATCCATAAAAGGAAAATCAGCATGTCCCACTCTGCACATTCCTAACTTACCAGTTTGTTGAATACAGTGCAGTTTTATGGAGCTTCTTATTCCTACCGCTTATTCAACAGGAAAATGTACAAATAATGAACTACTTAGACTAAACAAATTGTCCTTATTGTCCATATCATACAGGTCACTTAGTGATAACCCCACCTTGTCTTCTAGGTCATGAAACAAATCCATTTTTTTAAAGGTGCATCTTCAGTGCAGAAATTGTTGGGGGTGGAACACGTGTATGTAAGCGCATGTAATTACCTGTTAAAAATTAACAGGAATAATTCTACTAGGGTGGACTAGTGTATCACACAAATGCTCCTGTATCTCTGGAATAAGCTGTCCCTGAAAGTAAAGCCATGTAGTTCTGTAACCACCTTAAACGGTAACTTGGGTAATGATCTGAATAATTACAAATTCCATAATAGGATTACTGCAGCCAGTCTCCAATGTCTGTTCCCTATATCTGTGATTCTATGATAATGATGTATGTGTGTGTGGGTGTGCAAGCATGTTTAGCTCACAATAATTTGTAAGTTTTGATTTCGGTATTTACCTGTCTGCTGACAATATATCATATATGCCATGGACTTTCTCTCCAGCCATAACAAGTATCATTACTTTTGAACTGTGTCTCCTCTGGCATTAATAGCATTAGTGGTAGTAAAAATGTTTCAAAATTCTGTAGTAGTGTGTGCTTTTTCAGACCAAGTGAAGCTTGTTCCTTGTCCAGAATGGTGGTAAGGCTGGTTGTTGCATACTATTTGTTTAGTTATTTCTAAAGATGCTTGATTGTTTTTGTATGACAAAGGCCTGTCTCAATTTCTGTGTAGCTGTGATACGTGAATTGTCTTATCCTGACAGTTGAACCCATACTGCAACTATTTGAAACAGAGAATCCATTGCTGGCAAACAAGATGAAACAATATTGTCTGCTTTGTTTTTCTATATGTATGATACATAGAAAAAAACAGTTTCTGGTTTTCTGAGTGAGATATTTTAAAGAAGAAAAAAAATAAATTTAGCTGTAGAAATCTTCAACTTCTTTGCTGCTTCTTGCTTTTGTACTTATCATTATAAGCATTTATTTTTGTATCACATCATTTGTATCATAATAGTTTCTATTTCACTCCACTTTGTGCTCATCTCTATAAAAATGTACTGTCATGTATATAACCATAGGAATTACAGATTTCTAGTTTATGTTGTAACTGAGGTACAGTTCCATACAACAGCTTTGAATACTTGGTTTGCCATGATATACCAATGAGGTTAAATAATAAAACAGAACACTTGTGCAGAATAATTATCCATATAGATTAAAGAGAACTGTCAAATATACAAAACACGCAGTTTGCCATTTCATACGATTTCTTAGTAGGCTGCTGTCATAGTCCCTTAACTATAACTGCTAGTTATGTTTTGAAATTTTCAGTTACTGTTCAGAACACATCACCACCAATTCTTAGTTTATAAAAATTCAGTTAATATTTGGGACCAACACATGAACGCCATGCTTTGAGGCTTGTGAACCAATGATCATCAGGAGTTTGAGAGTCCAGGGATTATGTGTTTATTGGTATAAATACCAGGACGTTTCAATATGATCCTCCTAGGTTCCTATTAATCCATTCAACAACAGACTTTGTCAGTGTGATAACATTGGGATAAGTATTTGATGTTTTTTTTTTAACTTTTCAGGCACTACAGTGTCATTATTTTGGTTTTCAAGATCTAGTTGAAGTTTTCATTTAGTTCTAATCTCCACTAGGACAAAACTCATGCATATAATTACATTTGGTGTTTTTATACTGGGCATCTTAATTTCATTTTTTTGGCTTTGCCCCACTTTATTTGAAATCATCCATTTGAATTAGATCACATATTCAATTAACAAATAAACTATCATCAAACAGCTATTTATTAAATTAACTACTGAAAATTATTAGTTTCATTGTCCATTCATGGATGTTGATTAAAAACACAGACATATCGGGTATGACATGTTTTATTTTCCTGTAAAGGGGGATAGTTGAAGATATGACTCAAATTGTATTGTTGTTAAGTAATCTAAGTGCTCTTTCCCCACACTTCTTCTTCATGAAACACAACCCACTGAGGCCTATTTGAAGTCCTTAAGGTAAATGACTGCAATGGAAAACTTCAGGGAGATGAAGGAAGTTGGAACAATCTACCCGATGAAAGTGAGTTGTTAAAATAATAATATAATTCATGAATGTGTGAGGCAAACATATAGCAATTCTTAACATGGATGGAATAAAAAATTTATATCTTACAGTTAAGTGAGATCTCCAGTTTATCTACAAGGCACTGAAATTGTAATTATATGTAGGTCTAGTGATCACTATCTAACATCAAAACCTTTGCTATGTGAAGTGTCCTTGAAAAGAGGGAAAGATGAGAAAGATGGCTGAAAACAAGGGCTTATCCAAGAAAAAATAATGATTGGAATCTGAAAGGAAATATACAACTAGAAATTCTGCTTGTGATATGTCTCAGACTCTCCACTATAGTTTTGATGGGATCTTTCTTTACAATCATATATCTACCTTTTCCAGTTTAATAGCATGATAGAGAAATTCCTGATGTAGGTGTAATCCAAGAATCATGGACTAATTTACCCCACTAGGTTGGGCTCACCTAGTATAAACGTATAGATTTACTAAAGAAACATATTTCAGGGTCAGTATTTCATTTTAAGACACCTAGTTCATTTTCCATGACAAAGGGAGAGATTTTAAAAACATAATATTCATCTCAGTCCATCAGGTAAAACAACTAGCCCAACAAATTAAGAAGTCTATTTGGGGGCCTTTTTAGTCACAAGTTCCACTTGTTTGCTTACAAACCCTCAGTGAATGTTCTAGCACTGGATAGGCGAAATTACCTAGAAGCTTTTATTTCTAAAGTGAGGGGTTTAAATGGGAAAGTGGAAAACTTAAGACTTTAATTTTCTGATAGGGAATTTTGATTTAAGAATTATGACAGAAATTTGGGCACAAGATTTTTGCATTTGTTTGGCCCTCAGTATGCAGTCAGCATATAGAAGTAGGACTTACATAAACAGAGAAGGGAGAGTGGCAATTTATGTTAAGCCATCTTTGGATGTGTAATAGTTATCACTTACATGTAATTATAAATAAACCAAGAGTTGCTAAAATAAAGGTAAAGCTTCACGGACCTGTTTATTAGGGGTATCTGTAGCATACTTATGATAACACCCTTACAGATGATGGAAATTTAATAATTAATAATTACTAATAACTTGCACTTTCCCCTTGGAAAACTGCAGAAGGATATGACATAAAGATATTCTTATTAGTTTTATGTTAACCTTAAGTCTAAAGCAAAGTATATTGGAGCAAACCAGCTATGAACTTTATTTGATATTGTAGTCTTTATCCATTATAACTGGTTTTACACGTGATGAAATGGCTCCTATTTTAAAAAAGTGACCATTACAGCACAGAGCTACAACTGAGGTCACAGATCAAGCCTCTTCACTAGCAGAGTGGATTGGCACAAGGCACATGAGGTGGGGAGGTCAAACATCAATTTAAAGGACTGGCAGTGGGAAGACATGTAAACAGGTTAGAACATATTGAGATGGGGAACTAGTACATTCCCACAAAAATAAAGGTGAAGTCACACATTCTGGGTGGTGCTAAACCTCTGGGTAAAACAGCTGCAAAGCCATCTCAAATCTGAAAAAAAAATAAATAAATAAATGCCACAACAAATGGAAAACATTGGAGATAGAAAGCTTCTGTTATAAGACCTTACATGGACAGGTAAAAGCATATGATCAAAGAAGAGAAAAAATGTTGGTCAGTTCAAGAAAACAGGAGATTGTTGGAATCATTAAAAGCTCTGAAAAGATAATCGATATCCATTCATATGACAACAGAAATAAAAAAGTGAAATGGTAGACAAGAATGCCATTATGGACCTTTTTGGTGGATCTCTGAACTATGATCCTATGGATCACTAAAGCTAATGCATAGAGTTGAAAGGAATATAGAGCAAATATCATAGCACATGTGCTTCTGTGGATTAGATGGAGAAGTCATTAAGAATACTTAAACCAAAAAAGGTCAGAAGTCCTGGTAGAATTATGAAAGTGGAATAAAAACATCTTCGAATAAGAAGCAATTCGTAGTTATCTGTTTAATTGAGCATGTGAAGAAAACATTTAGTTGTCTGTAGAAAGAAACATTGATTGTCACTTCCAAGACTAAAGCTTCCAAATGTCTAGTATGACATTTCAGTTGTCTTTGTATCTCTTCCAAGGTCATAGAAAGAAACTATTCATGACTAAGCCCTGTGTCACTATAAAAATTAATAAACATAAACATAATTCAAAAAGAGAGTGTATATTTCTGTGCACTGATTACATCTTCAGGGACTACACAGACACAGATCTCACATTCAATTCTTTAAGTTAAAGCAGCTTATGTGGATCTTAGTAAATAATTTAATAATGTGAACCATGAGTTACTGCTAGAAAAACTAGAAGGTTTAAACATGAGTAGCTACATTATTAATTTGATTAGGTACTGTGCCTTGAGTAGAACATGAGATGGGAACACACCGATTGATGAATACTAACTATAAATAGGAGATCTTCAAGCATCCTGCCAATCTTTGCTGCTTTTCATTTTACACTTTAGTGATCTTTCACCTTAGTGACCTTTCATTAGATCATACTGTCCTCATCAGGAAGTAAACAGATATGTATTACATCAGTCTGATAATCCCCCAGAATTAGGTTTTATTGAAATATTCAGATTTCCCCCAAACATCCCCCAAGGTGCTGGGACCTCAGAGGATGTTATACGAAGTAATGGGGATCAAGAACAGCAGTATGGGGAGAATGTCCCCATGTCATACAGAGCTAATAATTTGGATTATTTGGCTATGTATTCCTGCCCATTTCCTAAGAAACTTGACCAATGACTCCACTACTGGTATCCCGTCAGCCAATTTGTTCAGGGTAAGTGACAGCCAGGCACCTCCAGGCTAGATGAGAACTCAATAGCTCATTGGTTCTTGTTTGTGAAGCTGAGTTGGTCTATTAGTTCCTCCAGTGATGAGAGTCAGGTGATAGGGAAAGGGCCAGCTAGTGGATCCCATGGAGCTACCCATCCTTAGAGATCCACCCTCAGCAGCTCCCTTGAGATCCATAATTCTATCTGGCCTCAAGAAGGTGTGCATGCCTACACACAGGCACACACACACACACACACACACACACACACACACACATTTGCACATGCATGCACACACATGTAGTATTTACTAAGTTTCACAGCTGTTCACCAGCATATGCTGTACAAGTTTGCTGTATGGGTAAAACAATCAGTGCTCCGACTAGGTGTTACCCACACAAAAGGCCACGCTTTCTTCCCACTCCCCAAGATAGTACCATCCTTTTCATGTCTCTAATAAAACTCAAGTCATTTGGGGATGCAGTCAGAACTTCATTCCACTGTGTCATGGGGTCATTTTGTTTCCTGTATTTTGTTGAAATAATCTGGTGTTAAAACAAGAATCACCAAACTGTATCATAACCATGCAGATAATACCAAATTAGCCATGATTATTACATAAATAGGGGACTGTAAAATAATACAAATTATGATACTTTCTTGATACAGATGACTGATTACAGTGAGTCCAAACAGTGGTAAATTAGCCCTTAGGACTTTTGTTAATTTCATGTTTGTGGTGGACTACAGCCTGAATAACAATTTGCTTTATGTGGTAAGCCAATATAATGACTAAGTTATATTAAAAGAAGTAGACTTAAAGTTCTCCTCTAAGCTGATGATATTTTAATTACCTTAAAAAATAATAATAGCAATTTAAATCAGAGTGTTCATCATTCCCACTGATGCAGTAGCCCTTAGGCTATGTGGGTTGTAACCAGCCATCTTTAAAATACTTTGCCCCCCAACTGACTAATAAGAGTTTTGTTTCTGACAGATTGGAACCTGTTGCGGAACTCCTGTACTCAGAAATCAATGGCCTTTTAAGAAAAATAGCATTTTATCTATTTTTTTACTGAATGTAGTATTTCTGCTTTAAGAAACCCGGCATTTTTTTTTCACAATAATGGAAGTTTCCTGTTAGGGGTTGCTATTTTAGCTTAGAGTGTTTATTCAGTTATTTGGGGCAAATTCTGAAAAGTTTACAGAGGAACAGATGGAACTTATGTGCCATTGTAATGCTTATGCTCACTTTGTGACAATCTTACTGCCATTTTGATTCTGTCAGTATGCATGCAAGTGATTAAATAGCACTGACAGGGGAATTCTGTTCTACTTTTAGGTTTTATAGCCTGAAGGACTGGGGAAAGTGTTGTGAGTGTAAGTATGCTGCTTGTGAACACTTAGTGACAACTTACCTTCTGCTTGACATGCTCCAGCTATGCTTATAGCTTTTGGTGCTTCTTCACTTGTTACACCATGGATGCTCACTCCAGTCCAGCTAACATTTCCTCTCAAAGTACCTAGAAAGAAAAAGTCACTTACCAAGAAATCTTTGACATTGTTGTGGCCTCAGTCTATGCCTCAGATGATAGTGGGTGAACCTATAGTGGATAGTGGTTGCTCTCAGACCACTCACTTACCACTCCAGCTTCCTCTGTTGTAGTCCTTTTAGTCAGGATGAATCTGAGGTCAGCCATGTCCTCTGATTGGCTCATATATACAGTCAAAGAGAGAAAGACTGAACCAGGCATGGGAGTACCATCTTCTCTGGGTTTGAGAGGTTCTCCTCCAGGTAATTGGGGCAAGAGACCACTACCACTACAAGAGACCACTACAGTGGGCAGGTATCCCTACTTTGAGTCAGTCCTCTTATTTTGGAAATCCTATTAAGAAAAAAAACAAAAAGTTAAACATTCTTCTTCTGATGACATTATTACTGCTAAAAAAAGATGATGTTCTTACCTTCTCTGGAGACAGGCATTATATGCAGTAAATCCTGGTATACAGAAGCCTTTACAGATGAGTACCCCCTCTAAGGTTATTCCTTAAGAAAGAGGGTCTGATGCTTCTGATTTGGGCAGAAATGGGGCATCTTCTCATGCAGATTCCCAAGCCCGACTCTGATTGTGAGTAAACTTTCATTCTAATCCTTCTGTCTAAGAGCTTTCTTTTAAGCAAACTATTGCAAGAATTAATGAGGTATTTTTATAGGACAAATAGATGAACTAAATATATACTATGGTATATTGCAAATGGATATACCTCCTTCATCTCAAATCCCTACTATGCTGCAAGCCCTGGAGAATGTCTTGAATGCAGCCTGTACTCATCCTGATACTCGGCCATGAGTCCCTAAAAAAGCAGGTAAGTTATGTAAAGTACCTTGGGGTAAAACGTTTTTTTTTCTCTCATTTTAAGTCAGACCCAACTGCATTTCAACTGCATCTTATACTGACAACAGGCTGGTGCTTGATATTAACTCTTTGCTTGGTGTACCACTGTTTGTTTTCTTCTTCCACTCTAGCCTTCAGAATTCTGAATTACCAGGCATCAAGGCTGGATCCAGCACAAGGCAAGCTAGGCAGCTCCCTACATGACTAAAAAAAAATAATAATAATTCTCACTATCCCTTTGCCAGTCAGCTCATACCTCAGTTGGTCTGTTTTTTAGCATCTAGGAAGTATTTGTTATTGGCTCACATGTACAGCAAATGAGAGAAAGGCTTCATGGAGTTCCAAAGTGCTGGGCTTGTAAATGCAAGGGCTTCAAAAGGCTTCCTTCTTGAGGTGCAGTATTTACTTGTATGGTAAAAGCTTTAAAAAATTGCCTGGGATTGAAAGCTTCAAAGGTATTTCAGCTGACATAGCTTTAGAATTTGCATTTTTACATCAGACAATGCTTCAAAAGGCTTCCTATTCAATGCACAGTATATGCCTTGTATTTTAAAGTACCAACATGCTAAGATTGAAAGCTTCAAATTGATACAGCCTGTGAGTGTTTTATTTTTGCATTGGCCAATGCTTTGGATTGTGTATGGTGTTCTTCCAAGTATTGTATTCTTATATTGTTTAAAGTATCTTCAATGGCACTATATTTGTATTTAAATGTGGCTTGTGGCTTCCATATTGAGAGCTTCAAGCCGATGTTGCAGGCCAGATTGGTGTGTGTGTGTCTGTCTGTGTGTATAAGTGTCTGTGTCTGGGTTTATGCTTTTTTTGATTGGTTAATGGTGTTGACAAAGTTGAGAAGGGCAATGAGATTATGTATTGTGTTTAGGGTTACCAACTGTCACACTTTGCGAGGGACAGTCCTTCTTTGGGCAGTTGTGTCCTGACAAAAAATTTTAAAAATGGCAAATGTCCTGAGATTTTAGGACAAAATTATTTCCTATATTTTATGTAATAGTTGCATAAAACAGTTATTCTGTATCTAAAATACCTAAATGTTATAAGAAACAGAATAAGCAACTAAGATGCTACAAGAATAAGCTTTTATTTAGGCAAAAAATTTTAAGTTTTATCCTTTGTACTGACCGTGCGGGTATGTGTTGGCCTGTAAAATCTGATGTTTGTACCAAAAATGTCCCACTTTGGCCATTTGAAAAGGTGGCAAACCTAATTGTGTTCTGGGTAAAAGCCATGCTGAGTGGGGATGAGAAGAAGTGTGCATGTGCGTGCACTAGTTAGTCACTGTCTGGTAAGAGACAGAGAATTGCATATATCAATAAAGCCAGTAATACCAAGATTACAGTTTTATAAATATTATTTCAGACAATATTTTTATATGTTCTTCTTTTTAGGTAGATTAGTTAACTTAGGAGCACTGTCTAGTTAAATGACTTGCTCAGAGTCACACAGTTGGCACATGGTGGTAGAAAAAAGTCAAATCCCCTATCATTGACTACAGATGGCAGCTCATTAGGAGCTTGGAGCCATAATCCGTTATTCAACTGCCTTTCATTAATTTCTTTTTTCTGGTAATACACTGAGGATTACAGTCAGTCAACAATGACAGACATTTCATAGTTCTTATGGTTCAGAAAAGCAATGTCCATGCAATAGTTGTTGTTCTGTTAACCTTTTAAATGAGTCAGAGTTCTCTGGTGCTTAAGACCATGAACAATTAATGAACTGGTTAACATTGTCACCTCACAGCAAGAGGTTCTCCAGTTTGATTCTCGGCTGGGGTGCCTTCTGTGTGGAGTTTGCATTTTCTCCCTGTGTTCGTGTGGGTTTCCTCCGGGTACTCCGGTTTCCTCCCAGATTCCAAAGACATGCATCTGGAGCATTTCTCCCCAGGCTTCCACTGAAAACAGGCTCTGTGGAACCTAGTCGGACATTCCCGGTGAAAAGTGGAAGATTTGAATCCTTCCACCTCCATTTGCCTAATGTGTGACTTGAGGAATTCACTTATACAGTGCTCCTGGCTTTGTCCTGAAAACAGACACTTTGTCCAGTGTATTTACTTCATTAACAAATAGATAAAAAGAAAAAAAATATCTAAAATTTTTAACTTTTCGTGTCTTTCTCCCCTCATTATCCTTGGCTTTGTCCAGAATTCATGAGCAAAGAAGTTAAGTATATTGGCCTGTTCCTTGTAAAATTTGTGGCTTTCTTTCAAATTTTTGTGAAATGCAGTCAGTGGATAATGATAGGCATGTGCATTTCAGACTTTGTTTCCTTCAGAAAATGCTTGCTAATGCAAAGCTTATTATTCTAGCAACTTTATAGGTATTGAAGAAATATTTAAAATCTGTTCCTGATTTCTGAGTCTTTGTCTCTGATTCTTGAGATAAGCTTTTGGGAGAGCATGGAAGTACAGTGGATTGCACTGTATGGTTTAATAGCAGGGAGTTGAAATATATTTCTCTGTCATTATGTATTTACTCATTTATTTTATGACAAGCAAATATCTAAATGTACGCGGGGGTGTAACTGATGGTCACATCTCTGTGTGTGTAAAAATACTTACTTCCTGCATCCCAGAGTAGCTATGGTGTAAAGGAAGGCATTTATTGTAGCAAACAGCAGTATTGTCATATGAGCCATGTTCTTTAGGTTCAATCCTTGGTTTAATTTTTTGCTGACAGTGTGCATATTATTTGGTTGTGAATAAAATGAACAGCATGAAGTCTGAGTGTAATGTTAAAATATTAACTATAACTGCATTTTAGGCACATGAGTGTGCAGTGCATATTGTTAGGCTACAACAGTTTGTGTAGTACTTAATGCACATTAGTGAGGATATGAACTGCTAATGGTCAACTTCCTGCAATGCAGGGTTTGATTCTCTCACCCTTTCATGGCCTAGAGTACTAGTCTAACAAAGTTACTTCACTAGGCAGTGCTCCTGTTTTGCCCCTGAAAAGGGATACTTGTGTTCGGTCAACTGTCCCAAGTTGTTAGCAAATTCAATTGTTTCAATTCCTACTGTCTTTAGATAGCTGCTAATTAGTGATTCATTATATGCTATTTGACTATAAATCCCAGTATATCTTTCTTAGTTTAATGGATTGCCAGATGTACTTGAAAAAATGCAAAGGGATAGAAGGTTAAAAGGTGCCCATGCCAAGTTAGTTTTCAGAATTAGAATGGTTTGTTTTGTTCATCAAATGGCTGACAAGAGTTTTATAGTTTTATAGGTCTATGGGAAAGTACTAGGCTAGTTGCCCTTCTGGGCCATTTTAGACCTAGCCATTTTCCTTCAGAGGTGAGAAAATGTTGAACCCTGTGTCTGCATTGAAAACACCCAAAACGTTATGTAATATAATCTCCAAAAGTTTTAATAAAAAAATAAATTAAACTCAAATCTTTGGGATCATTGTAAAAGTAAAATAAGAAAATAATATGTACACTGACAGGTTTGAACAATGTTTATGGTAATTGGAGAGATACAGCCAAGTAATGGGATATTGGTATGGCTGAGGGGATCTGGTCCATTACTGGCCTAGAGTCCCATATATCTATGATCCATCTCTGCCAGGCACACACGTGGAAATTTATACTATGTCATATGGACGCTGTGAGGCAATTGGCTTCCACTCTTCCTACAGAAGAAAGCTCTTTGTTGACCTCGACTGTTTCTTTCCTTTCTCATGTATCTAGACATGTTTTGAAGACTGTGTGTGATTGTGTAGGTAGTGTGCCTAGGGCTACTGCTATTGCTACAGTACTGAGAAGATATGCTTGGGTATATGGATACAAAGACATGTGTCCGAAACATTTCTCTCCGGGCCTCTGCTGAAAATTGGCTTTGTTCCAAATCGGACATTCCCAGTAAACAAATGTTAAATAAATAAATACAATAAATAAATGTATGTAACCAAATGTTTGTTGATCAGGTAAAGTCTGAAATCTCAGATTCAGCTTTAGAAAAGGCAGTATTGTTTGAATCTTCTGCTACCCAGGCTCTCAAACAATATGATGAAAGACAGCAATTGATTCAGAGACTTTCTAAGATATTGCCTATAACCCAATAAAAGTCTTGTAGGCCTCCCTCTTACACTAAAAGCCAAATAAACAAAACCAGTCTTTTTTGGAAATAAAAATGCAAAAAGAGTTGTCCAAAGGGTAACAGCAATAATTAAAAATGTGGGCCTTTTAAGAAAAAGAAGCAGACCAGTTGTACAGAATGACTATTTCAGAATTCCTTACGTCTTCCCTCTCCTCCAGACAATACTTCTACAAATCTGTCCTAAAAAATACCCCTCAAAATCCACCTTTAGCAAAAGGTTATTTTGGACTCCAGGATAGAAAAAGTGGTGCAGGAGGGTTATACATGGCACTGGATACAAAAACTTCCTTTCAGGGTGAATACCCCCCAGCTCCACACACACCCTTCAAACCAAACAGAATTTTATCCTCAGGTTCTTCCTGTCTTTACACACCTATGGAGTCATAAAACCAGTGCCTTTAAGTCAAAAGGGCAAAGGGTTTTATTCCAAAATGTTTGTTGTACAAAAGAAAATGGCCTCTTGAAGACCACTACTAGATGTTTCATTTTTAAATCTGTACATGAAAGTTGCAAAGTTCAAAATGTTGACCCTTGAGAGCCTGTCACCTCTCATTCCTCAAATGAGTTACTTAGTAACTCTAGACCTAAAAGATGCTTACTACCATATTCCCATAGTCAAAGGCTTCAGGGAATTTCTAAGGTTGTCTCTTCCTGGGTCATTTTATCTGTTCTTTAGATTATCTACATCTCTAAGGTTGTTCACAAAGTGTCTAGCCCCAGTCACAGTTTACTGCAAATTCATAGCTTTCCTTATTTAGATGATTCGCTTATCTTTGCAGAGTCCTTGTCAAGCTGTCAAGAGTGATTAACATGGTTTATGTCTCTTTTGACCAACATGGTCTTCCAGATAAATATTGTAAAATTTTCCATGGTTCCACCTCACAAGTTCATGTTTCTGGAATGCCTTATTGAGTCTTTTCTTCAAAGGGCCTTTTAAACACAAGAGATGATGGATCTTATCTGGAATGTTTTGTGAACTTCTCCAATCAGTCTTAGACTTCTGCAGGAGATTTTTTAGGAACCTAGGTTTCATGGCTCCTTTGATTGTCAGATTACACATGAGAAAAATACAATGTTTTCTTAAAAACACATGAATTCAGCATCTGCATTCACTGGAATATCAAATTCTAGTTTGGGGATCTATAAAAAGGGAACTACATTGGTGAAGATGACAAATTCAATTGAATCAGGTCTCTCCATCTCTTCTCAGACCCCAAAACAATCTGTCACCACAGACATGTCAGATTTTGTTTGGGGAGCAATTTTCACAGGCGTAAAAGTGAAAGGCTTGTGAAATGCTTCAGACAGACCGAAACACATCAAATTTAAAAAGATGTTGTCTGTGATCCATGCCTTGATGGCTCTTCATTACCTTTGGTCCCCTGGACATCTTTAAGTGATTACAGATAATACCAGAGTCATGTGGTATATAAACACAGGAGATGCAAAGTTATAACCCCTATGTAGGCTCGCAATGACAGGTTGGGAGTTATTTCTTCAGCATTCCTTAATCTTCCTAGCAATTTACATTCAATTAGAGTAAAATTTAGTGGCCAACAAACTGAGCAGGGCCAGGACAGAACCTCATGAATTGAAATTGAACACTGGAGTGTTACAGGAATTCATCCAGTTGTGAGAAACACTTCAAATAGATCTCCTCATCTCCTTTCAAAACAGACAACTAAACAAGTTTTGTTCCAGGGCTCCTTACAAGCAAGTCTGAAACAATAGATGCAATTTCATTCCATTGAAAGGGTATGATACTTTCTGCATTTTCAGCCTTTCCACTGATATCCTGGGTAATTCTGAAGAATAAAAAGGATACCCCAAAAATAATTGGAGGTACCCCCATTTAGCACAGGTAACATTGATTCTCCCTTTTTATGGAACTGGCCAAGGGCAATTACCGCAAGATTCCTCACAGAATGCAAGAAAGAGGGGGTTTGATTCACCCCAGTATTATTCAACTTCAACGGAATGCCTGGAAAATTCCATTTTAATACCTTTTTGGCACTTACTTCATGAAGATGTGCAGCAGAAGAAAGCATGCTACTAGGAAATCCTATGTAGAAAAGTGGAAGCTATTTTGTAGTTGGTACATAACCAATAACTAGGAGCCCATTCGGCATTTTCTTCCACTGGTGCATACATATTTCTGTGAGTTACTTTCCTCTAGTCTCATTTATTCATCTGTGAGGGTTCATCCTGTGGCCATTTCAGTATGCCTGTCCATGGATCCTCCTTGTTCTTGGAAAACTGTAGTCATCATTGCTCTGACATCTGCAAAAAAAGTATCTGAGTTGCAAGCTGCTATGGTGGATAAGCCCTATCTGATTTTCCTTAGAGATAGGGTCTCTTTAAGAAAAAAAAAAAAACTCCCTCTTTTATGTCCAAACTGGTATCAGAGTTTACTTTGAATTGTGCAAGAAGTCCTAAATAAAGTTTCACTTTGAGGGCAGATATCCTTCTTTGGGGGGGGGGGGGGGGCAGAGCTTTTTGAAGCTGGCCGGTTTTTGTTTCCTAGATAGGAAACAACACATATAGACTAAGGGTTACTGCAAAAATGAGGAATTCAAACATTTCCCATTATGGGTATGTGTGATTTACACTACTGCACTTTTTTCCCATATATTGAAACAAATAGTTTTGTTATTCAGATGCATTAGATGCAGGATAGTTACCGATATGCATTCTTTTTATATCATTGTAATTAGACCTAGTATAGAATATTTAACTGTTCAGTGGAACTATACTGCTGTTTGCATAAAATACCACATATAACATATTGTGATCATCCAGAACAGGCCAACTAAAAGAACTTTTGGTTTCCAACATTTAGATTATGAAACCAGCCTTGAGAAAATCTGTGCTTTTCTGTTTCAAATCAAAGGGCTAGAGCTGACCAATTGATAGTCCACAAAGCTATCTAAGATGATTACTTGTTGTTGTTAGTTTGTACTTAAAAATGAGAAATGCACCTCTGAAGCTGATAGGATCTAGATGGAATTGGACTAAGCAATTATTACAGTCCTACTTGTACATAAACTAGTCTATAGAATTATTATAACCATTATAGAACAGACTGCATTTGGAAGTGTTGATGTCAACAAGTAATGCCATTTTAAGAAATGGGCTGGATATGTGTTGTGGCAAAGAAAACACTGCATATTGTGATGAAAAGTATGATACAGGATTTTTATAACCTCATCCCTAGGAATTTACATCTAGGTCTATGAATTTATTAACTGCATGTGTCTAGATCATACATGTTACATCATGCACGTAATATTATGTGCATGTATTAACAGCCTTTATCCAGATCATTCATGTTACATCATGCATCTAGGTCTATGTGCACGTATTAATTGCATGTGACTAGGTCATATATGTTACATCATGCATCTAGGTTTATGTACTGTATTAACATTTGTCTAGATCATACCTGTTACATCATGCATCTAGGTCTAGGTGCATGTAATAACTGCATGTGTCTTATATCATACATGTTACATCATGCATCTAGGTCTAAGTGCATGTATTAACTGCATGTGCCTATATCATACATGTTACATCATGCATTTAGGTCTATGTGCATGTGTTAACTGCATGTGTCTAGGTCATATATGTCACATCATGCATCTAGGTCTATGTGCACATATTAACTGCATGTGTGTAGGTCATATATGTCACATCATGCATCTAGGTCTATGTGCATGTGTTAACTGCATGTGTCTAGGTCATTCATGCTGAATCAATTTGTCATCTAGAATTCAGGGCATCTGTAAGGAGGAAGGGCATACATCAAAGAAGTTAAATGGAAGAAACTGGTCATAAAAGCAATAAAATCTCTCAATGGATTAACCAAGCTGAAGAAAAATATATGTAAGGGGTAACTAATGTTTCTTAAATTTCAGTCTGTGTGCTTAGTAAGTCTTATCACTCATTATTGCATTTTCATGTTTGTAAAATGTAGCATGTCATATATAACTCTAAAAAAAGTTTTATTTTTTTATACTACTAACCATTCTAAATAATACTGTATTCACAAACTGTACATTCTTGTGTGTTGCACAAAGGCAGTGTTGGAACTGCTCCTAATAAATAATAACATTACCTTGTTAATAAATTCTAATAAATAAATTAAGAAAACAAATAAATAAACAGTATTAACTGTTTTGGTCATTTATATTAAAGCATCTGTATTGTAAGAACACACTGATGTGCTTGATAAAAAATAATTGCACATTGTCTAGATACTACTGAGGACTGAGCCTGCAGTTCCAAGGTCTCACCTGTGTCTATACCAGTAAAGCTATGGGAAGAAGCATCTAATCCAGAGATAGGAATACTGTTCATCCATACATATCCTGCCAGTAAGTAAAACCCAGCTCACCAGCAGCGCAGTCAATGAGAAAGGTTACTGAACTAGAACATAATTATGCAGCTGAACTGTAGGAGTAAACAACATGCTCATTGTTTGTAGAAGTAAGAGCTTGTTAGGAAGTCAGTGCGAGAAAAGTACACAGACATCCAGAATTCACACATTCACACACACACACACACACACACACACACACACATCTATCTACTTATCTAGGTGTGTGTGTGTGTGTGTGTGTGTGTGTGTGTGTGTGTGTGTGTGTGTGTGTGTGTATATATATATATAAAAATATTCATAGATTCATAGATTAGTACTAAGCTAACTGCCCTTGCGAGCCATTGTAAGCCTAGCCAATTATCCCTTGTGAGACTCAAACCCTGCACCTTGTGTTTGTAAGGCAAACACCTTAACCATTCGGCCACCCCCCCAACCCTCATTCAGAAGCTTGACTCCTCAGGAAGTCGAAATTCATATGGTCAGGACGATATTATCGACTTTCTGAAATGTTGAAGCATTTGAATGGAGATCACAGTACAGTGGGGATTGGGGAATTTGCCCTTTTCCCCACTGTGGTGCAATCTCTGAGTTGGTATGTACAGTGTGATATGCAGGGGGTGGGGGTGCAGAGGGACTTTTTGGAAAGCCGATCATATGGTCTTAATACCACCTCAGGTCTCTACTAGCCTAGTGTGACTAACCCAGTTAGAATAAATACATGCATGGTTTACACACACAGGTATGCATGCATGTATATAGATATAGACATCACACACACACACACACACACACACACACACACACACACACACACACACACACACACACACACACACACACACACTCCTAATGCAGGAAAACATTTCTAGTGTTCATTTCTGACTGCCACATTTTGTCTTAGTTTGCTTCTAAAACATTTCCCAGCAGCTTACATTTCAGAGATCTTTGTCATTTCCCAGCAGCTTGCATTTCAGAGATCTTTGTGTTATAGTCAGTTTCAAAATTATTATCATGGTAAAACTTGCCAAACAAGAATTACAGTAAGGAGGTGGAGGGGCTGGGAAATCCCAAATACTCTTGCTTGTGTTTTCAATTCAGAAATGCATGCAGACCTGTCAGACTAGTTGTGACTGTCTCACCTAAGTTAAAGTTTTCTACTCAAACAAGGCAGAAGTTCATCACAGGTGACATATATCTCAAAACAGTCCATTTTTAACTGTTCCTTTTTGTCCCACATCACATCATTCTCTAGCATTCTTTCCTTAGCAATGCTTCTGTGTGAGCATTGCAAACCTCATCACTCTGATGTTTATTGAAACTATTGAATCTTACCTACCCATTTAAATCTACAGGGTTTCCTGTTGCAATGGTATAGTCTGTTTGGCTCATATTTCATAACATTGAGACCAGAACATCTAAAATCTATAACATCGAATTTCATAACATCTAACACTACAAATCACAAGGAAATACCACCCCCTCTACATATAATGATACCAAACTACTAAACACACCTTTTACTATATTTCTATACCAACTCCAAGACTGCACTTGTTCTTCTTTCAGCTTTTCCTGGTTAGGGGTCGCCACAGCGGAACTCCGGTCCGCTAATGATTTGCAGTAGATTTTTACAGTGCAAAGGTGCCAGCTCAATGCCCAACCTTCAATGAAGGCACGAACTCCAAGATCGCACTACAGTGGGAAAAAGTTAATTTCCTAAACCCACTGTATCAAGCTCCTGGTCTGATGAAGTTCCTGTATTAATGTGTTAAGGGATGAAAACACTTATGTTTTGAATTTGGATTAAGCTTGGAGTTCAGAGTTTGTTTCATCTCTGCTTGCTACATTTTTGCTGTTTGCTGCATCACATTTGTATTCGGATTATATTTTTGCCTGCTGCACTATACCTGGTGTGAGCTTTTCTGTGGATAACCTATGCATAGTGTCCAATGTGAATGTGTATGCAAAATAGGTGTAACTTAGCTCTTAAATTAATGGGTGTGACTACCAATAGGGTTAGACATGTGTAGGCAAATGTAACCTATGGGGTCTGACAAGTGACTGGAAGGGGTGACCAATGAGAAAAGGGACCATGACTATAAAGGGATTGGAGAAAGGGAGCCTGCCATAGGTAGGAGAGCATATGGTTGGACAAAGATCTGGCGAACTTTTGCGTGTTACCTGTACCATTTGAATGTGTATTTGATGTTGAGTCTTTCCTTTGGACTCAGGTACATGTCTGCTCTGAGAAGGAGTTTCCATTTCAACTCCTTCACTTCAAGCAATGTTTCTCTGTCACCAGTAAAGGATTTGACTTGATCCAAAACCAAGAACTTGAACAGTTGGAACCCCATCCAAGTCTAGCTGTGTTTAGCCAGTGCTTTTTTGTTGTCCTGGTTTATGATCACACCGTACTGTTCTTTGGTGTGATCAGAAAGCTTCCTGGAAGTCTTGCCCAAGTAGAAATGGGGGAAGACTGTGTAGCAGACAGCATAGATAATGCGGTAATCATGGAAAGTACGAATGTATTGGCAGGCAATGCATTTTTTGCAAGGGAACATGCCTGTGACTGGGGGAGGGAGGGGGGAGTAGATGTGAAAGAGACTCATAATGTATTAGTTCTTTTATATCAGAAAAGTGGCCCATTCCCTAGTACAGGGGCTGTAACCCTACTGCATTTGATGATGTCCCAATTCTTAGTGAGGATGTCTCTGGTGGGTAGCATGTCCTGACTGATGGGCAGTAGGAAGCTGAGGGCTTTGTTGACTGAGTCCTCTGCCTGATTTGCGGTGGGAGGGGGAATGTCCAGACTGGCCTTAAGGATGGGTTTGAACTTATTATTACATTTACAGTGGACCTTGGTAAAGGATTGGTGGACAAATAATCTGGGGTAATTCCTTTCTATGAACAGGTTGGCCAGGATATTGCTTTAATGGAGGAAATCTGTTTCCTCATTGATGATGCAGGTGAGGTGAATGAACTGACCCCACACAATACTGAGGAAGCCTGGGTGGTGGCTGGTAAAATCTAGGTAATTGTTGCGGATGGTGTTCTTCTGGAACAGGTTGGACTGAAAGGCTGGAGATGAGGTGTCTAAAGTTATTTCTAAATCTAAGAAGTTAACTTTCAGTCCAGTGTTGGAGATGGTAAAGAAAAGGAAACTTCAGCTATCTGAGACTGCTTGGAGGAAGTCATTGAGTTTGGACCTGGTGCCTGGCCAGATGAAAAAGATATCATCTATATATCTTTTTTTAGAGTCTGGCAAGGTGGAAACCAGGGAGGTATATTAGGGACTGTTGTTTCTATGCACTGAGAATAAGGTTCACGTAGGCAGGGGCTATTGTTCCCATGCACTGAGAACAAGGTTTGCGTAAGCAGGGGCCATTTTAGCCCCAATCATGACTCCTCTTTGCTGATAGTAGATGTTCCCATTGAAAGTGAAGCAGTTTCTAGTAAGAACTGTTTCTTTGAGAGTGCAGAGGGTCTGGCTTCTAACTGGATCCAGAGAGGTGTGCTGCATAAGGTATTGCCAGGCTATAGCTAGACCTTGAGAGTGGGGGATGCTGGTGTAGAGTGCTTCAGTGTCGGGGGTGACAAGAAGCTGGTCAGCAAGGAAATTGGATAGTTGTGGAGCTGCCGGAGAAAGGCCCAGGAGTCCTTGAGGTATTAGGGGGTGGCCTGTACAATGGGATTAAGGACGGCATCTAGCAACTCAGAGCTTTGCTCTGTTTTAGTCCTTTTGCTTGACACTATGAGCCCAAAGAGGTTATTGGTGGCATATATAGGCATAAATAGATATATGTAGGTCCACTGAGTTATGTTGATATAGCACAATGTCAACAGCTGATTGATCGATCACAAAAGGTTGACATATGTAGATGGTTGACAGGTGTGATAGATTGACAGTCCCTGGGGGGGAATATACCCCTTCCCTGAGGATTGTGCAATCTCAGTGTTAGTGTATATAATTGGAAAGGGCATTCCCCCCTGCAAAAGCAATGTTATTTTGCTTTTTTTGGTTGCATGTGAGGAGGATTTAACTCACCCATGTGCAATTGACTGTCAGCATTTCCACTGTCAAATTTTTGTGGTCAACTTTCTTGCCATTGACATTGTGAAGTGTCAGTGTAATTCAGTAATCCTATTATATCCGTATCTATATAACTATATCTGTATATATATATATATATATATATATATATATATATATATATATATATATATATATTATATATACATATTATATATATATATAAAAAGTTTGACATTGTAAATTTTGTTGCTAGAAATGATTAGCTGTTTTGTGTATGTTTGTGTAATTTTTGAGCAATGTATATCAGGCCTTGCATAACAGCTGCAGTGAACTAGACAAGGTTTGAGCAAGTGGGGTTTGAAAGGGGGACCTGACAAAATGGTATAGTCTCACTAGGTTTGTTTTTACTGGTGATAGAGGTGAAAGCACAATGGCTGAAATTGGGCTGCATGAGGGCAGGCAAAAAGCAGAGGAGACATAGTTCAAATCCGTTTTTGGATGATTGTATACTTTTATTAATATAAGAGGATGAGGTGCATTCATCTGTTACTAAAACTTGTAGGGAGTTTGAGAGAAAGTCAAATCTGAGGGTTTACCTAAAAAAACTTGTGGTAATACTGTGAAGGATGCACGTCAGGGAATTGATGGAGGAATGAATTACCTAGCAAATGAGATATGTTCAGCTACACAGTAGATTAGAATGACACACAGTGCAGAGTTGAAGGAAAAAATTAAAAGTAATTGGCTAGATGTGAGATGTGACTATATGATAGTGGGACTGAATTGATGAAGGTTATAACTTTCCCACAGGGGTTATAGTGAATCAGTTATTAAAATAATGGACTAGATTGAGATTGAAATGAAGATAGTATGTGACATATTTGTTTGGGAAAAGAAAGTGCCCCCTGTGGGAGGTTGGTATAATGGTTAAGTTGTTTACCTTACAGGCAAAAAGTGCAACGTTTGATTCTCAACATGGGATGAATGGCTAGGCTTAAAATGGTCCACAAGGGTAGTTAGCCTAGTACTAACCTATGACTCCCTATATATTAACATGGGGTGGGACATATCTGATTCAGTCAGGTAAATGGTAGTGGTTAATATAGACAGGAAGTTTTGAACATGGGAGGCTAGGCAGTTTTGTGACTGGATATGAGACATGGAATGCTTTGGAGTTGTTGTTGGTATATATTTGGCCTTAGTGGAAAAGTTGAGACTGTCTTGTTAAGAGACCAAAAGTGACCTTGTACTTTGAAAGAAAAGAGGGACAGAAAAGTTGAGAGGTGCAAGATGTGTGTTTTTGGATTTATATTGATAGATTGAATCTACTTCATTTGAACGTGACTTTGACCATAAGAAGTATGCCAAAAGCACTTTCTGTGAAACTTGGAAGTAAGCTTTTTATTACAGAGGTCAAAGCCTCCACACTTGCAGCACTTGTACATACCTACTCCAAGGTCACACAACAGTGGAGAAAAGGAAAAACTTCACAGTCATGAAAAGTGGTTTTGGTATAACTGTTTCTGTCAAATTCACTTTGAGTTGAAGTAGATTTGACAAATTGACAGGCTCTCTTTTTAACAGTAATGATGAAAGAGCTAGATGAATAAGGGAAATATAAGGGTCATGACCTGTTTCGCAAAAGAAGAAGAATTTGTGAAGTTTTAGGAGATGGGTAAAATTTGTAAGCTAGTGAAAAGGCTGTGGCAAGAATATAAAAGCATTAACCCTTTAACTCATAACAATTTTCAGGCAGTATTTTGGGTATTTATGTTCCCTGCATATACAAGCCTGTATCTCCAAATAACTCTGATACATTCACACACAGTTTTCAGGAAGTTTGGCTGGAATAATTAGCAATAAAGCATTCTTAGATTGTCTGTACAGCTGGAAATCTAAAAGAAGCAAAGAAGCAATTGCATCTTGAGTTTTAATTTAAAATTAAAGCCTTTAATGACATTTTCAAATCATAGACAAACCAATTAAAATGACATAATAAGTTAATTAATATATGTTTGTGTATTGATAGCTTTTATACTGGTTACTTTGAATAGAATTGAGAGTCACGGATTTATTCCGAAGTAAATGTTTTTCAAGTGTTTTTGTTAGATAACTTCTGGTGGCTATTCTAGCCTGAAAGTGACCCCACTGACAAATGGTAATATGTATATATTGTTTTAATGTTTCCTTTCAAAATGTTCAGTACAAGAGATTTGGCTTGTCAGCCTTATATGGCACTCTGGAGGAACTAATAGCTCACTGATCAATCACACAAGTAAACATCCTGTGAGAAGATACGCCAATTTAGGAAACAAGACACATCTCACTCTTTTTATTAAAGCACCAAAATAAGTATTACAGAAATAGTTTGGACTTGTGCTGAATTTCTTACTATGAAAAGAAGTCATATACTTCCCAGTACAAACTGGCAGAATGTTGCTGTAAAACTGACAGTACATAACTATCTAACAAAGCAGCACCTCAACCTCATTTTACAGTTCTTAGTAAACATTTTAGCAAATTATAGTTGGGCACTCAAGCACAAATTGCATCCAAGACAAACATGCCCATAAAGATTTAAATTACTTAAGCTGATTTCATCACAATATATGCCAGATTTGCTGCTGGCATATTTCCAGTAAAAAAAAAGTTGCATTGTCTAGATAAATGTATATGACTGTGACTTTCAAATGACATTTCATTATAGATATACTCCTGACCTATATTACATTTCTCACCCTGAAAAGGAGACTTATATCCAGCCCTAATTTAGAGTGAGTATAATTTGCATGCTAAGTTTTCATTTCCAAAGTCTGCAAAATTAAAGTTTGGCATTTGATGTATAAAAGGTCATGTGCCAGTGCTACATTTGTTCTTTCTTAACAAAATGCTCAGTGAATTATACTAGACCAGTCAGGAACAAAATGTACATGTGACTACTTTTTTTTTACATTATATATTATAAAGTAGCTCTTTTCTAAATCACCACCACATTGCCCCCTCGGTACAGGCAGTTTTGATCTTGGCAAAATTCTAGTGACAAAAAAGTTGCCTTTTCTGGAGAAATAGATAATGATTGTTACATCTGACATAATGACAACTCTGTAAAGGTATAGATTGAACATGTGCTGAATTTTGTTTCATAAAAAAATCATTATGCTCATACTCTAAACTCAGTGAATGCAAACTCCTAATTCCAAAAGGACTAGGAACAAATGTTGCCAACCCTAGCCAAGTGCAAAATGCAACAATTTTTTTTCAGATGAATAAAATTTATTGTACTCCTTATGTATGGAACTTTACCCCATGCCCCCTTTCTTAAACATTCTAACTGTATGGGCCACACAATAATGAAAGAAAGAGAAACACTCTGCAGTTGTTTGGAATCTCATAGTTGAAATTAGAAAATGTGGTTGGGGAAAAGAAGCTAGGAAAATGGGACTGAGGAGATAGCAGTCAACCGCTTCATTGATGACCACATGCAGGATACCCCAATCCAAATACAATTCAACATGACAGCAGACAGATTCTAGTAGCTGTATAAACACTTTGGTGGTGCCTTTCAGTAAGTTTGAGGTTTCAAATAATGTATTTTTTTTCTGTATGAACACTGAAATGCTGGAAATCATCAGTTTTGGGGTAAATAATCACTGATTTTAGACATTATATTATAGATTTATAGGTTCATAGATATGTACTAGGCAGTTAGTATGCAGACCATTTCAAGCTTAGCCAAACAATATTCAAAAGTTCCTTCTAGCATCAAGGAGGGCAAGACAAGATAGACTGGGGGAGAATTTAAGGCTGCCTATCTATTATCTAGGTTTTATGAAGGTGGCAAGGATGCTACTCTGCTTGACTTGTAGTAGAAGTTTGTTTAAGAGGTGGGGAACATGTCTAATTTATCTGCTGATGAAGGTTTAATTCCATTAACTGAGTATTTGAGGTACTATTAGTTCTGTGAAGGAATAGGAGGTCAAATAGCAATGGATCTTTCATGGCACAAAATGCTAGACATGGATCTCCACATAATACTCTGTAAGAGACTGAGTACAGAGAAAGGACTGCCAGTCTTTCCTGTTAACTAAGATTTTTGAGGCCACTGATCTTTTTAGTTACGAATCTCTGAGGTCTCTCAAGTTGTGTGATATGTTTAGACAAATGAATGCCAAAAGGTATGTTATCTTCATTAATGGGTCTGATTAAATATGAGTAAAGGGAAATTAAGACTTCTTTGAATCTAATGGAGGTACCTTTTAAAATTAGCTGAGCAAGATAAAAGGCATGGAGACATGATGGTCAAATGATAAGGAGTTATCAACATGAGTACCTAGATTCCTTACAACAGTGTCTGACTGGAGGGGTGCACCTCCTGTATGGTAAATAAAACTGTTTTATTTACCAGAATGAACCATTAAACATGTTTTACATTTTGAAACCACTGCCTTTGCATCAGTTGTTGACATGGCTAAATTGTGAGTCAGTTAAAGATCAAATAACACCATTCAGTTTATAGGCATCTGCAAACTTAGTTAACCATAGGATAAGAGTGCTGGCCTGAAGCAGTGCAAAATATATGCCAAACAGGAGAGAGACCCAAACTGAGCCCTGTGGTACACCACTGGTAACCCTTTTTCCTTTCAGAAGTGGCATGCATAATGCTAACCTCATGGGTTCTGTCTATTATAAAATCAAAGAATATTTGTGATCTTCTATATGGTGTATTATGTATCATGAATTAACTACCCGAAAACAGAAATTGTGAAAGATTCTTCTGAAATATAAAGACATTTGCAGTATGGATGTTATGAAATTATAATCATGAATAATATGTAATAATTATAAGCATGAATAATATGTTACTTAGCTAAGTTAATTTGGTTACTTTCTATGAATGTGAACATGTGTATATTGCTTGTAATGACTGTCTGAATTTTACTGTGGAGCTTTTCTCCCCTGGCTACCACTGAAAATGGACAAGCATCCAGTTGGATTTTCCTGGTCAACAAATGTAAAATAAAATAAAATAAATAAAATAAAAATCATACTAAACTGGAAGCCCATATAGGAACTGTGCCTTCACTGTGTTTCAAGATATCCAAACTATAGTTTTTTTGCTTAATTTTTTATTGATTTTACAAAATGAATGCAGTTTCATAACTTTGCAATACAACCATAATTTGCACAGATTAGCAACTATATACAATCAGCAACTATAAAATCTAAACAAACAATTTGCAAAGGTGTCTGTTTAAAAAATGTCACACACTTTTACATTTAAAACTTTATTCCATTAGGAATCATCTCTCTCATGTCTCTCCATTATTTCCTTCACTTTCTTCCATGAGTTGTAATACGATGTGTTTTTTTTCTTTGCTCATTCTAATGGTTCTCATTTCCATTTGTGATACATTCAGCACAACGTTTCTATAGTCTTTAAATGTGGGTGAAGTCTTACTTTCCCAATTTCTAGTAATGGTTTTATGCGCTATAGCCAGTAGTGCCCCTAACAGTGAAAATGTTGTTCTAGAAACACATTGGGGTATGGGAGCATCAAACAAAATGAAAGATTTAGACAAATGGAAGCTATCATTAAAAACTATTTGCAAGAAAAAACTAACTTTATCCCAAAATGGTTTAAATAAATGAGAATCATAAAAATATGCCCCCAATCTGCTCTCAAGTTCTTTTTACATCTCCAACATCCTATATTTTGTTTAAACATGATTTCCATTGTATGTGGTGTTATAAAGGACCTATGAATGAATTTCCATGTAAACAGTCTCCATTGCAATGAAAGAGATGTTTTCTTTGTGGACAGAAGTATTAATTTCTTGTCATTGTCATTTGGCATTTGGTTATTTATTGTTTTATAGCAGTCCCAAAGATTCTCTGTATGATATGATTTAATTTTCTTAATTATTTTATAGATGTTTGATAAGTAGCCTTTTTCATGAACAGCTTGTATTATTGAAAAGACTTAGTGTTCTATAAGTTTAGGTATAGTTTGTCTGTTTGTTAATTGCATGTCTCTATTCTGTTTAAAATGTACTGTCTTATATATTGTATGTTTAGCCATAGATTATTACCTACATTAAATTTATTCCTTATCTGTTCTATTGTTAAAAGTTTTCCAGAGTCTAGTAACTGATACCAATAAGTCAGTTCATACTTTCTAAAAGTCTTGATTATATCTATAGCAAAAGTTTTTATGTTATTTTGCATACATGCAACAGGATATAGCAAGAATGACTAAGCTTTTATGTTGGGATTCCTATTCATAATGGTTTTATATCCTTTTAATATTTTTTATAGACTTAGAAATTATGTGTTTCTGTTTTGTTTTCTGTAAGATGTCCTCTCATCATCCAAAGAAAATTATTTGAAACCAACTCAGTATATTGTGATGGTAATTTAAGACCTGATTTTAGCCATATCTTTTCATATGTATGTTTCCATCTGGCAGAACAGGCACTATTTACCCATAATGATATTGTTTTATAGTAGATGACAGTTCTTATATTTCTATATCTGGAAGACTGATTACTTCTACTTCTTAGTCTTTAAATGATGATTCATTGATATTATGGGTTTGTTGGGATACCACAAGAAGTTTATTTATTTATTTATTTTACATTTAACTGGGAATGTCTGACTGGACCCATGTCCCTTTTCAGTGCAGAGAAGGGGAAAAAAGCTTGAAAAAGTTCCAAAAACTTACAAAAGCTTAATACATATACCAGAATTTACAAAAATTCAACAAAAGCTTAAACAAGCTTACAATATCATACAAAAGACTTATAAACTACAAAAAGGAAATTAGAATTTCCAAATATGAAGCAGTATACAAAAGGCATACAGATAAAATTAACATTTCCAGGATGAGTAATATATTAGAAAAATGGATAATGTAGACACTACCCATCCAACAGTAGTAAACACATAAGTAAATCATCATACATCAGCAAGAGAGACTTATGAGAATAGAGTCAGAAAATATGAATTGGTAGGATTAGAGGGGACAGCAAGGAATAGCTGGATTGATAGAGTTAAAACTTGTAGGTCTATCCAGGATAGTTACAGGAAGAAAGCCAGGTGTCTTTCAAGTGTGATTTTAGGTGTTTTCTAAACTGTGTGATAGAGCAGCAGGAAGCAATGTGGGTGGGTAGTTTGTTCCATATTTTTGGGATGTAGTTAAGAGCAATTAACCTGTTATATTATTTGCTTTGGTGGTGATTGGTAGGAATTTGTTGTTGGATCAGAGGTGTCTAGAAGTGGAGTAGGGTAGCAATAGTTTTTGGAGGGCAGGGATTTTGTCTGGTTGATGTAGTATGTGTGGGCAAAGGTTAACTGATTAAAGTGTAGCAGTTGAGGGGGTTCTAGCCATTCTAGCTGTTTCAGAGCAGAGCAGTGATGTGTACTGCAAGAAGCACCTGTGACAAACTTTGCAATTTTATTGTAACAAGATTCAAGTTTGGTTAGTTCAGTTTTGTGGATGTTGGTTAGGATTAAAGTTTAGCATTAGTTTATTAAATAGTTTTATGCAAGATTTAGGAGGAGGTATAAAAAAGCTTGCATGACGTATACTATTTTTGAAAATCATTTTAATCATGTTAATTATATAATGCCTGTCCTTCATTGTAAAAAAAGTATTTATTCCATTTTTGAATGAGTGTTTTAATGTTATTTAGAATATTAAAGTAGTTTGTTATTGTCTTATCTAGTTCATCTGTTAATGTAAACCCTACATATTTTATTTTATTGTCAGAAGCTATATAGTTAGAAAATTCCTTAGCTATATCTTTCTTATTAGAATTTGTAAGTAATATCAGTGTCTTGTTTTCATTAAATTTAAGGCCTGAGAGTTTCTGAAAGCTTTCAATTAAATTTAATAGAGTTTTTAGAGAGGTGTTCTCATCCTTTAAAAGTAACAAAATATCATCCGCAAACAACTGAACCTTCATTTCCAGACTATTGTTAAATTGTATACCCTTAATATTTTTATCCATTTGAATATAATTTGCAAAAGGTTTGATTACTAAGACAAATAATAACGGAAACAAGGGGCATCCCTGTTTGTACCTTTAGTAATATCTAAAGATTTAGAAAAGCATGATCCAATCTTTATATAAGCTAAGGGTTTTTCATAAAGTGATTTAATTAATAGTATGAATTTTTGAGAGAATCCATATTCATCTAGAACTGACCATAGATAACCACAGTGGACAGAATCAAATTCACTATGTCTAAACTGCCTATATTCATGTTGTTTTTTGTATGATTAATGTAATCAATTAAAGATATAATTCTTTTAACGTTATCATATGTATTTCTGACTTTTATAAAGCCAGTTTGATCTTTGTCTGTTAATAATGGAATTAGTTGTTTGATCCTAGCCACATGTATTGCCATAAACATTTTATAATGAACATTTAATACAGATATAGGTCTGTAAGATGAACATTCCTTTGTATTTTTATCTGGTTTCAAAATAGGTGATATTATTGTATATTTCTTAGAAGGAAGAATATTTTTGCTTTCCTTTACTAATGTAAACACTTTAATAGTAATGCCAGGATTCTTATTTAATAATTTGAACATTTCTGTGATCATATTATCTATGCCAGGTGCTTTGTTTGGCTTTATATTTTTAATTTGGAATTTAAGTTCAGTCATGGTTATTTGTTTGTCTATTAATTTTATATGATCATCTGTTAGTTTCTTTTGATATGTTTTCTAAAGAAAGATTTTAACATGTTTTGAAGTTCTTTTATTTCCTTTTGGGTATTAACTTTAGGGTCTATGTTAAATGATCGAACACTTAAAAAAGTGAATGATGATTTATCGAACCTATGTAAGTGAAAGCTTACAATCTTGAACACTTAGCACAGTGATTTTTTTCCAAGGGAAAAAAATTGTTTCACAAAAAAAATGTTTAAAGCATTACATAAAGTGGGGGGCTTTGCACCCCACACCCCCGGATGTGGGGGGCTGTGAACCCCACACCCCCCACTTAAATATACCAACTCCAAGATGATACTACACTCACAAAAATGGCAAAATAATGGAAGTGGCCAAGTGATTTCTTTCCCAGGGAAAGAATTTGCTTATATGCCATTTCGCTATTTTGCCTTTTCGTGCCTTCAAGTTCAATCAAGACTGTGTCTTAGATTATTCAATAGGAACTCTTAACTTTATGAAACTATAATTAAAATGTCTCTAGTATCCCTTCTAAGTCTGATACTTTCTGGTATCTGGAATGTATATTTCCTTTATTTGATTAGCTTTATGATCCTTTTAGTTCTATTTGCTATTCTTTTCTAATTTCTGGTGCCCATTGTATAAGAACATAGTTTGATCTTCTTTAAATTTATCATTCTCTTATGATGCATCTGTAAATATGTTTTATTCATGTCATATAATTCACTTATTAAATTTGTCTTTCCCTTCTGAATGTCCAGCTTTAATGCATAAATTCTTGCTTGAAATTCCAGTAAGTCTTTGTCTCATTGCTTTTTCTTGTTCTTAAACCAAGTTAATGCTTTGCCATATAAATATGACTTCAGGAGTCCCAAGTATATATCTCTGACATGTCTTCATTAAGATTTATGTCTAAAAATGTTTGCATCTCTTCAACATAAAATTCCTTAAAATCCTTTAAGTTTGTTATGTGCGAAGGAATTCTAGTTATAGTTATTCTTTGTTTTGTATTTAACTCTAAATCAAAAGTAATTGCATTATGGTCTGACAATGGATGTGTGACTACTTTGACTTTATCCAACTTTGTAGTTAGATCTTTTGATATGTACAGTCAATCTATTCTTGAATGTGTGTCATGTCAATGAGAGTAATGTGTAAAGAATAATATATTAGGATCAGCATATCCATTAATGTCTATGATATCAAAAGTCTCAGTAAAATCAGATAGCACCTTAGAAGTTGCTGGTTTCTTTCGTGTGTTTCTAGCATCAGTTTTCTCATCATTCATTATACAATTAAAGTCTCCTGCTATGATTATTTCCCCTTTAACATGGTGTACAATGTCTTCTAAATGCTGCTTGACTACTTTGACACCTAATCCAGATAGCCAATAAATGTTTACTAGACTATATATCTTCCCATTTATGGATATTATTACTAAAAGAACATTGCTGTTTTGTCATAATATTTATTTAAAAATTTTGGCATTAAGACTGAGTTTTTCCATAAGACTGCAACTCCTCTCTTCATTTGTTTACTAAAAACTATATAGTTATTTGTGTTAATTTTATTTATGTCTTCTTGTATAAGGTTTGTTTCTTGCAAAAAAAAAATATGTGCATTAAACATCAAATATTTTAAGAGACTTCCCCTTTTGCAATTATTATCAGACCACTTACATTAATGGAAATAAATTTCATAATTAAATTATTACCACTCAAACTGCTAGTCATGTGTATATATTTTTAACTAATAAGCTCATAGCTTTAACTAAAGAGAATAACTTATTTTGATTTGATGTAGCAGGGTAGTTACACAAACTATAGTTTTAGCTTCTTTCATTCAGATACAGTCCAGGAGAATATTTTTATATATTTTTTGGTAGACTATAGCCCTCTTGTCCTTTCTAAGCTACAAAAGTATTACATAAAAAATAAATACATAAAGGGGGAGGAAGAAGAAGAAGAAAAGAAACATTATGTGGAGAGAAGAGAACAAAGATTATAATTCATAGTATGATAATGTGTAGCTTAGCAGAACAAACATATATAACACTAATAATGAACGCTATTAGACTAAATTAGTGCTTTATTGGTAAACATTTCTGAATTAAATGTTCTTCGTGAGACTCAAAAAAAAATTAAAATACACATGAGGGATTCAGGAAAATAATGCACTGCATACACATCCACCTTTTTGTTATCCAGCAACCACCCTAACACAGTGCTGAATGGTGCTGTAGCAGAAAGATGTGCAGCAACATGTAGGACTGGCTTTGCGGCCATGCTGAATGCAAATGAGTTATTCGGGGGGGGGAGGCATATGCTACCTATTTGCTCTCTCCCACAAAACTGCCCCCCAGGAAGGCATCTACACACTGAGTGGTTTAAGATATCCCTCAGCCATGTAGATCGGAATGGTCATGCGCGGTATGTCACAGTAATGGACACAGTCAAAAGGCACTCATTACTTGAAATAGGAAGAAGGGGCAACGAGTTGTGAAGTGATGTCATTTGAATTTGGGCACTGTCACAAACATGATTAGGAAAGAAAGATCCAGAACTGGTCTCCAGGCATTTTCTTTCTTTTGACTAGGAACATCCTTGAATAAAACCCCTTCCCCAACTGGGAAGGAGGAATTGGTTTCATCACTCTTAGGACAACATGTGATGAAGAACAGATGGAATCAAAAGAGTCTGATCTGCAGGATGAGTAATGACCCCCACCGAAATGCAGGAGATTCCTCCCACTGCCATCTGTAACCCTGATAAATGATTTTCAGAACCTATTTGTCTGAAACAATCTGTTGCCAAAGAAAATAAAATGTTGATTCAGATTTGTTGAAGAACAAAAGGGCTAGGATGGGAGGAGGTCACACGGTCTCTTGAATAATCATACAGACTTTTTGGAGTGCCCTTGGTTTTGGGAGGTTTGAGACTTCTTTTTGGAACCTCTTTACCACCTGTTCTTAAATGTCTGTTTCCCTGTATTCTGTTGAGACTGTTGAGACTGTTTATTCTATTTTTGCTAAAACTGGATGAAGAAAAAGAAAATCCCTTGAGCAATTTGTAAAAGGAGGGGCTGAAAAATCTTAGAGATCCCTTTGATGAACTTGCCCCTTTCAGCACACTTTTTGATCACCTTTGCAGCAGATACATACTCTTCTTCACTAATGTACTACATGTGTACTGTTGTGTGTAATACACTGGGTGATTTCAAAGTTTATAATTATAGTCACCTTGAGGTCACAGAGAGCTGCGTGAATTTTTTTCAAAAGGGGTTACCTTTTGTCCCTACACAAAGAGCAAAATTGGATCAAGTTCTAGTGCAGCTCAAGCTTTATTCTAGGAAACTTAATTTTAGTATTTTGTTTGGTAATGACTGTTCTATGACAGACCTCCAAAGCAGCAGAAGACCCAGTACATTCAACCCTGCCTTGCATTCGATTATTACTACATTTGAGAGACTTTGCGAGGATGAGATAAGGAAAATTGTGGCATGGGCACTGAATTGCTCCAATAATTTTAGTGAAGAAGAGTCTAACCTGCTTAGGGATGTTGGTGTGATCAATCTGTGAAGTATGAAGCCAGATAAGGGAGGGAGGTTGGTAGTCATGTGCACCAATGACTACATTAATGGAATGTTTTCTATTCTTTTCTTGTCTGCTTATGAAGACATTTCTATTAATGAGATGAATGTAGCACTTCACAGAGTGGATTTATCTTTTAAAGACCTATTTTTGAATAACCAGATTGCTCTGGGGGAACTTGAGTATATGAAAGTGTAGTTTCCAAAGATGCCTACCATCTTTGGGCTGCCAAAGATTCATAAATGTTTAAGTGAAACCCCATTGAGGCCGATTGTAGATGCCAAGGGCTCTAAAAGTTTTTTATTGCCAAATATATAGATCAGGAAATGAAAACTGTGTTCAAAGAATATTCTCCTTTGCTTAAAGATTCTTGGGACTTTTTAACTAATGTCACTAATAGTCTGTACCAAGATGATATTTTGTTTATCTCAATTGATGTAAAAGATTTGTATTCTACTGTTCCATACAAGACTGGTATTGACTGCTTTTTTCAATTTTTGGCTCTACCTACTAGTTTAGGGCATGATAAAAGCCTCACTTTGAGTTGTTTGATGGAGATTGTTTTTCAGAACAATTTCCTTAACTTTGAAGGGCATTTATTCAAACAAACCAATAGCGTAGCCATGGGGGCTACATGCACACCTGTTTTTGCCAATGTAGTAATGGCTTTTTGGGAAACCAACTTTTTGTTTACTTCAGAATTCAAGGATTGTTGGTGCCTTTATGAACAATTTATTGATGACATCATTATTTTTTGGCATGATTCCAGGGAGAGGCTTGACCAATTCCTTCAATTTATTAACACCTCAACTGAATTTTTGCAATTCACTATGACAGTGGATGTAGAGAGTGTGAATTTCCTAGATGTGACCATAATAAAGAATGGGGAGGCTAGGAGATTTGAATCCACTTTGTAAGGAAGCCTACCCATTCTTATTCTTACTTACATTTCCAAAGGTGGCACCCTCTCCATCAGAAAAAGGCCATTGTTAAAGGACAGTGTATCTGACTGGCAAGGATGGTTAGTCAGGAAGCACAGTTTGTAAATGAATGTAGTAAATTATAGAATATGTTCCTCAAAAGAGGTCATCCTTGTGACTTCCTTTTGGAAATCTTCATGGAAGTCAAGAAGAAAAGGTTGGATGGGCTTTATATCTCATTGCTGGGCTCTATCCAAAATCAGGGTGCCAGCAATCCTGGGGTCAATAATAAAAAGTTGGTTATAATAAAGACCTTGTGTTTCCCTTTAATATGTATTTTAGGGAGATTAAACAGACTATTGTTAAATATTGGGTTATTTTCAGCTGTGATTCAGATGTTTCCAGTAAGGTTGGTGACCACCCGGTCATAGTTTATCAAAAAGATGTGTGTTTTAAGATGATGGTTGAAAGGAATCTTTCAAGGTCCACATCGGGTAGAATGAGCAAGTGTGGCTGATACACCCAGTGTAAAATGATTTTAGAAGGTACAGAATTTTTTATACATGGGTATGGACCCATCAAGTTGAAAAGAAAGTATAATTGTGACAGCAAGGGGGTGGTATATGCCACCATCTGCCAAGATTGTACAGGTTTCTATGTTGGGAAAACCATTAGGCAGATCAGATATAGAATCTACCAGGATGGTTATGATATTACTAAAAAGGATGAACGTAACACTCTTTTTAAACATCTCAAGAATTGTCCAACACACTCATTTAAATTCATAGTTATTGACAGCGTGGAAAATGACCTTAGGGGGTGGACCCAGTGACCTTTATTTAGAGTATTTAGAACTCAAATGGCAGCTCAGATGTAATGCCAGGCATAAACCAGGACTCAATGATGTCATATCTATTGCTAGTTATTTAAAATTGAAATCTGTTAGCAGTATAGAAATAAAATGCATATATCAGTTTTTATTGATTGTTTATTTTAGATGTAAGGTTTTGTATGCATTTTTTAACTTTGTTTTGCAGTATATGCATCTTTTAGTATGTTTAAAGTAGTTAATTGTGGGTGGGTCCTTTTAATGTTTATTACCTGACTGTGTGCTTTGTTTCAACATTCTGAGGAAGTCCATGCATTGTGCAGAAGACAGTGCTCAATTGTGAACAAATCCTTTGTGTGTTGGAGTTTCTGTGGATGCTTTCCTTTTTACTCAATCCACATATACTTTACTGACCAGCTCAAAAGGGGCAAAACATGGCATGACTATGCTTAGTGGGATTTGGCTTTATTGACTTGACTGCACCAGTAAAAAGTTAAAAAAGTAAAAACTCATAATATTTAGAAGCCATGTGGCTAAAACACTGGTATGTCCTTAAAGGTCATTTGCATATTGTGGTTTAAGGTATTACACAGCAACAACTCAAGCTTGGCTGGGTCTTTTTTGTAGTTTTTACTCAAATCAAATATTCCTACAAATACCAGAACCAGGGTTGTAAATCTTCACCAACTGATAAATAAAACACGGGGGACAGAGAGGTTCATTATGCAGTACATCAGCACCACTGGAACAGAGTCTTCTTCCTCCAAATTAAGCAGTGTGATACACTACCTACCTTTAAACAGAAACTGGATGATTAAATGGGCATTGCCAAATTCACTGTGGGCTTTAGTGGCTTAGCCCTCCTTAAGAGAGAGGGAAGAGGTATTGTCTAATGATGGGGAGTGGCAAGGTTTAAATGATTGCAAGATTTGGTTGCCTTGAATTTTCCCAATTCATATGATCATGATGATCAGTTTGCTTCTCCCTTCCACAGATACCTCTCAATAAGCCAGGCCAAATGACAAATGTTTGACAGTGGCTTCCCAGGTAGAATACTTGCTGTTGGTGCTTTAAGACCAGAAGGCTGTGGGTTCCATTACAACTCCAGGTCATTAGGTTGCTAGCACTCCCAGATAGCT
The DNA here is from genome assembly GCF_019279795.1 of Protopterus annectens. Taxonomy (NCBI): domain Eukaryota; kingdom Metazoa; phylum Chordata; order Ceratodontiformes; family Protopteridae; genus Protopterus; species Protopterus annectens. The sequence goes on from NC_056741.1 coordinate 229,628,577, forward strand.
CTCAATAACCAGTGCTACCAGGCTAAATGCCAAACATTTGTCAGGGCCTCAGCAGGTAGCACACTTGTTGGTGCTGGAAGACCAAAAGGCTGTGGGTTCTATTCCAACTCCAGGTAATTAGATTTATGACACTGCAGTGAAACATTAAGGATGTGCTTCACTCTTGAGTGTGTCATCCTTCAGATGAAATATGAAGCCAAGTTCCCATTTGCTTGAGTTGGTGGCTGCTCTGGTGGATGTAAAAGATCCCATGGTACCTATTGAAAAGAGTAGTGGAAGTTTCCTGATGCCCTGGTCAGATCATCCCTAGTAGTATAAATACCACCTTGGGTCTTCCCTGAATAGAGGCTATTAGCCTAGTGGGACTGACCTGGTCAACAAAGGATAAATAAATAAAAAACAAAAATAATCAGTAGTGAATATAAAGGGACAATGACCTCTTTAGAGCTGGATGATACTCCTTTGGCAATTAGCTCCACTAAGTAAGACTTTGTAACTACAGCCATTGCATGAGATCAAAGGAAAGTGAATTATCAAGCAATGATTCAAGGTAACTAACAACATTTTCATAAGAAGTGGAGAAATGTCTATGTTGTATGATGAGGAGGGATTGTGTACTAAATGTAGCAGTACTGTACTTCTGGCTTTTAATTTTAACCCCTTTTAGTACAAGGCACCAGGTATCTCAAAAGCACAATACAACAATACACTGAGCCAATTGTGAATGATGTTACCTATACTGAGGCTGAATATATAGCCAACCAACTGACCAGTAAATTCAACTCTAACTTTACCCCTCTCTCCCCCCTCCAACTGCCCCTCAGGATATACTCACTTCCAACTATCACACAAGATCAAGTACTAAAATCATTATAAAAATACTGCACCAATGGCTCCTGAAAACACCTGTGAATGCATCTTAAATAGCATACAATTTAGCCAACACCTAACAACATGCTCCATCTCAGCCTCCTTACAGGTTTTGTATGAAGTGAATTGAGAACAGCTACATTATTCCCCTGCATAAGGGAGAATCTTTCACTGACATAGGCAATTACAGACCTATATGTCTGACTAGTTTCATATGCAAAGCCATGGGAAGACTCATTATGGAACTCATCAATAAGGACATAGGGAATGTCCAAATACTGGACTCATTTCAGTTTGGATTCATCAAGGGTATGTCATGCTTACCCAGTTTGGTGGACATTTTTGAAAAGGTCACCAAAGTAAAACAGTAGAAACCTCAACCTGGCCAAAGTGTTTGACACAATCACCCACTCAGTCATAGCAGAAAAGATAAATGGACTGGAAGTAAACTTTATTATCACCTAAAGGATTGCCAGTTGGCTCAAAGATAGGCTCAGAAGTTCATAGGTATATACAAGGCTAAAGACCACCAGGGCCTGTATAAGCCTGGATGTTTAGACCAACCCAAGTGCATCCCTATGTATCATGGGCATTTGTTTGGAGGGAGTATGTTAGTTAGCAAATTTGTAAAGGTTGTTGAGGGGTATGTTAGTTTGAGCATAATACTGTCTGCCCATCTAAACCTGAGGTGAGTTTCTGATTTCCCATCCATTTGTCAAGGTTATGCTTAAAATAGGGTTAAGGTTGGACTCTGCTTCACATGAATGAGGAGCCTGTTCCAGAGAACGGTGATCCTTTGAGACACATATCATCTGACCAGCATATCCTTTTAATGTCTCAAGCAAAATTTAAATACTTGGATCTAGTGGTTTTAATACTGTTCATTTTGCAGTTGTGCAAAAGGTCCATCAGAGCTGGATCCAAGGATGCCTTGTATGACATGCATAGATTGCCTCTTAGTAACCTGTAGGAGACAGACTATAGAGATAAGGCTGTAAGGTGATCCATCTAGCAAAATGTGTTTATGCCCCTGGATTCTCCTGGCAAGGAATCTTTGTGGGTATTCCAGCTGTTGCATATGTCTGGTCAGGTACATGCTGAAAGGGGCATTGTACTCAGTGATGGGTGACACCATGACTTCCTTGGACTTAGATATCAAGCCCTTACTTGTAAGTTGGGCAACGAAGAATGATTTTCTTACTACCGTGGCCACTTGTTGGTGTAAGGCCAGATTACTGTCTACAAATGTTCCCAGATCCCTGACTACTGGAACAACTCTTATCATTATCATCATTATTATTATTTTAAAAGAATAATGTTTACAATTTTAAAGTAAAACAAGATTTTGTTAACAAAGTTATTTTGGGGCCAATAGTTCTGACCATCTGTGCTGATAATAAAAAAAGTTGGCAGTACATGTTAAAGCTACTGAACTATTCCAAGTGGGTTCATAGATTCATAAGCTTACTGTAAAATGACCATTGAGAAACATAGTCATTTTAATTAAGTATAATAAAGCTATGCTACCTGCCACTGGTTCAAAGACCACTGTCACATGTTTTAGGCATAACTTTGCAACCTTTCAGCCAATCAGATTAGTTTTAAAGGTAGATAAGGAGTTGGTTTGTTTGATGTGTACGGAGTATCTCTTCCTGCTACACAGGATACATTGGGTTAAAGTTTAGTTTTTATTCTTGCAGTGAAGGTTCATAGGTTCATAGGTTTGTACTAGGTTAACGGCCCTGGAGCCTTTACAAGCCTAGTCCATAGGATTACCCTGACATCGTGCCACCCAACATTAGTTCCCAGTGCATCTGTCAAGTAGAGCCACTGGAGTGATCCCCAGGGTGAATTTTCTATTTCCCATCCAGTCATCAAGATTTCTCTTGAAGAGGGCCAGTGAGGTGCTCTGCTTGACATGTAGGGGAAGTCTATTCCATAACATGGGCAGTCTCTGGGTTATGAACCTGTCCCTCCAGCATGTTTTGTTGATTGTGGTAATGAGGTTGAGGTCTTGGGAGCGTGTGGTGCAGAGGGATTGGGATTTCTTTAGATGTAGCATTTCTAACAGAGATGGGTCAGACATGGCTTTGTAAGTCAAGCAGATATTGCCTCTAAGTAGGTAATATGAGATAGAGAATAGTTGGAGTTTTTTGAGTCTATCCATATAGGACAACTATTTAAGGCCTAGAATTATCTTTGTGAGGTACTTTTGCAGCCTCTCCAGTTGTTGCAGGTGTCTAGTGAGGTACATGCCAAATGGAGCATTATACTCGAGGATTGGCCTAATGAAGGAAGAGTAGAGGGAGACAATAACCTCTTTCTTCCTGGATGCAAAACCCTTAGTAATGAGATGTGCCACATAGAAGGACTTTCTGACCACAGTGGCAATGTGGTGGTCAAAACAGAGGTTGCTGTCAACCTGTGTTCCTAGTTCTCCTATAACACCTTCTGTAGACTGCCATCAATATGGTAATTCATGGGAACTGAGTTTTTCCCAAAGGGGATGACGACACATTTTTTGGCATTAAGCTTAAGGCCGTGGTTCTGACACCAGTTGTTGGTCTTAGTGAAATCTTCCTGCAGGATACCAACATCACTTGGGGAGCTAATAATAGCTCCTAACTTGCAATCATCTGTGAACTTTGTCAGCCAGAGTCCCTTCATGTTGGCCTGGACTTCAGAGAAGTAGATACCAAACAGAGAGGACCCAGGACCGAACCCTGTGGGACTCCACTCGTGACTGTTCAGCAGTCTGACTTGGAGTCAGCTACTTTCACACTGTGGGTTCTGTGAGCCAATTTGCAACCCACCTAGTGATATAGGGGTTGATGCCTAGCTTAGTGAGTTTTTCTATGATTCCTTAGTGGGGTATGGTATCAAAGGCCTTGGCCAGATCAAGGTAGGCTGAATGAACCACCTTTCCTTCATCCACAACTCGGGTGACTGACTCAAAGAAGTCAACCAGGTTGAGCAGGCATGATCTATCCTTCACAAAACCAAACTGTGTAGGATCTGTAGTTTGAAGATTCCCTATATCCTTGTTTATTATGTCTATGATGATGCGTTCCTTAGCTTTGTATATCAGACTCATCAGGCTAATGGGGCAATAGTTCCCAGGGTCTGTAGTTACTCCTCCTTTGTGGTGAGGGATGACTGTAGTAGTGTGCCATTTGGTAGGGACAATGCCTGAGGTGAGGCTGTGATTGAACAGGGCACACAGGTGTGGTGCCAGTTCACTCTGTGGTTCATGTAGAACACAGCCAGGGATAGTATCAGGTCCCATAGAAGCTATATTCTTGGACTTGGACAGTGCTGTTTTAACCTGTGCAGCAGTAATACTGGGTCCCTAGCAATCTGCTGGTATTGTGATTGGTCCTTTGGGGGGAGGGGTAAAGTTGGCACTGAATCTGTCTGCCAGTATATTGGCAATATCTGTTGGCTCAGTATAGGAGGTACCATTGTGCAGTAGCTCAGAGCAAATGTGGGTATTGCTGAGGAGATTCTTTATATAACTAAAGAAGGCCTTGTGGTTGACTTTACTATCTGCTGCAATTCTGTTTTCATAGCTAGCTTTAGAGGGTTTGATAAGGGATGTCAACATTTTGTTGAGGCTGATAAGGGAGTTTTTCCAGTCTTGGGACTTCACCTTATTTTGCAGCAGTTTCTTCCTTCTGTTGTAGAGTTTGTTTATGGCAGGGCACCACCAGATTGGCTTCCTTTTTTTGGAGGAGAGCATCTTGGTTCTGTCAGGTATGGTGAGAGCCATGCATTTGTGAACGTGTTCATACAGTGCATTGGTATATGATTTGGCGGTCATGCAGCTGTTCTCTATTTGCATGGCTGCCATGAAGTTAGCCACCTAGCCACCTCTGTTTTAGGAGCACAAAGTTAGCTTTGGAGAAGTTTTTCATGGTGGATACCTTCATGAGGATGGGGTGGTTGGATGGATATGTATTTCCAAGGTGATTAGTTTGTGGTTGGATCTAACCAAGAAGGAGTTGACTATTGGTGTAGAAAAATGGTTGCCCATGTTAGTAATGACCAGGTCAAGGATGTTGCTAACTCTAGTAGGGGTAAGAACGAGCTGGTCCAGGGCATTGGAATTAATGAATTCCAGGAAACGTTGGGCAAGTGTATTGGTACATGAGTAGTTTTCCCAGTTAATGGAGCGGTAGTTGAAGTCACCCAGTATGAGAGTGAACAGATGTAGTTTCTGTGAATTTGGAGGAAGTCAAAGAAAGCAGTTTTTTTCACTGCACAGGCAGTTAAACAGATGTCACCTCTTGTGAATCAAAAAGAAACAGAATAGAGGAAAAGGGATTTTAATCTATCATAATTCAAGTTGCCCAGCTCTGAGATTTCCTTAGTGACAAATCTTTGGTGTCTTTCTGGTCCAGGTTTCTAGAAAAGTAGTCTAGATATTTTGCCTATTAGGCATTCATATACCAGTTAATTTGATCATGGTCATTCATGAGCAGACAGACAGACATTGATATACTACTTGACCAAAAGCAGCAGGCTAGGGGGTCTGTTTAAACCTGGTCTGAACGAATTGTTATAGTGATATATCCAACCAATAATTTTTGTGAATGCTAATGATATCATGTATTTAAGGATTGGGTATTTTTCTTTGTGTTACTGCATTGAAGAAGGGTGATGCCAAAACCGGTTTGCTTTTTTTTTCATGCTACATAAATAAATAGGTTCAAGTTTTTCACCCATTGTGCTGGACCTCTATTTGTGTTTTATTTACTGCCTGGGTTGTTTTGGTCTGTGCACATCCATACGTGCGGGTGTATGTGTTTTGTGTTAAAAGCAGCACTTCCCTTACTACTGGTCATTCATGAGCAGACAGACAGATATTGATTTATTACTTTACTTGACCAAAAGCAGCACTTCCCCTACTACTCTTTTTCTACTGTGGGTTGCAGAACATTTGCAATTTTCCTAGTATTAAAAGAAGTTATGCTGTCTCTTTTGAGCTAAAACTCTGTGATGACGATGGTAGTTGACAGTCTGCTTAGAGGTCAACAAAATCTCAGCATTTTTAGTTTGCCTTTACACTACTTTTATTTTGTTTGTTTAGTTGATGTATTGTATGCTGAAAAGTTGGGCTGCAATGAAACTGGACCTTCCTAGCTGGGCATTCTTTGTTAACAAATGAAAATTAATAAATAATACAAAAACTAATCTATGTGCACAAATGCACCCCCCCACCCCTAACAAACACACAGAGTCCTCCTCATGGAACAATGTCATATTCCTCTGATGTAGCCGGCAACAGGCACCAGTGATTATAATAATTCCTACAGAGAAAGTTGTCTTATTAATTGGTTGGTTGATCTCATGTAATAGCATGAGGTATAAACTATCACATAGGAAAATGTAAAGACATTTCATAAAAATAAGTAGATATAAAATTAGCTACTCCAAAAGGAAACTCTCTGCATTTTATAAATCTATTAGGGAGAAGCGAAGGACTTTCTAGAGGCTATTGGCCATGCCTTCTTATGGAATATTGGTTTATTGAGCCTTTTTTCTCCTAAACTGCAGGCCTCTTTCTACTGCTAGCCCTCTGATCCAGGCAACGTAAGGTACATCACTTTGACATGCAGTGCAGAGACTAATAATTCAATGTTATGCAGAAATTCAAATTATGGAATTCTTGCTGCATGTTTAAATACACTGTTTTCTTCAAGTTAGGCTAAGATATTGGTCTTCTTTCATAGGTCTAAAACCCTCACAGTTTTAAACCAGAGCCACTGATGTTCTGAGAATGAGAGAGAAGAACTCATCACAATTAAGCTTTGCCTTTCTGTCATCTGTTAAGTATGCAACAACACAAGATCATCCTAAAGTGAAGTGAAGGATTGTCATTTCCATTAAAATTTTAAGCCTAAAGCAATTTACAGCAATGTAGTTTGCTCTTGTTATAACAGCATAATTGCTTAGAACTCAATTAATGTGATGTGCTGTTGAATTATCAAATGGAGGAATTTCACTCCCACAAGAGGGGAAAACATACTGGACCTGATCATCCCTCACTGGTAAGATCAGGCCATAAACTAATCTCACTGGATATTCACATCCCGACCTCACCCCCTGCCCAGAAAACCACAGTGAAAAGCTTCTCTAAAGCAAATTTCACACTCCTCAAAACCGAGGTGGAATCCTTCAAAGCCCCCGGGCCTGTGGAAAATACAGCCCAGACTGCAGAATCCTTTATAAGCCCATTCTATGAACACCTTCAGGAATACATGGATCATGCAATCCCAAATAAAACCAAAACCCAATCCTCCAAAGGCAGACGTCCTGTCTGGTGGACCCCAGCCACAAACAAACTATACAATAGAAGGAGGAAGCTACTACATGATAGAGCAAAATCCCAAAAAGGGAAGGCATCTCTGATCAGTATTAGCTAAAAACTGTGGGTACTCAGAAAATTGTCTAAGGCCAGCTTCGAGAGAAAACTTGCACAGGACACTAAGGATAATCACAAGGCTTTCTTTAATTATGTTAGGAACTTGGGTGGGAATTCCCAGATATGCTCAGAATTAGTCCAAAATAACAAAAAATACACCGAACCCACAGACATTGCCAGCATCCTAGCTGACAGGTTCAGCGCAAACTCCCCCCCTCCCCACCAAAAGGGCAAATATCTATCCCAGCAGAGTGCTGCCCCCCCTGACATCTCAGATGCTCAGGTAAGAGCCGCCCTCTCCAAAGCAAAAAACACAGCATCAGTGGGACCAGACGGTGTCCTACATGAACTCCAAGAAGAGCTAAACCCAAACATAAAACTACTGTTCAATCTCAGCCTTACTACAGGATATGTACCCAAAGAGTGGTGTACAGCAACAATGGTCCCTCTCCACAAAGGTGGTGCCTCAACGGATCCTGGAAACTATCGCCCCATAAGCCTGACTAGCTTGGTCTGCAAAGCTATGGAAAGGATCATCATGGACCTCATAAATAAAGATATTGGGGACCTACAGACACTGGATCCTACCCAGTTCGGCTTTGTTAAGGGCAGATCCTGCCTCTTAAACTGGGTTGATTTCTTTGAAACAGTCACCAAGGTCATTGACGAGGGGAAGGTGGTCCACACATCCTACCTGGACCTCGCAAAAGCCTTCGATACAATACCCCACTCGGGCATTATAGATAAGCTCACCAGCTTAAATATAAACCCCTATGTCACTAGGTGGGTTGCAAACTGGCTCAAGGACAGAACCCACATGGTTAGAATTGCTGGAGCCATGTCAGACTCCAAACCAGTTACAAGTGGCATCCCACAAGGCTCAGTCCTGGGACCTCTCTTGTTTGGTATATATTTCTCGGAGGTACAGGCCAACACGGAAGGACTGCGGCTGACCAAGTTCGCAGATGACTGCAAACTGGGCGCCATAATCGACTATCCAGCTGACACAAGCATCCTCCAACAGGGCCTCACAGAAAACAGACAACTGGTGCCAGAGCCATGGCCTCAAGCTAAACGCCAAAAAGTGTATAGTCATTCCTTTTGGCAAAAACAAAGTGCCCACAAATTACCACATAGGTGGTAATCCATTAAGTACAGAAGAAATAATTAGGGACCTGGGGACCCAAGTTGATAACAATCTCTCATTTGACAACCACGTGGCCAAAGTGGTTAGAAAAACATTTTATATAGCTCACCTAATCATAAAGGGATTCACATCTAGATCAGGGGAGGTCATCGTGCTTCTGTACTCATCCCTCATCAGGCCCATAATTGAGTACAATGCCTCTTTTGGGATGTACCTTACCAGACACCTGCAGCAACTGGAAAGACCCCAAAAGTACCTCACCAAGAGGATCAAAGGGCTCAAACAGATGCCATATGCTGCCCGGTTAAAGAAACTCTAGCTCTACTCAGTGGCATACCGCCTGCTCAGAGGCAATCTGTGCCTATAAAGCCATGTCCAACCCGGATTTAATGGACATGCTGCACCTCAGAAAATCCAAATCCCACCAAGCTACGCGCTCGAGAGACTTGAACCTCAGCAATGAAATAAATAGAACATGCTGGAGGGACAGATTCATAACCCAGAGGCTCCCTTCACTCTGGAATAAAATCCCAGTCCAGGTTAGGCAGAGTCCCTCATTGACTCTCTTCAAGAGGAATCTTGATGAGTGGATGGGAGATCGTAGGTTTACCCCGGGTATCACTTCTGTGTCGCTGTTAGACTGAGGCACAGTATACTAACCTCGAAAAAGGGCATAGCAAAATAAATTTAAAATGGGTGGCGAAAGCCAAACACATTCTGGCTAGGCTTATAAATGCCCTAGGGCAGATAGCCTAGTATGAACCTATGAACCTATGAATTTATTATTTTATTTCTTATCTTACAGAAATCATATGTAAACCATCCGTTTTCGATACCTGCTATATACATTTTCATTTATTTCAAGAAAAATGTTGAAGTTCTCCAAGTCAGTCTACAAAAAATATATACCAGGTACAAAAGTAATGCAAATAAATGTAGTGTCATATGACAATGCAAAAAGGACATAAATAATGATTGCAAAACAAATGGTGAAATCATAAAAAATGACACCATCACTGAAGAACTAGGGAAAAAGAAATACAATTTAACTTTTGAAATCTAAACCTTGAAGAGTGTGTGCATCTACTATAGTTAAAAAAAAACATATTTTACAGTCTAATTCTAAAGGGTATCCCTAGTCACTCCAGGGATATAATTTTGCCACTTTATACCTCACTGATTGGACCCATTATTGATGACAGCATTACTCTGATGTGACCTCAGCCTGAGCTATAAGGGTAGTGTCTCATCTAGTTTGATTTGAAAATCTGTGGAACGCACCTCTGGGTCAGATAACTATAGGTCAGGGGATATAACAATTAAAACTAAATTTCAATAAAGCAAAATCATAACAGAGCCTTTATACAATACCTTCCAAGATTATAGAAAAAAATCAGTTAGTTATTATTAAGCATATTCAGTTATTATATATATATATATATATATATATATATATATTTTTTTTTTTTTTAGTTCTAGTGGTCAACAGCTGTTTAGGCACATATGGTCATCTAGGTAGTTGATCAACAGGTGTGTGAGATAGCACAGATGCAGCACTTGAGAATTTGAGAAATTTGCCCTTATCCCATGTTTGTGCAGTCTTGGCGTTAGTATTCATAATCACCAAGGGGTGTGAGGGTGCAGCCCCTGCAAAAAATTATGTTTTATTTTGTTTTTAAAAATGAAAAGATTGCATGTGCCAAGCCTGTTTCTTGGAGCATGCATATTGCTGTGTCAACGTAATATGTTTTTAATCATCTGCAGTTGATGTTCATTCAGTTGACATTGGGTGTTTTCACTCATAAGTAGTGCGCCTACATATATATATATATATATATATATATATATATATATATAGATATGAAGAGAGAGAGAGATCTCAACACACCACAGAGTGCACATATCATGTGACCCACCACAAATCCATGGATAGTAATACACAAGAAACAGCTCCAAATGTCACATTAACCAGTTCTTGTTTATTAGACAACATTCAGCTCTAAGAATGCTGTTTCATCCATACCAGACTTTTCAATATATATTGTGTCTAATGTTGATCCTCTATGTTTAAATAATGCTAAAGATCTCTGTGCCTTTAAGAATTCCCTACTCCAGGATGATGGCAAAAAATTATGATAATGTTGGCTGATAGAACAATGCACCTCTGTTGAGGAGTTTCATGTATAAATATAAAATTAATTTGTGTTCTCTTTTCTGCACTAGCAAAATAATTTAAATGCTGTGTTACGTGTATTAGTAAATATGATTTCCACACATACATTTAGACTTTCTTTTATTAATGGTAGAAATTTGCATTGCTAACAAATATTAAGATATATACATTAGATTATTATTATCCTCTACTATTATAGAGGAGTTTCATGTATAAATATAAAATTAATTTGTGTTCTCTTTTCTGCACTAGCAAAATAATTTAAATGCTGTGTTACATGTATTAGTAAATATGATTTCCACACATACATTTAGACTTTCTTTTATTAATGGTAGAAATTTGCATTGCTAACAAATATTAAGATATATACATTAGACTATTAAGTAATTGGGTAACTAAAATATGTTGTCTAGTGTTGTAGGTATCTGACCAAGGAAATTTACTTCTCTGTTTGATATGAAATGTAATCTGAATTACTGGAAAAATATCCCCAAACAAAAAAAAAAATCTGAAAAAGGACATGTGAGTTACATTTGACACTACAAATGTCTTCAGTGTTTTCACATTAGTATGCTATAAACAGGAGTGGCCTTAGGTCAACTGGTGACCTAGGCAAAAGGGCTCTACAGTGCTCCCCACCACACCACCTGGTGCCCTCATCCTGGTCTACCTACAACAATTAAATACTGGAAAAGTGCCCCTACTAGAGCGGTGACCTAGGTGGCCGCCTAGTTGGCCTATGCCTAAAGCAGGCTATGACTATAAATGTGATCTATATATTTCCAGCAACATTATTTGCTCACATCAATGTAATTGCCTCTCAAATTAACCTGCAGTAGACAATATGCTGTTTCTTTGCCAAATATTATCTAAAAATTCTATCTATGTGCCTAAATCTGATGAAAACATAGAATAACATGAAAAGCATATCTTATGCATTCAGCTTAGTCAAAATCATAACATTAGCAAACATAATTGCTCATCTAAACCATAATTGTACACCATGTACTTGTCAAGTAAGCAGTGTTAGATGCAACAGTCAGTAAATAAATATGAAAGCATAACAACATTGTCAATGTTTATTATGTAGAGTATTATGACTAGGTCTCTAGTCATAACCAAGTTGTAGCACATGGAGCCTGAGAGGATCTACGAAATCAGGAAAAAAGATAACCTTGTAAAACACATTCCTAGTGCAAGATCTGAGCTTAAAAGTGCTTGGGGTGTATAGAAAAACCTTGTTATGGACAAACAACTAAGCATTATTAAGATTGGGTCTCATTATAAGGACTAAGAGTAGGCAGTGCGACCCAAAAAAGAACAGCAGCAGAAGATGACAGTTTTTAAAATCTGTTAAAATATCACTCTGTCACTCAAACAGAAAATATGGCAAAACAAAGTGTCTAACAGCTTTTAAAGCCATTAGTTCTACAAAGGTGCACTTGACCTCTGTCTCCTATGACCAATACTTCTCAAATGTCCATGATATGGTCTCATACCTTTGCCCTATCTCTACTAAAATGATTTATTTTCTGGTTAGTCACCGAGGATTGCAGCTAACCAATTATGTCAGACATTAGAATTTTGTATTTCTTAGTGTTCTGAAAATGCATGTGGATGCAAAACTAGTTGCTCAATTATTTTTTTCAGTTAATTACAACAATATTTACAAACTGGTCTTGATTTTGATCCTTTGTCCCCCCCATTATTTCTGGATTTGTCTGGAATTTTTAAGGAAAAGGTTTGAGAGGTATGTTGATATCTGTTTGACAGATGTAAGTACTTTTTTGGTTTTCGGTCCTGTGAAACACTTTGTACTCCTACACATGCTCCTCTCTATAGTCAGTAGTATATGACATATATAAAGTTCCATGCACTACAAAGATTTATGATTGGTTCTCTGATCATAACCCTTCATTATGTCTTTTCAAAATGGATACTAAGAATCATTTACTGAGTTCCTATAGTGAATATCTTTAAGCTGGTTATGATAACAGACCTTATCATAATCCTCTGTGTTATAAGTTTGAGATATGAATGTCAGAAAAGTCCCCTTGAGAGACTTGATCATAATTTAAGTACGTGGAGCTTTTATCTAGTCTTATCTTCTACTGGCTATAGAAAAAAGTGTAGGTTTGTTGAATGAGCAAATCGTTCAGGAATATTAAATGGCTAATTTATATTACTGTTGCATAAATAACTATATAGTACACAATTTGTTGGATTATTTAATATTTGTGATTAACAGAAGAGGATTATTAAACTTTTATGTAGTAATGGGGGGACTAGTTTTAAATGGAAAATATATAACTAAATTAATAGCCTATTATTATTTTTAACTTATATGTAATATTATTTTAATTATTTGTAAGTCATTGTAGCTTTTGGCTATATTTTTATAAATTTTTAGGTATTCATAGGTAGAGAGATAATATAGTTGTCTGTCTATTCGATAGGCAAACGAGGAACTTTGGCATCCATGGTAGGTTATGTTTTATTAGTAAAATATATAATACAGATTTGTTTCTGTTTTTGTTACTTTTGAGTTTTAGTAGTTTAGTTTGTAGAAAGGTAGAATTCAAAAATGTAGAATGTGTATTAGAGTCTTATATACAATTAAATTAATATGGCAGGTAAATGTGTCAAATTATCTTTTAAAAGAAACCTTTTTAAATATACAATATGGATAGTTTTAATCTAGTATCTATTAATGTAACTGTACTAACAAATGGCAACACAAGGAAATCATTAATAAGATATCTAAAATTAAATAGAGGAGACATTCTATTCTTGCAAGAGACTCACTAGATAGATAAAGATATACACTATTTAAATGACTTAGGTTACAACATGTTATCATCTGCTTCTTTTAACAAAAAGAGGAGAGGAACTGCTATACTTTGGAGAAAATCTACTGCAATGTCTAAGGTCATGGAATCCATGAATTATCCCAAAGGAATGTATACATTTTTAATAATTAAATATAATGACAAGCTCTATACACCAGTTAATTTTTACTGGATCCCTGGAATAGATGCAAGAGTGACTAAAGATCACTTAAACATATTACAAAGTCATTGGAAGGGTAGTTTAATTCTAGCAGGGGATTTTAACTGCATATCTAGTATAGAAGATACATGTGAACAGAAGACAGCTACAATTATGACATCAGCTAAAGCAATAAACAGATGAATTAGTAATAATAACAATTGATTTAATAGTAAAAGCAGAATATAAGTAATTGTTCTTCACTCATTATTCTTATGTGCATGAGATGCAAACTAGAATTTATTGCATGTATGCCGTTACAGATTTAATTAATAAAGGAAATTATTTTAAAACTATTCTATGTCCTTTATCTGATCATAATGCACTAAGTATTAATATATTCATGGATATAAGGAACTTTCAGATTATTTATAGAATCCCAGTATATATGATAAAATTAAAAGAATTTAAGAATTATCTTAAGGAACAAATCAAGAATTTTTTTTATCTTTGAAGGATAACGATCAGGTTAGTAAAGTCATACTATGAAACTCCTTAAAAATGCATGTTAAAGACAGTATAGAAAGATGGGCTAGTAATAAAATGAAAGAGTGGGATAAAGAAACATTAGAAATACGTGATGAAATTCAAAAAGTGAGGTGTGAACAACAAATAAAGAAATTAGACAATACTAATGGCATTAAAAATATTGACAACATATCAAACAGTAGAGATAGCTTTTGAAAAAATAAAATTGCACAGTTATGTGATGACTTCAAAAGAGTCTATATAGATTAGCTAATAGAACTAAGATGTTAAGCAAAAAGGTACAAATCAATAATATCGGAAATCCTCACACTAATAAGCTTACTTCAGACACAGGATATGCTTAATATTTTTTTTAAAAATTCCATGAGCATTTTAATAAAGATAAAAATAATAATTATGATGATTATAAAATTGACAAGGATTTAAAGAAAAATCTTGCTAAGAAACTTAATGACAAACAGCTATCTCTGTTGAATAAGCCTATTGCCCTAATAGATGTTGAGGTTAAAAAAGGGGAAAATGATAAAGATCCAGGGTTAGATGGTTTAAGTATGGAATTATATAGTCTGCTTCCATTAAATATTTTAGAATTACTGAGTGACATTTGCAGGATAATTCAGAGTGACAGATATTTCCTCCTTCGTGGACATTTTCTGTAATCTCACTTATACTTGAACAAGGAAAGGATAATAAGTAGTTTCTTCATTTAAACCTATTTCATTATTAAATGTAGACTATAAAATATTTACTTCTATCTTCACTACAAGATTAAGAGAGATAGATAAAATAATTAATAAAGTTCAAACAATATTTTTAGTAATCTAAAAAAGGGAAGTAACTATCTCAGAGTTAACAAAAGGATTGAACAAGAAATTGGCCCTAATTAGCTTAGATATCGAGAGAGCTTTTGATTCTGTATATTGGAACTACTTGTTTAAAACTCTAGAAGTGCTTTCATTTCCAGAATTTTTTTTTGGAATATTAAAAAGCCTGTATAGAGACTCCAAAGCATATGTTAAAATTGGATCTTACATTTCTCAAGGATTGACTTTAAACAGAGGCACAAAGCAAAGGTCTCCCTTGTTCCCTCTTCTGTTTACATTATTTATTTTATTTATTTAACATTTGTATACTGGGAAAGTCCGACTTGGAACAAACCAATTTTTAATGGAGGCCCAGAGATAAATGTTCCAGATTCATGTCATTGTAATGTGGGAGGAAACTGCTGCACCTAAAGGAAACCCACATGAACCCAGGGAGAACATGCAGACACCATACAGAATTTATTTATTTATTTTACATTTGTTGACCGGGTTTGTCCGACTGAGCTAAGTAGCCCTTTTTCATCAGATACCCAGGGAGAAAAGCTCCACATGTACTACAGATTAACATTTACAAAAATAAGTAAACACTCAATAACTGGTTTACAGAAAATATTCAAAGCAACATATGCATGAAAAACAAAGATTTACTACAGTAAACTAATCATTATGTCTGTCAGATTTAGAATCTTATATCACTGAGGACTAATAATAGTTTTGACATCAGATGTAAAATCTTACATTATGCAGATAAGAATGTATGTAATGTGCAGAAGACACCCCAGCTGAGAAATGAACCACAGAACCTCTTGCTGTGAGGCGACAATCCAAACTGCTGGACCATCCATTAGTTAGAGAACTCTTAGCTAATAGTATAAGAGGCAATGAAAAATGATAGATTCTCAGTTAACAAGGATTGTCAATCTAAAACATAGCTTTTGCAAATTATATTTTACTAACTATAGGAGATTTGAGTTTCAGTTGAAGAAATCGATGAGAAAATTGAAAAGTTTTAAGAAGTATTGTTGCTAAAATTTAATAATAAAACTGAAACTTTAGTGTTAAATCAATTACTAGATAATACGTTTAAAGACAAATATAAACATAATTAGGAAGGAATAGAACTAAAATGCGTATAAATAAAAATGTATCAAGATGTGAGTAAGATTATTAATAATTTTGAAAAAATACTTGAAGCTATACTTCTTTGTAAAAATGTTATGAATGCTTTTTCCTTTTGAAGATAAGTTAGTACTTATTAAAATGATTATATACCCAAGATTACGCACATCTTGCATTCAATAGCTTTAACATCTGACAAAAAAAACTTTTAAAAATGAAGAAAAATGTTAACTTCTTTCTTATAGTATTCTTAAAAGCTGGGAATTGCTTATAGAAATCATATAATATTATGGGAGTATGGTGGTACTAGCTTCCCAGATATAAAATCGTATTCTATTGCTGCAAATTTTAACTCTGTTATACTCTGGATAGACTCAACTAGTCAGTGTAAAATCATTCAGGAGTGGAATTTACTAAATTCTTATACATTTATCAAATATGATAAATTAGAAATATGTAACAATCCTTTCAAATGGTTAATAAATTCTACCTTAGAAGGAAATTCAATCTTTACACTCTGCATATATGAAATCAGTTCTTAAAATAGTTAAAACTCTGGAACTTTTTATATAGTAGCTGAGTGAGTGACTCATTCGATGGTAAGAATAAAACTTTGTTACTTAAATCAGTTAGCAAAACTTCTTCATGTTTATGCTTGAAAGTTTTATGTGGAAATACATACATAGAATGTTTGTTACTTGCTATAAAAACTCTAAGATTAGTAAAATGACTTCTTCAGTCTGCTGGAGCTGTATTAAAGATATAAAATCTGATTGGACACGTTTATGGATTGTGAAAAATTAAATGTATATTGGGAAGGGATAAATAAGTTTTTAAGGGGTTATGGTCTGATAATTAGTCTTTAAATAGATCAAGATACAAGTGAATGTTCTACTTCCTTTATCTCTAAAAGCCAAACATCAAAACCTGTTCTCTCGTCTCCTGTCAGTAGCTAGAAAAGTTATTACAAGGAAACTGGAAATTGACTTCAGTTCCTATCGTTAAATACTTTTTAATTTAACAGCAGTACTATGTAGAACTGGAAGTGATCAGAGCATAGTAAAGATGTAAAATCTGATTGGACACACGTTTATGGACTGTGAAAAATTAAATGTATATTGAGAAGGGATAAGTATGTTTTTAAAGGGTTATGGTCTGCTAATTAGTCTTTAACTAGCTCAAGATACTAGTGAATGTTCCACTGCCTTTATCTCTAAAAGCCAGGAGTATATCAAATGTTTGAACGCTGAAAAGTTCGAATACCAAAACCTCAAACTTGAAACCACGAAGACTGAAAATATCGAAGCTGCGGAACATCGAATTCTTTCCCAGGGAAAGAATTTGGTGGGCTGTTTCTGTGGCTTTGCTATTTCCTCCACTGTGGTGAGTCTCAGAGTTGGTATATTTAAGTAGGGGGGGGGGTGTGGGGGGCAAAGCCCCCCACATTAGAAATAGTTTGTAGTGTTTGTGTGTTTCGCGTTTTGTACTGGAACAGAGATTTTTTTTCCCCCAGGGAAAAAAAAAATCACTGTTCTCAATCTTCGAGGTTTTCAACTTTCATCGTTTTGAGTTTGATGTTATAACATTTGAAGTTTTGACACTTCGATGTTGTGTGCTAGACCCCTAAAAGCCAAACAACAAAACCTATTCTCTAGTCTCCTGTCAGTAACTAGAAAAGTTTAAAAAAAAAAAAAAACTGGAAATCGACTTTAATTCCTATAGTTAAATACTTTTTAATTTAACAATTGGCACCTCACAGCAAGAGGTTCTTCGGTTTGATCCTCGACTGGGGTGCCTTCTGTGTGGAGTCTGCATGTCCTCCTTGTGGTTGTGTGGGTTGCCTCCGGGTGCTCCGGTTTCCTCCCACATCCCAAAGACATGCTGTAGGTGGATTGGACACTCTAAATTGGCTCTAGGTGTGAGTGTGTGCATGTGTGTGTGTGTCTTCTGTGGCAACTTGACACCATAAAACTCTACTGCCAATCATGAGCGGACAGGTGATCCACTGTGGCGACCCCTAACCGGGAAAAGCCAAAAGAAGAAGACGACTATGCAGAACTGGAAGTGATCAGAGCAAGATCTATAAATCATATTAAGACTTTTAGCTGTTGGGATAGCCATGAAATGTTGCTATTGAAATACCAAGACTCTTAATGTGTTAATTGTATAAGATTACATTGATGATTCAATGTATTCCTAACATTATGTAACAGTATGTTATGTTGAATTTCTTCCTTTCTATGTACATATTGTAAATATTTTAAAATGATAAAAATTTAGTTAAAAAAAAGGATTTGACTAGGAGATAGGCAAAGTGGGCCAAGGGGGAACAGAAAAATAACTGCTCTAGGACAACCTACTAAAGGTGGAGTAACACCGAGACAGCTAAGAATTGAACATAACCATTAAAGCAGCAGACGATAACAATGTAACTCAAAGTTCCACCTAAAATGTGGTAAAGGTATAAACTATAGTATGCATCTTTTAGCACAAACTTTAGATAAACATACTAAACTGTGCCATTTCATTGTCCACATCCCTCATAAGGAAGACCGCCATGATCTTCTTCAAGGCCAACTATTTCACAGTTCAGCATAAATATACATTCACCCTCTCATTGCTTATCTAAAAACCCTTCACATAGCTCACTGTCCCTGTCTTAGAAATGTTCTTACAGTACAAAATGTTATTCATTCCCTTTGCTCTAATCAGGTTGACTCTTTCACTCTGGACATTATCTAGAACTGTCTCACACAGAGAGACAAGGCAGTCACTTTAAATTGCCCCCAAACATGGAATACTACTGCTGTTCACATACCAAACCTTCCAACCTGCATTTCAGGCATCATGAAAGTTGCATTTGTCATCAGTAAAAGCTGTCAAGAATTTGGTGGGATGGCATAAAATTTTCTTTTTCCTCAGACTAGCCATTTTAGCTTCCCATTTTACTCATTTTACCACTTGTGGGTTTTTGAAACAGCCATGGGTTCTTAGCTGTTTTTCAGTTATCTATGATACATGGTATTTTGAACTCTAGTATATTCTTCTTCTTCCTTTGCCCATTTGTTCTAAATTATTCATATCTCTCTTATTTACCCCACCTACCCTTCCTTTCTATACACTTTTTCTCCATTTTCAAATAAGCATCTCCACCTAATCTACTGCTGGTTTCCATCTCCTTTTCATCTACCCATTGTTTGAACATTGCACTCTTGGTTTGTACGTGTATGCTGCGTCCTTGTATTTATTGTAATGATTTTGCATTTTTGTAGCTAATTAATTGCTGAAATAATGGCCTTGTAGTTCAGTTACCACTTTTTTTTCAAACTAAATAATATAACTATTTCCAATTACATAAAATGTAAATAATAGTTTGAGCCAATATTACTAATCACTCTACCATTAGCTGTTCCGCACTCTGAACAAACTCTTTCTCCAAGTCATTACAAGAACAGAAAGCAATTCCAAATGAAGCAAACAAACTGACAGTTTAAACTTCACACATCATTCAGCTTTTACTTTTCATCTTTATTCTTTATGGTAATAGTCATCCCTGCTCTAGTCCAAACAACTCTTGCCTTTTAACTACAGATAACTTGTGTAGCAAACTGGAAATATTAAACTCCTTATTTGGACAAATACTCTCCAGGCAGTCAACTGGAATGAAAGTACTCTTCAGGGTTAATAAAGATGTCTGCATTTTAAACTGGAAGTAATGACTGGATACAAATGAAATACCTGAAAGGATATGTACAACTCTGTGGTAGTTTTTTTTCTACACTTTAGCTGCTTTAAGTTATATCCATTTTTTTAATTAGTGAGATCTGCCTGGATGAAACACAAACTTAAATAATTCAAGTGTTATACAGAAAGCTCTGTTATTTTAGAATCACAGGATGGGGAATTAAAAGGAGTACCACAAACATGTTCATAGTTAAATACAAAGCTATCAGTCTGCAGACTACTACAAGCCTATTCAAGAACCAGGATTCTAGTACATCTATAATGTGATACCAAGAAAATAATCAATGGAGGAGCCATCTTCTGCAAACATGTCAGCATCAAAATACTTCCACTGTCCATTCAAATGAATGACCACATCGCAGACTGGATTATTTCTAACTTCCAAACTGGATGATGATTGCTGGCATTCTACTGTGCCACAATCCAACCACCTCACCATTAGTCTGCCTACAATCCCCTGCTAGTCCTGATAAGCTTTAATGCTTTCTTCATAGTCTTCTAATTTCACATACTTACTTCCAAAAACAGCAATCCTAGTTCCAAAAAACTTGGCAATGTTAAGAGGCATCCATGTCTTGTACTAATCCCAAACAGAAACTTCTACCTAGAATTGTTTTCTGCAATGGCCTATACCAAATGGCTGATGAACACGTTAGACTAAGCCTACTATGTATAACTACTTCATTCTGGATCTAATAATCACTAATAACTCATGCAGAATCACATCACTTCTAGTCCACTTTCAGTTGCCATTATCTTATCTCCTTTACCTTAAAAAAAATAGCTCAAGAAAAGCTCCTATGATTATTAATAACTTCCAGATCAAACTCCATGGGAAAAGTCAACCAGGTACATACTTTAGTGCCAGCAATGGCTTGGTTGCCAATTCATCTGGTCAGCAATGACAATTATGTATCCTTTTTCTCACTCAGACTTACCAAGTGGCCTACAAAACATCCTTTATCCACTCCATAACAGACTGGGAAAGGAAAACAGTAATCAATGGATAATAAGCAAACTCTAGGCCCTTGTCAAACTGAGAAACAAAGCTTTGGCACAATGGAATGCAAGCAGCAGTCACCCATGTGATGACAGGAGACACTGCTAAGACAGAAATGTTACCAGAAAGAAGTATCTTTAACCACAAAACGCATGCTTTTCTATTAAAAAAAATCCTAAGATGTGCATGGCAGACAGGGCCATGTCCAAGTTTGTAGTTGATACAACTGCTGCACAGCATTCCTCAGCTGTATAACAGAGATATGACTGAGAGGAAAAGGACCTGTTACACTGAGGAGGGGGAGCATACTGGATTAGGAGGATCAGACAAACAGAAGAAAAAAGAACGGTGATGGGGATGACTGGATAACAAACAAGGGAGGGCATAGATACAAAAGGGAGGGGAACACCGAGATGGGATATAGGGTTGGTCTAATCAACAGTCCCATCCTGCCCATTTCAGACTCAGTGGGACTTGAGACCCCACCTGGGGTACCCTCACAACTGGGTCCTGGCTTGGATGGCGCATCCATTGATGGGCAGGAATATGACTCTACAAGCTGCAAGATGAGTCTTTCCATGTGGCTGATGTGGGAATCAAATCACTGGTCTACCAGCTCTCCATCTACCTCTGCAAGCTAGCTTTGCTGAATAAATGGGTCCTCACCACTCACAGAGACATTAGCAGGACCACAATGGCACTGACATGTAAAGTCCCAGTAGAGGTAGGGCTAGAGAGTCTGTCAGCCTCTACCTTAGGCACCTCTGGCACCCAGTGAAGATGATAAGGTAGCTGGTATTGGTCATAGGGGGCTGTTTCTCAGGGCCACAGGTGCTGTTGCAGGCACTGCTGTATAAAAGAAGGGAAATAAATGAAGAAAAATGACAAACAAACCAAAAAGAAATGTAATAAACAGAAAGGATAATGACAAAGAGGATGAAGGAGAGAAATGCAAATATACAGTAAAATGCAGTACTACATAGTAATAAAATATATTATCTCAAGTAGAACTGAACTTTCTGAGTATTGGAAAAGCATCTGATATTCATGAAATTTGGCATTTTAGGCTAAACTTGCAGTTCTCATGAAAAAAACCATCAGTGACAATAACAGGGGACTACTACAAAAACAGACATATATAACTTTAGATGTGTAACCTTTGTAACCAAATTAAGTAGTCTCAAATGCAGAGCATGTGACTTGCCAGTGAAGTTATGTGCTGTTAATAGCATGTCATACAGTAATGTGTCTGCATGGGAGTTTGTTTTCCTCTATTCAGTATAGAAGATATCCTTTCTATCATATGCAGCTAACACAACGTCAGTCAGATGCCCCCCCCCCCACCCACAAGTCTCAAGCATAGGAGATCACTTGATGCACCCTTCCTACTGTCTTGTAGTGTGTATAATGTAAATGGAAGGAAAGCACCTTTTACAGGAATAGAACCCAAAACTTTATTTTTAGGAGCCATGAAATGTGAATGTACTACCTGCTGAGCCATGGCAGCACTACTACTCCCACATGTCCTACAACTAACAAACACATATACTAGGAAAAAACTGAAATGGCTAACTGCTGCAAGCAGCTGACAGGCTATACTCAATAACCCAAAGGGGATTATATATTCCTCACAATGAAGATGCCTAAGAAGTTTAAAATAAATGCATTATGTGTGTCTGCTAAGTAAATATGCTAATAAATTGCTAAGCCGAAAACTTCAGACTGTATAGTATAGAGCAGGTGTACTCACCCCTGGGCCTGAAAAGGCAAGCCCATTTTCCTTTGTTACTGCTGCTAATTCTCCACTTTGGCCTCTTGTAACTGAAAATAGAGACAATAAATTAAAATACAGTCTATACTGGCATGTTGTTTTTCTTTTGGCTTTTCCCGGCTAGGGGTCACCACAGCGGAACTCCAGTCAGCTAATGACTGGCAGTAGGTTTTTAAGGTGGTGAGGTGCTAGCCCGACGCCCACCCTTCAGCGAAAGCATGCCCATTCACGCATGTCTTTCGAATGCCACTTGACCGAGGACATGCAGACTCCATACAGAAGGTGCTCCAGCCGAGAATCGAGCCAGAGAACCTCTTGCTGTGAGGCGACAATGCTACCACTGCACCACCATGGAGATATTAAAAGAAAGTTTAAAATCTGCTTATAGTACATCTCCAGAGCAATCACTCTGACCTCATTTTCTACCCATCGATAAAGAAGGTCAGGATGCACCTCTTCAGGTCATTCATGAGCTGAGCTCTCAGTTGCATAATCATCATACTATGAGGTCTGAATCAGCACAATATAAACTCTGGTAGCTACATAGGGTTGAATCATACTATGGAGAAGTCATAGAGTTACATTCTGATTGCAAGCATCACATGTTGAAAGCAATCATCACTATGGAATGTTGAATTTCTACTTGCTGAAAATATGTGCAGCATTTTCCTGAGTAGTACTTGTGTGTGTATGTAACTGAAAGTTGTGCACAGCTGCTTGTTAAGGGGAAATACGCAATGCCCGTTAAGTGATTTAACAATGGAAAAGAAGTCAGGGAAGCACAAAGAATGGTGTACACAAGGACAAGGAAGGTTAGTGGAGGTGCATCCTAAAGCAAATGCAGTGTTATCTCTTAAAGTAGGCAGGCCAGCACTGAGATGTGATAGAGTGAACCACACATATACTTGTGTATTGCTTATTTTTAGGATGCACATAGGAATGTGTGTGTAACAGTAACTTGATACTGTCACAACCCGCATTACACCCACTACAGCCACACTCCAAATGGCAAGACATCAAAGCAGTCAGTGGTCAGGACTATAACTTAGCAGGTCAGTCATAGAGGTGCCAACATTACTTGAAATGTAGAAAAATGTGTTCTCCTCTCCACTCTGCATAGAAAAATAAAGAGATGTGAGGGAAGGGCCATCACTCAGGCCACTTTTGATGGAGACTGGGGTATTTCTGGTCTTTCTGTGAGGAGAGATGAGCTCCAGTCGGTCTCAGTGCTGAGCTGCAGTGTGCCCTAAGACTATCCGTTAGAAACATCTCAGATGGGTATTACCACTCCTGTATTATGCCATGATTACTCTCCTTATTAATGTGCATCTCATTGACATTGTGTGCTTCAGGTACCATAGGTAAATCAGGGCATTGCATATCAGGGCATTGCCCCACTCAGGCATTCTTGACAAACTCAAGAGGTTAGGTGCAAACTCATATATCACCTGGTGGATAACTAAGTGGCTCACAAACAGAACCCAGGAAGTTAGAATTGGAGAGTCTATGTTTACAAAGAGGCCAGTCACACATGGAGTCCCTCAGGGATCAGTCCTTGGACAGCTCTTTTTTGTCATTTATTTCTCTAAAGTCAAGGTCAATGCCAGTGGTCTCTGGCTGACTAAATTTGCAGATGATTACAAATTAGGAGCTGCCAATGAATCCCACACTAACACAAATGTTCTCCAGGAGGGGCTAACACAGACAAACAACTGGTGTCAGAGCAATGGACTAAAACTAAATTCCAAGAAATGCATAATAGTATCCTTTGGGAAGTCATCCACCCCTGGTAACTATCATATTGACAACACATCCCTTAGAGTTGACTCAGTAGTCAAGGACTTATGGCACATATAGATAGTAATCTACCCTTTGACCATCACATGTCTACAGTAGTGAGGAAATCCTTCTATGTTGCGCAACTTATAAACAAAGGTATGGCATCTAAATCCAAGGAAGTCATTGTTCCACTGTATTTGACATTCATCAGACCTATCATTGACTACAGTGCACCCTAACCAGGCATATCCAATAATTGGAATGTCCACAGAGGTTCCTCACTGAAAGAATACAGAGCTTAAGTAAAATATCCTATGCAGACCACATCAAGGCTCTATCCCTGTAGTCTGTCTCCTACAGGCTTTTGAGGGGAGATCTATGGTTGACATACGGGGCATTGTCAGACCCCACTCTGATGAACCTCCTGCATATCTGTAAAATAAACAGCACCATAATTACTCATTCTAAAGTCTTAAACCTTACATGTGATATAAATAGGACCTGATGGAAAGATATATATGTATCCTAAAGATTACCCCATCTCTGGAACAGTTTCCCCATCTATGTGAAGCAGAGTTCCTCCCTAACCCAATTCAAGTGCAACCTGGACAATTGGATGAGGACCAAGAAATTCATCCTTGGTTTGGCACCTATGTCTCTAATGGATACAGGCAACCTGTAAGTGGTTCATCTACCAGGCCCTAAGTTGTAAATGTTTCATTTCCTGCTTAGACTTATTAAGGGTATCAGAACTTGTCAGAGATTTGGGATGCATGGCTAGGCTTAGAAAGGTTCTTGTTGTAGTTAGCTTAGTAAACACCTATGAACCTATAGAACTTCCAAAGGCACATGCATGAGGTAAGCTGTATTATCCAGTATTTCTGGTGACCACTGAAGTATTAAATCTGCAATGGGAGTAAGGTAGTAATTGTACTAGACTTTACATTTTGCTGTCTCCGAAGGTGATTCTCCATCCATTACAACCACTGTGGAACTTCTAGCATGTGATGCCAGAGAATCATCTAACTCTGATGATGATGGTGGTGAACAGCTGGCATAGTCAGGGAGTACACTGTCTGTTTTTCAGAAAAAACAGTCTTAACAGAAGATCCTGCAGACCATGGACTCAGCCCCTGTGCCTGTGGACACTAAAGAAACACATACCACATGGGAAAGTTAGGTTAATGTGGATGCTCACAGACAGGTCAGTATGTGATTCTTTGTGGCCAGGCATTGATGTCTGCTGCAAGCCCCACAAACCATACTGTAGGACTGAGGGGAACCCATTCCTCCTTACAGAGAGGCCAGAAATACATTCTTTTTCATTAAAGGTGGCCTGAACAATGACACCCTCTCCTACACCCTATCTTCCTGTGGGGTATGTTTACTAGTGATACATGTTGAAAATTGGGTTCTGAACTCCCCTTCAACCAGCTATAGTGATAGGTGCAACCCAATGTATGAGCAGGCCATCATGGTGACACAGGCTAATACCACCTTGGCCTTTGCAGCGATAATACAGGTACTGCAGGATGTGCAGAATGACATCCAAGAGTGCATTTCCTCTATGTATGACATTTCTGACAGAATAAATTGCATATTGGTGTAAAGTAGGTCCTCCCAGTCTTAACATTCTGCAGGGTAGGTGGAAGTCCATGCAGCTGTTTCACCTTTGCCTCCATGAGTGGGGGTGGGGGGTGGGAGCCATTGTGGACATGGATGACCAAGGTCACAGTCATGCAGTGCCAGAACATCTGCAGTGACATCAGGTGTGGAGGATCCTACAGGTTGGAAAGGGCATCCCCAAAGATACGGCAGTCAAAGCAGTGTCTTGTATGGTAAGGCATAACACTGCTCATGGTCATGCAGCACACCTACATCTAACCTACAGCAGTCAAAGCAGTGTCTTGTATGGTAAGGCACAACACTGCTCATGGTTATGCAGCACACCTACATCTAACCAGGGTATAGTACTACCTGTGACCCAAGCTTGTGATAGGGAATAGTTATATTCATGGTCTGTCACAATCTGTGCATTTTGGATGAATGTCATCAATTAGGTTGACAGGATGTATCTGACATCACCAACAAGATGCCCCTGTAAAAGTGATACCCACAGACTGTTGATAAAGTTCACATTTTTACCATATGTGGGTGTCAAGCTAACGCCTTGGGTTACCTGCAGACATACTGTAGATGATACACAGGGACACTAATTTTGCAGTTACTGGTAAAACCAAAATATGGATTGTCTGAGTATTGGAAAAACATGAAAAACATGAAATTTGACATTTTAGGCAACCACACTCATTCTCCCCAACCTGTATTTCTTCTCATATTCGCTAATTATATTACTGTCAGCTTACTTTTTTGAGTGTTCTATGCACAGAATCTGCTTTAATTTCACATACATATAGACACACTAGAAAATTATAATGAAATCCCAGTAAAGACAAGAAATTATACTTAATTAAACAGCATGGATATAATTCCTGGATTTCATCTCATGAAAGCAGAATTTTAATTTTAGGAGAACCATAAATCAGTGTCCCAGATGATATCCTGAGCATTATAGACCACATGGCAATTAATGGAGTAAAACCTTTTATAGATCACATGGCTTCTTCCCATATCACAAGGTGAAGCCTTATTTTTTTTCAGTGTGAGTGCAGTCTATGGCCCCACTACCTCAGGAAAATGGGTTATTCCATAGAAATCATGAATGGTGCAGGCTGTCTTCTCTGTGTAATGTAGAAACCACAGAGACTTCTCCGACATGTTGTAGCATGGCACTGAGAGACTGATGGTATAACCTGGAGGCAAATGCCCACTGTATCACCTGTTGGTCACTGAGATGTCCTTATAGCTAGTACACT
Organism: Protopterus annectens; assembly: GCF_019279795.1. Taxonomy (NCBI): domain Eukaryota; kingdom Metazoa; phylum Chordata; order Ceratodontiformes; family Protopteridae; genus Protopterus; species Protopterus annectens. The sequence continues at coordinate 229,655,841 of NC_056741.1, forward strand.
TAGAGCCATGTATACCTTTGTGCCAAGTGGGATGGGTGCTCCATGACTCCCCCTAGGTGTGCAGATAAACATAACATGTCTACCAGCTCCGGTATGATATTCCTATCCACATGGTACCATCTGTACCATCTACAATATTGGTGTTATAAAGGCCATGAAATGTTAAGTGATGTTTGATGACTGTCCCCCTGAGGGTGATGACATGCACCACTGTGGCTCATAGTGGCAATAATAGCCAGTTGCATATACATGTTTACTAATACTGCACTCTCCTGCACGCATATAATGATTTGTCTGCAGTCATTACCACAAGTGTTCACCCATTAGGTCATGCTCTTTCTACATTTCTAAATCACTCATTTCAATGCTCATCACCGTCAGCTTATACAGCCATTAGCTTATACTGTAAGCAATTCTGCCACATGGCCTTGAGCATTCTCACTGAGTGCATCTCTGAATGCCACACACCTGCTGCACGTGGCCATTTCTCACACAACATTGCCTATCATACTATGATGAATGTTGCTGAATCCCACAAATAATGTGAGTCTATATTTTTTTTCTCTAATTTCTTAATTAAAATATTTCTCAACTGTAACACTTATGTACAATTAGAGTTTTCCTGCTTATATGAGAAGTTTTGACCAGTACACAAAAGCATCTATTTATCCTTCTTTACATATACATACATGCATATGTGTGTGTGTGTGTGTGTGTGTGTGTACACATAAAAACACATGCACACTGTATGTACATGGTAATTATCAAAACCAGTCAAGTAGTCATACAAGAGCAAATATTCTGCTGTGATATGTTTTCTCAAAAGTTCAGAGAAACTATTGTGATTATATACAATAGTCATAAAGTTAAACAATTTAAACAACTATGTCTACTTTTGAATGATATAATTAGGGAATTTGCTCTGCATGGCTTTAATTGTAGCAAAATTAGGTGAAGAAGATGTAACATTAAGAAAATGATACATTATGCAGCTGGAAAGTTCGCTGGTACCCAGTGTGGGTGTGGGAGGTTAATGTTTTACTGCCTTTATGTCATTCCAGAAAGAGACAATATAAAATAGTGTGAGCCTTATAATAATGGTAATGCTACCTCATTAACTTAGCTGTAAATCCAATATAAGTGTTTTGTCAGTTTTGATCCTTCAAGCGTAATAGCTGCATGGTTAATCCAGCCAACACCTCCTTCCCTTGCCTTGTACTGTATTTAAGTTAGCAACAGAAAACCTGTTTAACAGGAATATTCAGTGTAAGGATGGAGAGACAGCTATTAACGTAACTACTTAGTACAGTTAACACTAAATGGGGCAGTCTCATGAGTTACTATATATAATTTGGCATGTTGGCAATACACCAACTGAAGCAACATATAATTTACAAGAGATGAATAAAAGCAAATCATGTAAGCATTAAATACAAATCATTAGCTGGCTGCATTAGCCTCTACACTCTACTGGCAGGCAATTTGCAGATCAAGCCTCCATCTAGAGCTAACTGGTTAGATTATATACAAAACAGGGATCTGTACAAGTGTGCACAGTCATATATTAGGTATGCAGTTAACATGAAGTCCAACTAAGTGCAAAAGCACTCGTCTATTTAAGTATCAATTTCTAAACAAGTTATAACGGCTTGATTACCCTGAAGTCTAAGCTGACCATGTTTCATGGTTCTTTTATCCTGATTTCAGGAAGTCTCATCCAGCAACTGTCTTTTATGTGAAGTACCAGTTTTCATTGTGTGTGCGTGTGTGTATGCATGTGCAGATATGCGTAAAAGCAAATGTAGCATAGGTTCATAGGTTCATACTAGGCTATCTGCCCAAGGGCATTTATAAGCCTAGCCCATAGTTATTTGGCTTTCGCCACCCCTTTAGTTTGAATAAAACTATGCCTATTATTTTGCTGTGCCTCTGTCAAGCAGTGACACTGAAGTAATCCCTGGGGTATATCTGTGATCCCCCATCCATTGGTCAAGATTCCTCTTGAACAAGGCCAGCGAGGTGCTCTGCCTCACATGTACCGGGATTTTGTTCCACAGCATAGGGAGTCTCTGGATGATGAATCTGTCCCTCCAGCACGTTCTATTAATAACCGTGTCAAGGTTTAAGTCTTTGTGGTTCTGAGGGATCTAGATTTTTTGAGGTGAAGCATATTCATCAAATCAGGGTTTGACATGGCCTTATATGTCAAGCACAGGTCACCTCTGAGCAAGCGGTATAAGACTGAATAGAGCTGGAGTTCTTTCAGTCGGGCAGCATAAGACATATTTTTGAGACCCTTTATCCTTTTGATGAGGAACTTTTGGGGCCTTTCCAGCTGCTGCAGGTGTCGGGTCAGATACATTCCGAATGGGGCATTGTACTCAATCATAGGTCTAATGAGTGATGAGTACAGGGGACGATGACCTCCCTTGATCTAGATGTGAATCCTTCATGATCAGGTGGGCAATGTAGAAGGTTTTCCTAACTACTTTAGCAACATGAGTGTCAACGAAGGCTACTGTCAACCTGGGTCCCCAGATCCCTGATGACTTCTTCTGTGCTCAGTGGATTGCCACCTATATGGTAGCTAGGGTAACCTTGTTTTTCCCGAGGTATGACTATGCATTTCTTGGCATTTAACTTTAGGCCATGGCTCTGGCACCAGTTATCCGTTTCTGTGAGGCCCTTCTGAAGGATATCTGTGTCAGATGTGTTTTCGACTATGGCCCAGTTTGCAGTCATCTGCAAACTTTGTCAGCCATAACCCTCCTGTGTTTGCTTGTACTTCAGAAAAGTAGATGCCGAACAAGAGTGGACCCAGGACTGAGCCCTGTGGGACACCACTTGTGACAGGCTTTGAGTCTGACATGGTTCCAGCAACTCTGACCCTGTGGGTTCTGTCACTTAGCCAGTTTGCAACCCATCTTGTGATGTATGGGTTTACATTCAAGCTGATGAGTTTTTCGATGATACCTGAGTGGGGTATTGTGTGAAGGCCTTTGCCAGGTCAAGGTAGGCTGTATGGACTGCCTTTCCTCATCAATGGCCTTGGTGACTGTCTCGAAAAAGTCAACCAAGTTTAAAAGGCATGATCTGCCTTTGACAAAGCCAAACTGGGTTGGATCCAAAGTCTGCAAGTTCCCTATGTCTTTATTTATGAGTTCCATTATGATCCTCTCCATGGCTTTGCAGATAAGGCTTGTCAAGCTAATGGGACGGTAATTTCCAGGGTCGGTGGAGGCACCGCCCTTGTGAAGTGGGACCACAGTGCCACTCCTTGCAGTATCCTGAGGTGAGGCTAAGATTAAACAGCTGTCCTAACTGCGGGTTTAATTCCTCATTGAGTTCGTGGAGCACACAGCCGGGGACACCATCCGGTCCCATGGATGCTGTGTTTTTTGCTTTCGAGAGAGCAGTTCTCACCTGGGCGTTGGAGATGTTTGGGGGGCTACAATCCTCTGGTATAGATATCTCTCCTTTTGGGGGGGGGGGAGATAAAGATAGATAAAGAGATAGATAGACAGACAGACAGACAGATATTTTGGTATTTTTGGTGAGAAAATGTAGCATTGACCATATGTAATGAAAGCCGGTTAACACAGTCTTTCTGACACCGGCTGAGTGCCTATAACGTGTGAATATAAGTTTTGCTATAGATATATGTGTGTGTGTGTATATACCATTTTTCTTTCTCAATAAGACCTAACCAGGGAGTAAGGCCTAGCATGTTTTTTCCAGGGTGTTCATGATATAAGCCCTACACCAAAAATAAGCCCCAGTTCCAATTCTTACTGTAACCTAATCATCACTCACACTTGACGGTTGAGATCCTTGGCCCATAAACCCACGTGGGTGTACTTTGATTGGTCAAAGTACAGACAACATGCAGGAAGCACGCACTCATGGTAAAGAGCTGCTGTGGTAGTGTCTTCCCTTCATAAGTGGCACCATTTTGTGTTGCCACTCTGGTCGCATACGTCTTCAATTACCCCCCCCCCGACAAGATGAGTGCAAAAAGAAAGAGCTATTCTGTCGAGTACAAGAAAGGAATCGTGGAGGACTCCTGTGGAATGAACCTGATGGCTTTTTTGTAAAGAGAAGAAGTTAGATCTCCGAATGGTCCAAAAATGGTGAGCAGCGTATGTTAACCTCAGTCAACAGGACAACGAGGGAAACGTTAAGAAGTGTAAGTGTGGATCAGGTCGGCAACCATTATATCCTGAGCTTGAAGACATCATATGTGAGTGGATTGCTAACAGGAGAGCAAAAGCTTTGGCTGTGCACAGGGCTGATATTCAAACATCTGCCCTTGCAATAACACCACAGGTAGAAATATCCACAGAAGAATTCAAAGCATCACAACATTGGCTGGATGACTTCCTTCAGCGATATGAACTGTCTCTTAGAAGATCAACAACACTGTTCAAGCTGGAAGATACTGAAGTTATTAAACGTGCACTTGCATTCAAGTCCTTTGTTGATGGCATCGACTTTTCTAAATACCAACTCTCAAACATGATTGCTGTGGATGGAAATGCAGTGTTTATGGGCCAAGGATCTCAAACAACAATTGATCAGAGGGGTGCCTCGTCAATCTACATTCTCTCCACTGGTTACGAGAGTGTACATGTTACCTGTATTTTGGCAATTCATCTAGATGGAAAGAAAACCCCACCTCCAATCATTAGAAAGGGCAAGAAAGATAAGATTGAACGTGTTTCAGGCATTTACATGCCTGAAACCGAAAAAGCCTGGTGCACGCAAGCAGTTATAAGGGAGTGGGTCGATGTAATGCTGCCACTTGTTTTGCGAGGAGGAGAAAGAGGTCTGCTAGTCTGGGATTCAGCCAGCACTCACCATGCTAAAGAAATGAAGAAATGCCTAGCACGGTGGAGAATAGATCAAATAATGATTCCTGCAGGAATGACTGCCTATCTCCAGACTCTTGATATTACAATAAACAAGCCATTCAAGGACCATTTGCGCATGGAACTCAATGACTACATTGAAAATAGAATGCAGAGAAATCAGCATGGAAACTTTGTGAAGCCTAGCCTGCAAGAGGTCGTGACTTGGGTGAAAAATTCATGGGATAAAATCACTGACAGCTGTGTTGCCAATGCACTACGAGCAGGCTACTTGGACAAGCAGTGCTCATTTAAGGAGAGCTCAATTGCTAGGCATGACCGACTGGGGCCAATGTTGCTACAGGAAATGGAGTTGCAAGAAATTCAGGCCAAAATTTGGGGGTTGGACACTTATGACAATGTCCCAGAAGACGATGACATGACTGTATTTGAATAACTGTGAAAGCCAAGGTGCAGCTATTCTGGACTTGAAATGTTTGTTGCACTGTTTATGTAGAATTCACACAGAACTGTCAACCCGTTATTAGAACTGTTCTCCAGTAATAGAACAGTACAAAATAAATGTCAATTTGTGTACATGAATAAATGTCGATTTTTGTACATGAAGAAATGTTGATTTGTTTTCATTAATTAATGTCAATTTTTGTACATGAATAAAGGAATAAAGATAGATTGTTGTACGGTGCACGTAAATAAGGCATCCCCTGATCTTCCTCTTCTTTCAGCTGCTCCCGTTAGGGGACGCCACAGCAGATCAACTGTTTCCTTTTCTTTGTGTCCTCTGCATCTTGCTCTGTCACACCAACCACCTGCATGTCCTCTCTCACCACATCCATAAACCTTATCTTAGGCCTTCCTCTTTTCCTGTTACCTGGCAGCTTCATCCTTAGCATCTTTTTCCCAATATACTCTGCATCCCTCCTCAGCACATGTCCAAACCAACGTAATCTTGCCTCTCTGGCTTTGTCTCCAAACCTTCCAACTGGGCTGACCCTCTAATACACTTATTCCTAATCCTGTCCATCCTTGTCACACCCAGTGCAAATCTTAACATCTTCAACTCTGCCACATCGAGCTCTGACTCCTGCCTTTTTGTCAATGCCACTGTCTCCAACCCATATAACATAGCTGGTCTCACTATCCTCTTATAGACCTTCCCTTTTACTCTTACTGGTACTCGTCTGTCACAAATCGCTCCTGACACTCTTCTCCATCCTGCCTGTACTCTCGTCTTCACCTCTCTTCCACACTCACCATTACTCTGAACTGTTGATCCCAAGTATTTAAACTCTCCCACCTTTGCCACCTCTACTCCCTGCATCTTCACCATTCTTCTATTCTTCCTCTCATTCACACACATATATTCTGTCTTAGTCCAGCTGACCTTCATTCTTCTTCTCTCTAGAGCATATCTCCACCTCTCCAGACTCTCCTCCACCTGTTCCCTACTCTCACTACAGATCACAATGTCATCTGCAAACATCATAGTCCACGGGGTCTCCTGTCTGATCTCATCTGTCAACCTGTCCATCACCATTGCAAATAAGAAAGGGCTCAGAGCTGATCCTTGATGTAATCCCACCTCCACCTTAAACGCATCTGTCACTCCCACCTCATACCTCACTGCTGTCACACTACGCTTGTACATATCCTGTACCACTCTTACATACTTCTCTGACACTCCTGACTTCCTCATACAATACCACAACTCCTCTCTAGGCACCCTGGCATATGCTTTCTCTAAGTCCACAAAGACACAATGCAACTCCATCTGACCTTCTCTGTACTTCTCCATCAACACTCTCAGAGCAAACATCACATCTGTAGTGATCTTTCCTGGCATGAAACCATACTACTGATCACTTATCATCACCTCCCTTCATAACCTAGCTTCCAATACTCTTTCCCATAACTTAATGGTGTGACTGATCAATTTAATCCCTCTGTAGTTACTACAGCTCTGCACATCTACCTTATTCTTAAAAATCGGTACCAAAACACTTTTTCTCCATTCCTCAGGCATCCTCTCACTTTCCAAGATTTCATTAAACAATCTAATTAAAAACTCCACTGCCATTTCACCTAAACACCTCCATCCTTCCACAGGTATGTCATCTGGACCAACAGCCTTTCCATTCTTCATCCTCTTCATAGCTATCCTTACTTCCTCCTTGTTAATCCACTGCACTTCATGATTCACTATCCGCACATCATCCAACCTTCTCTCCCTCTCAGTCTCTTCATTCATCTGCCCCTCAAAGTACTCTTTCCATCTACTGAACACACTCTCCTCACATGTGAGTCTGTTTCCCTCATTATCCTTTATCAGCCTTACCTGCTGCACATCTTTACTAGCTCGGTCCCTCTGTCTAGCCAATCAGTACAGGTCATTTTCTCCCTCCTTAGTGTCCAACCTATCATACAGCTCTTCATACGCCATATCTTTAGCCTTCGCCACCTCTTTCTTTGCCATGCACCTCATCTCCTTATACTTGTCTACTTTCTTCATCTCTCTGACAATCTCACTTCTTCTTTGCCAACCTCTTTCTCTGTATACTCTCCTGTGCTTCTTCATTCCACCACCAGGTCTCCTTGTCTTCCTTCCTCTTTCCAGATGTCACACCAAGCACCTTTCTAGCCATCTCTCTTACTAGCTCTGCTGTAGTTACCCAGCTATTCGGTAACTCTTCACTGCCACCCAGTGCATCCCCTGATAGTAAGGCCTAATGCCCGTTTCGCTGGGATAAAGAATATAAGACCCGGTCTTATTTTTGGGAAAATACGGTGTGTGTATATATATATATATATATATATATATATATATATATATATATATATATATATATATATATATATATGTTTATACTTAAGATGACAAGCATGTTCAATATGATAATGTTTTCCAAGAGGAGAATGATATCAGCCTTTGTGGTATTCAGGCAGTGTGGCCTGGTTCTATGAGGACAGGCTGGAGGATGGCAGCAAACATTCCAACCGTGGCGGGACATTATACATAGGGAAAATGCATTGTGACTGGTAGTGATGATAGGTTCATGACACAGAAGCTGACAAGCATGCCTTAGGGTATGAGAGAGTAGACTACATAAGAAATGGAAGTATTTCTGGTCCCAGTTGATGGCCATAATAGCCAAAATGCAAGTTCCCAGAAGAGGATGGGGAGTCCACCAGAACAGCCAGATATATATTTACAGTTGTCAGATATTTTTGTATTTACATGAGTTGCAGTTATCTAAATTGTGTAGGTATCTTTTGCAAAGTCTATGTGCATATACTTTGGTTTGAGGAGTAAGGTACATGCTGCTCAGTCACATGATGTGAATGTTACCTATGTTATATTTTATTAGTATGTGTATATCATGTGCATATGTTATGGGTGACCACGTTGTTTGTACCTATCTTTATAGGTCCTTGTGAACTATGCATGAGCCAAGCAGCCAGCTGGGCATTTTCATAGTGAATTCTAGTGAACTGCTGTCTGCAAGGATTTTTATTATAATAGGTGGGCTTACACTGTGGTTAATAATTGTAATACTTAACTGTAGTTCATGTCGCTTGAAGCAGAGATGTTTTACACTCTGTAGATGTTCTCTGTGCTGTGGCAGTCACCACTGATACTGATACTATGAGTGGATTGCTTGCAGATGCTGATGGCAATCCACATGGGGAAGCAATGATACTGACCCCTGCCAGGGATAATGTTGCCACTGACACAGGGGACACAGTGGCAAAAAATTTCATGACTCCACTGTCACAACCAGGACAGCTTCCATGATGCTGACACTGATGATAATGATGATGATGATGATTCAGTGGTACAGTACTCATTGTCATGTTTATTCACTTGAGCTAAGCATGATGCTGACACTGATGATGATGCTTCAGTGGTACAGTACTCCTTGTCAAGTGCCTTCACTGGGTATGAGCATGACACTGACACAGATGATGATGTTTCAGTGGTACAGTAATCTTTGTCATGTTTATTCTCTTGGGCTGAGCATGACACTGACACTGATGATAATAATGATGATGACGTTGATGATGATGATTCAATAGTACAGTACTCATTGTCATGTTTATTCACTTGGGCTGAGCATGATGCTGACACTGATGATGATGATTCAGTGGTACAGTACTCATTGTCAAGTGCATTCACTGGGGTTGTACATGACACTGACACAGATGATGATGTTTCAGTGGTACAGTAATCTTTGTCATGTTTATTCACTTGGGCTGAGCATGACACTGACACTGATGATAATAATGATGATGATGATGATTCAGTGGTACAGTACTCATTGTCATGTTTATTCACGATGATGATGATGGTTCAGTGGTACAGTACTCATTGTCATGTTTATTCACTTGGGCTGAGCATGATGCAGACACTGATGATGATGATTCAGTAGTACAGTATTCATTGTCAAGTGCATTCACTGGGGTTGTACATGACACTGACACAGATGATGATGCTTCAGTGGTACAGTAATCTTTGTCATGTTTATTCACTTGGGCTGAGCATGACACTGACACTGATGATAATAATGATGATGATGATGATTCAGTGGTACAGTACTCATTGTCAAGTGCATTCACTGGGGTTGTGCATGGCACTGACACTGATGATAATGCTTCAATAGTACAAGGTGCCCTTTCAGGTGAACTGCCTGTAGCTTCCAGAGAGGTACAGGCTGAAGGTAATGGTGAGCATGAAGATCATGAGTTACCTATAGTCTGTGTGCTGTTTTTGCATGTGTGTGTGTGTGTGTGTGTGTGTGTGTGTGTGTGTGTGTGTGTGTGTGTGTGTGTGTGTGTGTGTGTGATGGTGCATTCCAATGGTCCAGTGAGTACTTCTGCATGAAGATACTTTTCAAAGAAAATGTCCCTGCAGTTGCAACAACTCCATCAGCAAGACCCAGCCACAGTCCATATTTTATCCTATCTATAAGTTACAATCACAGGGAATTCATACCTACCAATAAAACAGACCTATCCTTGGGCCAGCTCTTTTACTCTTTATTCTAAATCTTATTCCATCTGTTATTTACAATTGCAGTGAATTCATACCGATCAATAAAACAGTCCTGCCCTATATCAGCCCCATACTCAAATCAAACAAATCACAGAATTCTCACAGTTTTACTGCAATAATCTCAGGTTACAGATCTCAAGTGATTTTATGTGTTTGGATAAAATATGCATACGTCTTATTAGCAGAGGGCTAAAATTACAGCATGAGTACATACACTGCAAAATAATGCTGGCTGTTCTACTGTTATGAGTAGGTCTAACTTGCTGTATATATTATGTTCTACAAATGTGTCTGACCATAACATGCTCTGCATACTATATAGTACAAATAACATGGTTCTCACCTGTAAAGTTATATAATACATTATTAATGTTAGCCTATGCAAATGTATATGTGTAGCTGTTCTCACCAGGCCTACTGTGAAAAGAGGCTTTGCCCAGTCATACTTCCCCAGTAATTAAATATAAATAGAAACGTAAGAGCAATGTTTCCCATGTTAACAATTTTGGCGTCTTCTATGCTATGTCTTGCACACTTAAGCTCTGTGTGATGATGTTGAAAAATTCCATGAGGAGATGTAAAGGAGCATTGGCATACTGTTTAAGATAGTCACCTTTTAGGCACGAGGTACAGGGTTTGATTCTAGTCTTAGCTTATTGGCTAGCCTTAAAATGGCCCTTCAAGGCAGTTAGCCTAGTAATCTCCTATGAACCATGCAAAGAAAGATAAAACACATTGTAACCAAAAGCGAAGCACCAACACAAAATGTAGAAAATATTCTCCGGCACAATGAAGGGTATCCTTGTAGTGTAGAGACAGGCAGGCAACTCGAAAGTTTCAAAGGCTTTATAAAACACATACACAGGAATTACTGAATGTGCTGTTGGAATTTTCATGGGGTATTTAACCTCAGCAATGGAAAGTAATAACCTTGGCTTCTGCTGTTTGTAACTGCTTGACCTTTGACTAATCTCCACATATCTAGAGAGGCAGTGCATGCTCATGGCCATATACATTCTGAAACTCATCCAGGGTTTGGGACAGATACTCTCACCGGGTTGCAAAAAAAACATTTGGTACCTGGGGAGATATATCCATTTTGTGTTGTCATCCTCTACGCAGCATACCCCAGCCATATCTCCCAACCCAATGCTAGCCATATCCTCCCCAGCCCAATATCAGCACTACTCACCTGTCCAACCACCCCACTATAATTGCTTTCTTAGTCTATTGATACTAATGTTGCAACTTGCACTAATGGCAGCAATTTTATTATAACTTAGTGTGATTACTAGCCCGCATTTTCAATGGACTCTCAGTATCTCCTTCTCAGACCTTGCCATGTTTAGTATTTGTGAATAGAAAAAAATATAGCCAGGGCACTGGGGATAAACTCTGTACCATTTTTTTAAGTGGAGTTTCAAATGACCTTTAACCATTTGCCAAAATTAGACAAAGAACAATTAAATGGCATCTCAATATAAGGTCTGTTAGAAAGAACATAGGCTCTTATTATAAGTTGTGCATAGTGTCATCTCAAGACTGTAAATTCCGTGTGCTACCAGAACAACTGTTTAAATGAGCCTACAGTCAGCTACTCTGAGGCAGATATTCTAAGTTGCACACTTCTTATAATGTAAGAAACTACACATCATAGACTTTTAAGACAGAGCAAGTATCCTTTCTGGATTCTTGTCTTTGTGCATTTCTAAAGCAGTTTAAGATCATGGCTTGCTGATAATATTTTGAAAAGTAAGTACTGGATAATCAAATGATCCCGCAGTTAAGTGGGCTTCCTAATAAAAGGTTGCTGGTACATAGGTTCATAGGTAGGTACTAGGCTATCTGCCTGAAGACATTTATAAGCCTAGCCGGAAAGTATTGGCTTTCGCCGCCCCCTTAGATTAGTTCCCTGTGCCTCTGTCTAGCAGAGCCATTGAAGTGATCCCCGGGGTATACTTTCTGTTTCCCATCCACTCATCAAGGTTTCTCTTGAAGAGGGTTAGCAAGGAGCTCTGCCTAATGTAGATTGGAATCCTGTTCCAGAACATGGGAAGTCTCTGGGACAGGAATCTATCCCTTCAGCACATCCCATTTATTGTTGTGGTGAGGTTTAGATCCTTAGAGTGTGTGACTCGAGGGAATATGGTTTTCTTTAGGTGGAGCATGTCCATCAATTCTGGGTTGGAAATGGCCTTGTATGTCAGGTACAGATCACCTCTGAGTAGGCGGTATGCAACCAAGTACAGTTGGAGTTTCTTCAGTTGAGCTGCATAGGGCATCTGTTTGAGGGCAGTGATCCTCTTGGTGAGGTACTTCTGTAGTCTTTCCAGCTGTTGCAGGTGTCTTGTAAGGTATATCCCAAATGGGGTGTTGTACTCTATGATGGGTGATGCATACAGGGGCACAATGACCTCCTTTGATCTGGATACAAACCCTTTTGTGATTAGGTGGGCCACATAGAATGATTTTCTAACCACTTTGGCAATGTGATTGTCAAAGGAGAGGTTACTATCTACTTGGGTCCCCAGATCCCTTATTACATCTGCTGTATTTAGGGGACTATCACCTATGTGGTAGTTTGTGGGTACTATGTTTTTTCCAAAGGGGATGACTTTGCACTTTTTGGCATTTACCTTGAGGCCATGGTTTTGACACCAGATATCTGTCTTAGTGAGACCCTTTTGGAGGATGTCTGTGTCAGCCAGAGAGTCAATTATAGCCCCTAGTTTGCAGTTGTTTATGAACGTGGTCAGCCATAGTCCTCCTGTGCTTGCCTGTACCTCTGAGAAGTATATGTCAAACAGCAGGGTTCCTAGGACTGAGCCCTAGGGAACGCCACTTGTAACTGGTTTAGAGTCAGACCTAGCTCCTGCAACTCTTACCATGTGGGTTCTGTCTGTGAGCCAGTTGGCAACCCATCTCATGACATAGGGGTTTATGTTCAGGGTGGTGAGCTTCTCTATAATACCTGATTGGAGAATGGTGTCAAAGGCCTTTGCGAGGTCTAGGTAGGTTGTGTGGACCACCTTTCCCTCATCTATAGCCTTGGTAACTGTCTCAAAAAAGTCCACCAGGTTTAGGAGGCATGATCTGCCCTTAACAAAGCTGAACTGGGTAGGGTCCAGTGTTTGGATGTTACCAATGTCTCTGTTAATGAGATCCATGATGATGCACTCCATAGCCTTGCAGATCAAGCTAGTCAGGCTTATAGGGCAATAGTTCCTAGGGTCTGTTGTGGCTCCACCTTTGTGGAGCAGAATAACCATTGCTGTGCGCCACTCTATAGGCATGTAGCCTGTGGAGAGACTGAGTTTGAACAGTGTGTTTAGGTGAGGGGTTAGTTCATTATTGAGCTTGTGTAGGATGCAGCCTGGGACACTGTCTGGTCCTATTGATGCTGTGTTTTTGGCTTTGCAGAGGGCTGTTTTAACTTGAGTGTCTGTGATTTCAGGGGCACTACATTCTTCTGGTGTGGTTATGGGCCCTTTTTGGGAGTGAGAGGGGGTTGAATTTTGCACTGAACCTGCCTGCCAGGATGTTGGCAATATCGGTCGGTTCAGTGTATTTTGTACCATTCTGCACTAACTCCGAGCAGATCTGAGAACTGCCCTTAGATTCTTGACATAGCTAAAGAATGCCTTGTGGTTATCTTTGGAGTCCTTGGCATTTTTTCTTTCAAAGCTAGCCTTGGTTGATTTTATGAGGGATCATAGTTTCTTGCTGATACTGATCAGGGATGTCTTCCCTTCTTGGGATTTTACTCTCTTCTGTACTAATTTCCTCCTTCTATTGTATAGCTTGTTTATGGCAGGGGTCTCCAGACTGGTTTCCTTTTCTTGGAGGAGTGAGTCTTGGTTTTGCTTGGGATAGCATGATCCATGCATTCTTGTAGGTGCCCGTAGAGTGCATTTGTAAAGGATTTTGCAGCTTGGACAGCATTATCTTTTAGCATGGGGGTTTTGAAACTTTCCACCTTGGTCTTAAGTAAAGTAAAGTTTGCTTTTGAAAAGTTTTTCATGGCGGTTTCTTTGACCTTCTTTGGTTTCTTTGGTGGGGTCAAAATGTGGATATCCAGAGTGATTAGTTTATGGTCAGATCTAACCAGCGAGGGGTTGACCTCAGGTGTGGAACACCAATCACCCATGTTGGTGATGACCAGGTCCAATATGTTGTCACCTCTGGTGGGGCTGTTGACCAGTTGATCCAAGGTGTTAGAGTTTATAAATTCTAGGAAATGTTGGGCAAGGGAGTTAGTACTTGAGTAGTTTTCCCAGTTAATGTTTGGGTAATTGAAATCACCCAATATCAAGGTGTTTGGTAGGACCTTTATGTTTCCCATTGTTTCCAGAAATACGGAATGGGGGTCCTGGTACATGGTGGGTGATCTGTAGCAAGCTACAGTTTGGATTGCAGTTTTGCCTGCTGTTAGTTGCATGTAGATGATCTCTGAAGCATCATGCTGTGCCACTAACCTGGAGGTGTGGGTATCCTTGTTGAATATGGATACACCCCCGCCTTTTGTATTTTGGTCTGGGTTTTGTGGCCAAAATGTATGGTATGAGTTGTAGCCTGGTAGTGCTGGGGTGCTCTCTGGAGCCTTAAACCAGGTTTCTGATACTGCACATATATTGATTTCCTCTATACTGAGGAGTGCCTCGAGTGCATGCATTTTGAGGTTTAGACTTCTGGCATTGAGTATCATTACCCACAGTTTTTTGTTACTTGTGCTATTTATGGCAATGGGTTTGTCTTTTGAGCCTTGCCTAAAAAAGGCACTATGGGGGTGCCAAGAGCCTTGGCCAGTATTCAAAAGCCTAAGGGTGACAGGTGCAAGCCATCTTTATTGAAGCAGCGTGGCTTGTCGAGCGTATCATCCCAGGCTGACAAAAACTGGATCCCCTATGAATGACACCAGAAGCTTAGCCAATTGTTGAAATTGATAATTTTTTCTTTATACTTCATTTTTGGCGAGGGCATAATGCTACTCAGGGTCAGGGTCATACCGCCTGGGCTACGTGATCAGAGATCTCCTCCATGCCTCTTTTCATGTAGTCCAGGGAGGTATGGCTCTGGTCGTTCGCACCAACATGCACAATGACAGAGTCATATTTGTACTTGATCTGGAGTGACCTGAGTGCTTGTGTTATGTGGCAGATCCTGGCACCCGACAGGTAGTGAACAGTAACATTCTCCTTGTTCAGCCTAGTGAGTGGGACATCAGTGTGCCTGACTATAGTCACCTATTACTAGTGTGTTGAGTATGTTATTTTGCCTTAAGGGCTGTGATTGCATAGCACACTGGTTTTGTGAAGTATGTGTTTCATGGTTTGTGTTGGGGAGTGGAGGTTGCTTGTATATCTGATTTGGAGGTCTCTGTTGCTTTTGCAGATTTTTATTTAGAGCCTCAGTGTATGTTTTTGTATTTCGTGTGTTTTTTGCTGGTGCTGGTTTCATAGGTCTGTGTGAGACTGGTGGTGTGATGCAAGTAATTTCCTTCTCCTCTTGACTGCCTGGTCCAGTCTTGGGTTGAGAGAGCTTAGCCTCCAGTTTGGCTGTATAATTGCATCTCTCGCATGTATTAGTGTTTGGTGCTAGGAGGAGAGGGTTGTCTGTGTACATGAAGCAGTTGTAACATTGCCTCAAAATGCCCATGTTTACCAGTTGGACTGGAGAGTACACCTGAAACTGCCCTTTTGACATGCCTGGATAGGTACAGTGAACTGTTTTACTGATTGACTGGTAAGGTCGAATAGAGAGCCCTGTCCATCTCTACAGTGTAGGGGGGTGTAGTGCTAAGGTTTATTAGTGCTTGCTATGAGATTTGAGCAAGTGCTGGGCTGAGAAGTGAATGGTTTGAGTGCTTAAGTTGAAAGTTTGTCTAGTTCCAAGGGAAAAATTGAAGAGTAGACTTAGTGGAGCCAGGAATAGTTATACCCCAGCTAGTCTGCTCTGTCTGGCACGCAAAACTGCACAAATGCAGGTTTTATAGCAGTAAAATGAAAGAGATAGAAATTACCCCAAAATGGCCAATAAACTACTAATTTCTGGGCTGGAACCACTCCTCCAGGGACAGATAGACTGCTCAAAGCACCCCTCTCTCACAGGTGAACAGAGAAACTTCCTTCTATCCAGGTAAGGTATGGGCAAACACAAAAACTTGTAACACAGCCCTGAATTCAGCACTAACCTGAAAACTGGACTATACTAGCTTAGAAAGGTGGGAAAACAAGTATATTTTTTGTTTTGTTTTTTTCAGAAAATAAAGCAGATACAATCAAACAAAAAACACTTTAAATGCACAGAAATATCTATCACACTTCAGTATGTAGCCTACAACAGTTAAACAGGTAATTTAAACATAAAAAATGACTTTGTTAAAGTGCAGACAGTAAAATAAGTACAATATGTAGCTGAAACAAGCTTCTTAAATCACAGAAACTCTAAAAAAAATCAGCGTTTTAGGTGGAATTAGCTAAAGGCAGCAGGAAAATGCAGAAATATGATACTTAAAACACTCCAAAGTCTCTCTGTTGCTGTAAAACTCTGCAGGGCACCAGGCAGGAGCTTGCTGAGCTGTATACAAGTGCAAAAACCTCACAAATGTGGGTTTTATAGCAGGGAAATGAAAGAGATAGAAATTAGCCCAAAATGGCCAATAAACTACTAATTTCTGGGCTGAAACCACTCCTCCAGGGACAGATAGACTGCTCAAGGCTCCCCTCTCTCACAGGTGAACAGAGAAACTTCCTTCTCTCCAAGTAAGGTATGGGCAAATATAGAAACTTGTAACACAGCCCTGAATTCAGCACTAACCTGAAAACTGGACCATTCTAGCTTAGAAAGACGGGAAAACAAGTATACTTTTTTTTTCAGAAAATAAAGCAGATACAGTCAAACAAAAACACTTTAAATGCACAGAAATAGCTATCACACTTGGGTATGTAGCCTACAACAGTTAAACAGGTAATTTAAACACAAAAACGACTTTGTTAAAGTGCGGGCAGTAAAATAAGTACAATATGTAGCTGAAACAAGCTTTTTAAATCACTGAAACTCTAGAAAATCAGCATTTTAGGTGGAATTAGCTAAAGGAAGCAAGAAAATGCAGAAAAATGATACTTAATCACTCCAAAGTCTCTCTTTTGTCTTTCTGTTGCTGTAGAACTCAGCACCAGGTAGGAGCTTGCTGAACTGTATACAAGCACAAAAACTTGGCAAATGTGGGTTTTATAGCAGGGAAATGAAAGAGATAGAAATTAGCCCAAAATGGCCAATAACCTACTAATTTCTGGGCTGAAACCACTCCTCCAGGGACAGATAGGCTGCTCAAAGCTCCCCTCTCTCACAGTGAACAGAGAAACTTCCTTCTATCCAAGTAAGGTATGGGCAAACGCAGAAACTTTTAACAGAGCCCTGAATTCAGCACTAACCTGAAAAGTGGACTATACTAGCTTAGAAAGGTGGGAAAACAAGTATATATATATATATATATATATATATATATATATATATATATATATATTTTTTTTTTTTTTTTTTTTCAGAAAATAAAGCATGGTTGGCTTTGTGATTGAGTCAAAAAACAGTGATCAGAAAACCTCAGTATTACTCAACTTTGAAATTTAGTTGAGAATGCAGGAACACAAACAAAACACTCATGCACTCCTCAGTATGGGAGCCTTCACCCCAAGCATTCTGATACACACATATATATATATATATATATATATATATATATATATATATATATATATATATATATATATATATATATATATATATATATATATATACACACACACACACCCACACACACATATTCTGAATATGTCAGGCAAAAGAAAAATCTCTCAAGAAATCTCTCTTCAGAGTGAACTTTCTTTTATTGCCCCTTACTGATTGACAATGTGAGTGCTCGTCACTAATATAACAATGTTAATTAATTCTGGTACCAAGTAAAGTACTTTCAGAAGCTTTGTGATCCCTACTTTCATATCTAAATCTGAATGCCACCAATGGGGTGTGGAGTGTCCCTTCTTACTACTGGCGATGTAGGTGCCATTCTTTGTAGTACACGGACAGCACTGAAGGCCTATTGATTTCAATCACCTTTGCAAAATTTTATGGAGAGGGTAGTCTAAGCAGCAAGCTATAGGTCTCAACCAGTCAAGGACAAATCCAGAAATAATCAGGGACAAATAGGGACACTGTCAAGATATTAATACTATTCACTTGAAAAGAGAATGTGAATTAATATACATTTATGATGTAAATGAAATCTATAACTCTAATTATTGTTATTATTTATTAAGTTTAATTCACCACCTTTTCTCCAAAAGTCACCAGTTTTAGGTGGGATTAAGAGGGACAGAGTTAACATTTCTGTCAAAATCAAGGATGTCCCTGAAAATCAGGGACAGTTCAGAGGTCTACAGCAAGCATGTCTTAAGTTACCTCAGCCTGTTGTTGTCAATAAAATGTTGGAACATGACCTGGTTCTGGAAGATTTTCCATGTACTCTGCATGGTCGGCTGTGCCACAAGATATGATTTGCACTCACATATCAGTGCATCTTATATATATATATATATATATATATATATATATATATATATATATATATATATATATATTATTCCGAGTTCCATAAAATATACATATAAGTAGATACAACAAGGACAGATATACCTCTTTCAGTAAAGTCCATATTTTTGACACAGGGTATCTGATGGCCTCTATTTGACAATGACTTCAACATACAAGCCAGAAGTGCAGAAAATTTGAGAATTCACGTATGTACTGTGTAATGCGTGGTCTACACTCTCCTCACTCTAAAAGGCAATTGAAAAGGGCTATCCAAAGGTGATGTACTAGAATTTTAAAACGCAATCTTATAAATCACCAAAACTGCACTGAAATTAATGTAATTCATGAACAACAACAGCAAGTTGTAAAAGTTCCTGTTTCATATTAAATTACATATTAAAAACACTTTTGCAGTGTGCAAGCTACTGCACATCTGTTAATGTGGGTGGGAGGGGACTGCACCACTTACACAGCACTGCTAGATATATATCTAACTCCCAGATTGCTATTTCTTGGAGAAAAGTGACTTCACACTACACAGTAATGTTAGACTTAGTATATATTTTTCATAACTGTACTTATATTTTTGCAGTTCTGAGGACCACCCTTACAGTGCTGGAACTTTAGTCTGTAAGCCCCTATCCAAACAGTGAAGGATGTTATGAGAGACAGCTGTAACAAAAGTTAAGTCTATTACCATCTTGCAGTTTTGGAATACAGGAATGCTCCACTGCAAGGACTTACTCTGTCACCACCTCAGCTGTTGATGCACTGTAGGCTGAAAAGCAGATTTCCTAGTTCAGCTGCACTGCTAATGTCAGAAGGTGAATGTAAAGCAAAATAAGTTCTAGAAAGACATTAAGAGAATTATTACTATGCAAGAAATTCAGAAGACTAGCAGATTGAATTGGTGATAAAGGATGGATCAAATTGCTATGGGGATGCACATACTGAAGTTGTAGCTGTTACTAAATGAGTTTATTCAGCAACATCTGTTGCAATTTAATACCATTGCCAGAGTATGAATCCAAACTCAAACATCTCAGGGGACATCTGTATGGTTCAAAGCACAATGCTCTCTGGAGTACATTTTGGACAAGAACATCCCGCCCCATATTTGCACTTGCATGCTTGTGTTGCTGTTGTCATAGCCATATTTTGTTCTTCTTTGTCTTCACCTTCCTCTCAGCCTTATTGAAGTGACAAATCTGCACATGCAGAACAAGTCATTTACAGTCAGATGCGGCTCTACAGCCGGACAGCACACAGTTATTGTAGGGAATGTAATGTCCCCCAGCTGAATCTGAAAATGGTCTGCATGGACCAGTGCTGTTATTCTAGTTAACAAGTGCAAGTAAGTAAGTAAATATGTAAAGAAAGAAAGAAATGCATACATAGATACAAACACGTACATAAACAAACATGCTCATCTGTTTTAGCTGGAAAGGTGGCTGGTTTTAAATTTCCATTTCCATTGAAATGAAATATTTTGGTTAGGAAAACAATGGTATTTTTAAGAATTATTTGAAGTTCTACCTCAAACTTCTGTAGTATGAAGTATCCAGACATTTTTGTACCACTAGCCTTCAGATTTTTGCAGTATAGCATTTCTGTTACTAGGAGGCAGGTTTATTTAAAAACTGATCTGGAGAAAATTCTGACACTTCTTGTTTCTAAATGGCTTATTTAAGGACCACGATGCATAAGACATGGTTGCACAAGCATCTGTTTGTGAATTATCACATTAAAATTGAACAATGGTCAAGGTAAATAAACAAAACTGGCTACAAACTTCTCACTGTGAAAGATAAGATAGCCAATATGCTATTCCGTGAATTCAATGATGTGCAAAGTGTCACGATGTTCCACACTGTGCACTCTCAGTTGGCAAGTAGGAATACCTCCCCATTTAAAGACCTATAGTTCTGCCTTATTCAAGCATAATGATCCGGTGTTCCCATTACTACAGGTAACCTTTTGGATTTATCTTGATTATTTTTTTTGTGATATGATTATTACTTTATTTTTGCATTCCACTGAAACCACAACATGATTAACTTGCATTTCTTCCAGTTCTAGATTGAGACGACTACTATGCAGCCACTAACATCTCAGACCTTCATGGAAATTTCTCAAAAAGCTGTGGATTCTATCTTTTGAGTTGTAGGAGGTGTAACAGACTTCCTGAAAAACAACAGCAACAAAAATACAGAAGTACAGTGGGTAATGTTCTCTTATGTCACAAGTGAGAATCTGTTGAGATGTTTAACATTTTTCCCCTTAGAGAGGAGGCAACAGACAAAATCCCTGCCTTCAAAGGCAAGCATCTGGCATACTGTGAGCCAAAGAACACTATCATATGCAAGACATTTATTGTTCACTTAACATCAAGTGATTCAAATCAATAGTGCCTTATGAGACTGAACTAAAATACAGAACACAAGAATATGATTTTGTCAGTATGTCTGATTCACAAATAAGAGGCAGAATTGTGTGTGGAATCAATCACTTAAGAGGCAGATTATTAAGAGAAACAAACACAAAATTGGAAAAGTGTAAACATATTACTGACAAGGTAGAAGTATGCAAAATACAGACAGTTACTGAAAGAGACAACAAAACAAAGTCTAAATTTATTAAACTATTAAAACAAAATTGTTGTTGACCACTCTGGCTTCCAAAATGGTGCCAGCTAATAAACTTGACATGCAGGAACCACACCCAATGCAAACACCATGGCCGCAGGTATGGAAAGGTGTATTGCAGATCATTTAATATCATTTGTAAGCTCTAGGGAGATGTAATAATTTCAAGAATGAATATAAAAAATGGATTGTGTTGAGACAAGATACAATTGTTATAGAAGTATCTAGACAAAGTGAAATAGTTGCAACAAGATGCCAAACAACAATGTAAAGCTGGCAAGTTTGTTGGCACAACTAAATTGCAAACATTCATTTTGAGTTGTGCTGAAAATCTTAGGTCTGTAATTTGAAATGCCATCTTTAAAATGTAAACACATACTGAACGATTACTCTAGGGTTTTAACATCAAAGAGCCTGTATAACTGTATTATATATTCATTGTATTGTTATAATATCTAGTTCTGCCCATGTGAATATATTACTATACAATTCATGCAACTATATAACTAAATGCTTTAATGCTATATAAAAGAAATTAAATATTTATATGCATTTACATACAGTATTTAATACTTATATGCATTTATATACAGCATTTAATCCATGAGCAGATTTACATGAATAAATTATTTTTATTTTGTAATTTATTATAAAATGTAGCTGTAAGTAGAAATTATAGCACATTACAATACTTTATCATTGGCAATGATGTAAGTTTTGGTTTGGGAAAGTTTAAATAAAATGCTTCTTTCTCATGAGAAGTACAGAAATTGCTAGAAAAATTCAGCTTAGACAAGACAGTGATATATAACAGTGAGCTTTGTCAGAACTGATGAACTGTTAACATTTTCTGCATCAATTTTTCATGCAAAACAGTTCATTAGTAAATAAATAATAATGTTTTAGTGGTGGCACTCCTCTTATGTAATATAACGAGATGTTTTCACTGCATTTTAAAAAATACCAAGAATTAATCAGATTTGGTGACTTTTTTAGATGTCCTTCTGATTCCATGTCAATTGATTTTATAAGTTATGAGGCACTCTTCTTGCAAGAATAGAAAATCTTTTTAGTCTTCAGCAAACCATTATAATGATCAAGAGTGAAGTTATTCCTATGAGAAGCCCTCCACAAGCACATGCTCCTCATTGTATTAAAGTAACCAGTTGCTTCACTGGTAATGATGTGCATTCAGGTCAGGCTTATAGTGGTAGCAAGGAAAATGCTGGTCAGAAAAGCTGATGATTAAAGGCATGTGAATTGTAGTCCAGCTGGATACAACAGCAGAGTGCAAATACACTGTCAGAGTTTACACTTAAGGTGCCAGATTTAAATAATAAAATGTTTACTTTGAATCAAATTTGGCTAGACAATGAAGATACATGTAAACTGTGCAAATTGTTTTAAATGGTGTTCTTGCAAGCTCAGTTAAAATAGTTTTTATTGAAAGGCTCCTGAGACATGAATGGCAAACAGAATCCTTGCTATATAGTTACTGACTGACATATGTTCTACAATCTTTAACAGAGTTAGAGCGGTCATTCTGTAAGGTGCTCCACTTAAAGAAATCCCAATCCCCTCAGAGCCACACGCTCCAGGGATCTAAATCTTGTCATCACAATGAACAAAACATGCTGGAGGGATAGGTTCCTGACCCAGAGACTCCCCATCCTCTGGAATAGACTGCCCATACATGTCAAGTAGACCGCCTGCTTGGCCTTCTTCAAAAGGAACGTTGACGACTGGATGGGAGATACGAAATTCACCCCGGTGATCATGTCATTCGCCCTGCTATACAGGGGTCCAGGGATGTAAATACTGTGGGAAGAAATATCCAGGGAATTGTTATGGCTAAGCTTGTATCATGTAGGGCCTAGTACCAACCTATGAAGGTGTGAAAAGGCATGGGGACAGGAAAATGACACAGTTTGAAGGAAGGCTTGCAGAGGTCTTCATCATGATTATTTGAGCAGGTATTATAGCTAGTGCAGAACAGAGACAGATAACTGCTGAATACGTGACTTAAGCTGATGGAAAATATGCATAAATTTACATAACTTCTAATAAAAGAACTAATATATCAAGCATATACAATAAAGGGGTTTCAGTAATTTGCACTTCATTGCAAGTTCAGAAACAGAAGCTATAGAGTGCTGAATGTGTGTTGCAAAATACTCATGAAATTTTGAAAAATTATTCTGGTCATCATGAATGCTTTTGCTGTCTGCAAAATAGAATTCTCATGAAACAACACCAGTAACTCATACACTTAAGTGTATTCCGGTTGTACTCAGATGTAGACGTGAGCAGGCAGTAAAGCAGAGAAAAGCTATGGAAGTCATAGTCAGACAATATTACTCGACTGAATGGCAAGTAGCATGGTGACAGCTGTAAAGACAAATTAAGGATATACATAGATCCTCAAAACCTAAATAACTTAATAGAAAGCAAACCTTGCTTTGGATTTGCCATTTTGGAATATAATACCAATAAAGGGATAAGAAGTTGTTATGAAGGCATTAATATGATGTGTCTAATTGGCATCATTGTTCTCTATGTTCACTTGCTTGAATGCTCAGTCAGTGCATTTTACAGCAAGTAAAGAAATGCACTTTGGATTAAAGATGATCTTTTTAGCAATGCTATGAACTTATGAAAATAGTTTAAGTTGCTCAGTGATGGCACATCTCCCTTCACTGTATTTTATATATAGATGGATAATTTTAATTTCTGTATGGGTACATTACAAATGCATATAATTCATTATACGTTTTATAGAACTCATGCATAAGTAAAAATGTTTATTAAAAATATATACAGGTTCATCCCATGAAGACATGTTGCATACCATATACAAGCAAATCTAAGAATTGTAAGACTTGATTAAAAATGGTATAAATATCAGGAAACATAACATACAGTAGGGGTACTTGGATTTTGATATGCTAAAAGCTACACAGACCAGTGAGGTAAGCTGCAAAGAGTTTGATGATGTCACCGTGTAGTCTAAAACTGCAAATCCAGCATGGATAGGCTGTAAAATGTGTGGCATCTGGTAGAGGTACTTCAAAACTTGGAAAGCCCCTGAGAGCATGTTGAGAAATGTATACTGTCAGGTTCTGAAACATTCCACAAATTACATCAGTCCATAAAAAGGTGTGAATAAGTGTCCTAGCAGTCCAAGTGATATGAAAACTACAACAACAATGTATAATACTGAATTGTGAAAGCATTTATTCATAAACTACAAAGTATGTGAGGAAAGATTTATTTTTAATATAGAAAATCATTTTTTTTCCAAAATGCTTATTCTCACTCTGGTTACTAACAGAATGAATCAGTTAAGGATTTACTTTAAAGACCAATAGCATTACAACAATGTCATATTCACTGCAGAAATAAATATTCACACAGAGAAAGAAAAAATATTACAAGTGGCAAAAGCTCTGTACTTCAAAGTGAGAGCATTGAGGGGAATAATAATAAATGGAATGCAGAATATATAGACAGGAATGTTGGCTTCCCATGAATTTGAACAGAGCTATATGTGTGGTACTTGTCATGGTTATATTTGCAGCTGATTTCTATCAATGTTGATTGTGGTATTTAACCTTTTGGTGTATTTTGTGTTTTTACATAAAAGTTACACACATTTATTATTTACTTTTAAGTAAAATACTGATTATGAGCTTTCAGGGCAGGTATTTCATTTTCTTTGTATTTGTGATTTGCCCATTATTATAGGTCTGAAGAGTTACTATATTTTAAGTAAGGCAGTGTGGGGACTTACTTCCTACAAAAAGCGCTTTTTGTAACTATCAGGGTTTGTCAGTGCCTAGACGTCGTTATTTTTACTTTTAGTTGGATTGGTTTCATTACAAGTCTGATTTGATTGGTGGGAAATAAGTGGACTATTAACTATTTGGCTACTGTGTGTGTGTAAAAAAGCTGAAACATTGTTTTTGGTCTGTGCCTCATAAAATCTGTGGTGTTCTGGTACCTCATTAAAGATTGCCTTCACTAAATAAGAGATAAGGAAAGCTCTGAATGTGAATGAAAATAAATTGTTATTTTGTTGTTTTTTCAGTTTAAAGTATGACATTACAGGACGAGTGTGCAGTTGTGTACTATACACTGGAATATTTATTTTTTGGATATTATTTATATTGAAACTGTCCCTAATTTTGCTTGATATATTTGGTCCATTCTGCATAAAATTTGTGGTTTTCTGGATAATCAATGAGAACTGCAGTCAATAAATGACAGATATTTGACTTTTTAAGATTTTTAAAACCTTCAGAGAAAGCATGCCAATGTGCAAACTGATATTCTAGCAGCATTCTAGGTATATACGAGCAATATTTAAAATCTGTCCCTGATTTTAGACCATTTTCACTCATTATTTTTACTTTTGTCTTCTATTCTTTTGGTAAGACATTGGGCGGTATTATTTTTAATACAGTAAGATGAGGTGTAAACTATAAAGTGGTTATAATTGCTTGGTGGGATGTGGGGGCTGTTTCCAAATAAAAAACAAATGTACCCTCTGGCTTTGCAGGACTAATGAGCATTTGTGTGAAATAAGTTGGAGTGCTTATGCTTACTGTTCACTTACATAGCTATCGACTGTCTCTATTTTGCAGAATGCTTCTGATTACGGACATTACTTGCAGTTCACAGAAAGAAAGAAAAAATATCTGCTTGAATATAAAAAGTTGCAGCTCATAACTCCTTGGAATAGCATGATAATAAATGTGTGCAATAAAAGAGTCGGAAGGACTTATGAAATACTATATAACATGCAAATCTTCAACCTGCAGCAGTTTGATGACTACCAATCAACTGTTCTGAGTCAGACAAAAAAATAATACAGGTATGTATTTTCTAAGGTGTTAACTCAGGGTAATGCACATGTTTGTGTTTCTAGACTAAGAAATAGGTATAGGCAGAGGTGTAGGAGCTGTGGATATAGTTCGTATAGGTCTATGTCTGGGATGAGGTGCAGATGTTTAGGTTTCAGTAGACATACAGGTGTTCTGGTATGATTAGAAGTGTAGGTGCAAGTATATATATAGACATAAAAAGGAGTTTAGGTATAGTTAGGTATATATGAGCAAAGGTAAAGGAGAATAAGTAAAGGGAAGATACGTTTAAATATACGTAGAGAATAGGTGTAAGTACTTGTACAGGTACAGGAGTTTAGATTTAGTTACAGGTGTATATATGGGTAGAGTATTGGATTTGTATAAGTGCAGATATAAGTGTTTAAGTATAACTTGAGGTACAGCTGTAAGCATATGTACAAGTATAAGAATAGTGTTAGCTATAGGTCAAGCTGTAGAAATATATATTTATATACATAAAATAAATAACCAAGGTAAAGTACCACAACTGCCACAGCTAAAATCCAAAACCTTTTGGATTTTTAGCTGTGGCGGTCATGGTACTTTACCTTGGTTATTTACTGTATTATATTTCAGAGTACCTGACATTGGGATCTTCGTCTTAGTTTTGTTGTGGATTTATTTATATACATAGGTATAGATAAAGGTGTAGGTTGTTGGCACATTTATAAGTTCGGGTGTAGGTTAAGGGAAAGGAATTGATATAGGTATAGATTTATATACCAATACATGTTCAGTGATATGTTTAGACATATGTATATCATTAAAGATAAAAGTTAAGGTACATATGTAAACATATTTGTAAGTACTGGACATAGACAGATCTATGTGTTATCTTTGGGGAAACATCAGTCTAACTTATCTGACTTGAATGATACTCAAAGAACACTGAGAGTTTAATAATCCATGAATATTGCACTTCAATAGCTTAATGAATATAATACACTTTACAGCAAATATTACAATTAATGGGTCTTATGCTTGCTATGGCGCCTGGGAACAGCAATCTTTATAAAGCTATTTCAAAAATACTGTGACTGATTAATGAATATGTTTGATAATCATAGCAAAATGTTCTAAAAAGTGACAGGCTGAAAACCAGCCATTTCTAGTACAAAATGCATTATATAGGGTGGATAGTTTACTATATACAGCCAGGCATTGTGAGATAATGCTATTCTACCCAGCTGGTTAAACTAACTAATCAATGTCTGTATCGCAACTCCCAGACGAACCAACAAAGCAAGCATTACAACAATGAAAACATTAAACTGAACAAAAAGCTACAGTGTAAATTCAAGACTATGTAACTGAAAATGTTTAATTTTCTCCCATTGCAAACAGCATTTTGTTTAAAGTCACGAGACATAAATGGCACCTAAATGTTGCTGTCACAACCATTTTAATTAAAACAATCGATATGTTAACTATACATAAACATGAACATGAATATTCCACAACCAGTCATCAAAATTAAACAAAAAAAAAATTTTATTTGACACCATGAAGATTGCTCACCTTTTCTTCCACAGAAAACAAGCAGCATTAACAACCCACCAGTCACACTAACCCAACTGTAATTTTCTGAAGCTGTATATCACAGGTCAGTTCTGAATGTCCAAGACTCAAAAATGAGGGAGGGGGAAGAAGAGTGGTTCCAAACTGAACTCCTCTTACACTGGCCCTCCTCTTATTCCACCGAATACCACCCTTCCAAAAGCAATACAGGAAGGGAGGGAGAGTTGCACCAAAACCATGCCAAAAGAGGCCCAGCTACACTTATCCTAGTAATATAAAAAAAAAAACCCATTCATCATTACCTCACTTCCCGACCATAACTAATCCTCAGTCTAACAAATTAACCTTTCCTAAACCCCTTCCAACTCCCTTTACTATAAAGCTAACTTTCCAAACACTCCCACCCAAAATCTCCAACCCTACACCCAGACCACACAGGTGTCTCTTGGACAAATGAGTTTGCTGGCAAATTACATTTATCCAACCCCCCCCCCCCCAAGACATAAATGACACCTATGCTGTTGCAACTATTTTAATTAAAACAATCTATGTTAATCATTCAGAAACATAAATATGAACAATCAAGACATCAAAATTAAACAAAAACATTTAGCTGGCAATGTGAAGACTACTTACCTTTTCATTCAAAGAATACAAGCAGAGTTAAAAACTCCACCACTCCCTTTTAACCCAACCATCATTTTCTGAAGTAGCATATCACTGCTTGCTTCTGAATGTCCAAGACTCATCAAAAGGGGGATTCCAAAATGAGCACCTCTTACTGAGCCCACCAGCCTGCCACTGCTCAGTAAGAGGTGCTCATTTTGGAATCCCCACTGCACTAACAGATTTCTCTTCATTGTCCAACTGAAATCATTCCCACTGACATGAATAACAACTATGGAGGGGGATACCTAAAACTGTTTATATCTAATCAAATTTACCCAACACTTTCTTCTGTCTTAAAACAGAGGAAACTATGCCAAGAATCCTTCCAAATGTCTTGCTCCAAACTCAACACATATCCCACCAGGTCTGATTAAAAAATTCTCCATTGACCAGAAACAAAAGATAGACCCAACAAGACAGCATTTCCATCCGCAAAACAAAACACCAAATTAATCAAAATACTAAAATTACCACAACCTTATATGTGTCAAAAATGTATTAGATGACCATAGCCCCACCCTCTGAATCATCTCCACTGATTTTCACTTTTCATCCAGGTCAGAGGCCCTCCCTATCATGAAGGAATGAACTGGAAAGATATTCCCTGCGATGCCCTGACACTCCAGGGCCCTCATTACCATAACTGCAACCTGTGTTGCTATTACAGCCTTGCCATCCAACTACTAAAAACAACTAATTTGCAGCAGCATTATACAGACCTTGCAACCAACCTGCCCACAACATCAGACATAACAACCTATCTCCATTTCTAGATAGCACTATTTCTGACTCCTCACCATCTGATCTGTCTTAGATCAAAGCAACCATGTCACTACTACTGAATGCGTAATACAAACATTTTTCCAGAACAATGTGCCAGCCAGCTGTCCCACCCTAAATACTACCCATGTGCATAAATATAGCCAATGCTACCCAAACCATATAATCCACCCTACTGTTTGCCAATACAAAACCCTTTCAATAGCATTTGCAACAACTGTCTATTTATCAGAAAATGACAATACAGTCTTGGACAATGAACCTTCTCCCAACCCTTAATCAATCTACTAATCAAAAACATTTTTGTGATGTCCCTTAATCCTGCTAACTTAGCAGTTGCAATGATAGCCAACAAATGAACTTTAATCATCCTAACTGCTTACGAAGATAACACTTACAAATCAAGTACCTCATTAGCAAAGAAACAGATTGGTGTCTGTCCCGAATTGTTAACTGCCTTAGAAATGAAGAAAATGCTATTACTGCTGTGTTATATGACTGCCATTCAGAATTAGACCAAGGCTTGTGAATCAACTAACCCTTAACAGCTGTCCAAAGTTCCATGCCACTTCTAACAATACCATAAGTTCCTGTCTCACCTCTGATGCAAGAGCTTGGAACTTGCAAATCTGAAATCAAGAAAGACTGTCAGCTATTTGATTATAAAGTCCAGGAACATGACTGGCTGAAAAAATGGCATTAATTAACAAACTCTGCAACATCAACTTCCTCAAAATCAACAAAACCAAAACCAACCTAGCAGTTTTCCTACTTAATACCTGAACAATTGCACGGTTGTCCAAAAGGAAAATCACTCTTCTATTCCACAGCCTCTCTTTCCAGACCACTGCTATCACACATGCTTTCTAAAAATGCCACCTTGGTCTTTCATTCTGCTGGCCAACCAACTGAAAACAACTCACCATGAAAATATGCCCCCATTCCATGCACCCCTGAGGCATCCATAAATAGACTGAAGTTCATATCCAACAACTGCACTTCCAGCCAAAAACAGACACCATTGAAACTAGCCAAAACACTGACAACAAACTCAAATCTTTCTTCATCGTTTGAGTAACCCTAACCCAATGGTGCTCACTTTTACTGCCTAATAGCAAATTTGCCACTGACCTACAAAAGGTCCTACCTGTCCCTATTGCCTGCTTGCAAAATTCAGCAACCCATGCAACTCCATGATTTCCCTTATTCTAACCTTATCCTTACCCCTCATCCATTGAGTGATTCCCCTCAATGTTTGCAATTTCTCCTCTGGTAAGCAAAGTAAATGCCTATGGCTGTCCATCTGCAGTCCTAGGAAATCATGCATTTTGCTTGGACCTTCAAGTTTGTCATGAGCAAATGGGACTCCCAATTCCTTACACGTCTCTATAAAAACATAATTTCCTCCACTCCTTCTTGACCTTCAGCAATCAGAAAAAAAATAATTCAGATAATGGACCACCTTCTGAGTAGAAAGCCCTTCTGCCATATTCACTGCAGTGCTGCACTTAATTTCTCAAATGTAACACAAGCAACGGCACACCCCATAAGTATCTCTTCATTAAGGTAATACTTCCCCTTCACACACATTCCAAGCAAAGCACTTCTGTAATTGGCAAGAGCCAAAAAGCAGCTTCATTGCCAAGTTGTTTACTAACCAGGGATCCAGAAATTCCCTGACAAGTTTCACTGCATCATCCATAGATGCATTCTGCTCTTTGAGCATCTGACCTAGCAAAGAAGTCACTTCCCAAACCTCCTTCAGGATATGATAAATGATGAATAAGTCTAAACTTGCCTGGCTTCTGCTTATACATAAAGCCAAAGGAGAAATGCAATGACTTCTAAAAGGTGGCACCTTAAAAGAACTTAACATCCTCTCAGCCTCAACCTTTTTCTCTAATAACTTCAAAACAACCCCTTCCCTTCTTTTTAAATACTTCAGATTATAACAAACCACTCTCCAATCTTACCAATGTCTTCAAAGAGAACCCCCCCATCCATAAAACATTCAATCAATTGTCTAGATAGCCTCTGACCAGAAAAATCAACTAACTGTGAGGCAATCTCAATACATTAATGGATGAATGGGAAAACCTCCCTCAGCTGCTGCCCTCAAAGCAACAAAGCTCCTCTTTGCCCACAAATTTCCTCTCCCCCTAGCACTGAACTGCCCTACGTTATGCTGCTTGCCACTATCTTGTGAAAAGTGCTGCAGCTGACAGGCACCCCCCACTTCTGACACCAGCATTTTGCTGCAACATAATTACGTTTACAAACTGAGCACATATGATTAAACATACACACCGGCCATGCACATCTACCTGCATTACATGCCAAGCATGTCCCTAAATATTCCTGAATTCATAACCTGTCTGCCATGACCTCTTGCACTGTCCAACATTGTTGCCAACCAAATATCTGCAAGCTGCACCACCCAGTGAAAAGACTTGCTAACTACTTTTACCTTGCAAAAACACTGGTCATACCATAGCCAAGCATCACTGAACTCCACCCTTTGCAACTCCCACATTGTAAGGAAATGTGCCAGCAGAGGCAAAGCCAGTGACACATGCTTTTCTAAAATTATCACCAAATAATATACAAAACACAAAACACAATTCTCTCAAGTTCTTGCCCTAAACTTACCTCACCTCCTTCTACCCAAAGCAGCCGATGTGGCCACTAAATCTTTTTTTCCTCTAGTCTCTGAGTCTACCATTTTTATGCACACCATCTAAATCAATCAAATCAAATACATCATCATATTCACCTCTCTATATCTCTTTCTTCACAGAAATAGCCAAGAAGGTTTGCATTGCTAAACAATCTCCTGGCTGCATTATAAAACCTATCCCACTAGTCCTTGCAACCTGCAGTATCTCATGAGCTGCCCTCTCACCCACTTGCTCTCCTCTAACAACTCCCTCTTCACTGCCAAAATCCACAGCACCCATGTGGCTTTTTATGTCCTGTACCCACTCCACAAACCTCAGCAACTTGTGCAACCTTATACACTCTGGCTCATCCAAAACACACAATTCTGCCACCTTATCCCCATCCCCATTTGTAACATACTCATTTCCTCACCATCCACACCATGACCTGTAGATGGCTGGGGTGCTACTGCCAAACCTTCATGGGGCCTATTACATCCTCACTCTCAGCCAGTAATCAAGGAGCCTGAATCCTCACTACTGACACTAGAAAGGGACATTCACTTGGAATACAAATGGATACACTCTGTATTTCCAGATGCAGGCGACTCTACATCAAGCACAATTTGCCTTAAGAGCACAAAGGGAACACACTCAGTTCTGGGTCTGGATTTCTTTATATCTGTCTCCTTCCAGATCCCCAATAAGACTCCCTACTTTTACAGTTGTAGGGTTAGGTCCTCAGCCGAGTGTCCAAACCAAGTCCTCCAGCACACTCTCTGTGAAACCAGTGCTTCATGCCCCTACCTCAAGTAGTGGACAGAAACTCTTTGAAATTTAATTTTCACACACATATTTCCAGATGCAGACCACTCTACATCAAGCACAATTTGCCTTAAGAGCACAACATGTACCCATGAATTACCATATAGGTAGCAGTACACTAAACACCAAAAGTGTGATAAGAGACTTAGGGACACAGGTGGACAGTGGTCTCACCTTCGATAACCACATCGCCACAACAGTCAGGAGATCCTTCTATGTGGCACACCTCATCACTAAGGGCTTTTCATCCAGAAAAAAGGAGGTCATTGTCCCACTGTACTCATCCCTCATTAGACCCATTATAGAATATAATGCCCCATTTGGTATGTACCTCTCAAGACATCTTCAACAACTGGAAAGGCGGCAGAAATACCTCACTAAAAGAATCACAGGCCTAAAGCAGATGCCCTACGCTGACCGCCTTAAAAAACTTCAACTATACTCTATCACATATCGTCTACTCAGAGGCGATCTCAGCTTAACATACAAGGCCATGTCAAACAATGAGCTGTTGGACATGCTACACTTAAAGAAATCCCAATCCCTCAGAGCCACACGCTCCAGGGATCTAAACCTTTTCATCACAATAAACAAAATATGCTGGAGGGATAGGTTCCTGACCCAGAGACTCCCCAGACTCTGGAATAGATTGCCCATACATGTCAAGCAGAGTGCCTCTTTGGCTCTCTTCAAAAGGAACCTTGACGATTGGATGGGAGAAAGGAAATTCACCCCAGGGATCATGTCAGTTGCCCTGCTAGACAGGAGTCCAGGGAAGTAAATAGTGTGGGAAGAAATAGCCAGGGAATTGTTATGGCTAGGCTTGTATAGGCCCTAGTGCTGATAGCCTAGTACCGACCTATGAGCACACACACACACACACACACACACACACACACACACACACACACACACACACACACACACACACACACACACACACACATCTGGGAAAGGCTGGCACAGATTACCCACTGTGGTCCCTTCTGCCCAGACAATAAGCTAGTTATCACTGCCACCATTCAGCTACGATAAGGCTATTAAAAGAGTATCCAGTTATGCTCATTGAAGTTAATATTAATACAATTGGTAATGTTGACCAAACAGCAAGTAATCAGGAGTGGCCAGAGTTATCACCAAATAAATATATGTAAATACTTTCAAAATTTAAATATTTTCTAAAAAGATAAAATCCATACAACCACACAGTCACAATGAAAAGTTTAATAATAAATAATAAAAAAGCAAGAACATACTAAATATCTATTTACAGCAAATACCAGAGTTTCAGTCACAGGGAATATTAAAAATAACACTGATGGAAAGTTTCATACACTTATAAAAAACAGTATTTAGCTAGTCTCACTATTTATTCCTGATTGACTAGAAGAATTATGATTCCTACTTACTGAATAGAGCAAAGCAAGATGATCTACATAAGTGTTCTTTGTTGTCAGTGTGAAGGCTGCCAGCCTAGCCAGACAGAATTGTACAGATAATTTTGTCATTTGTAAATATGAATGTTGAAATACAAACTTGTTTTCTTAACTGAAATAATATGCTGTGAAATTTTTAACTTAAAACAATGTAGCAACATTGCCATCTGCTGTAAAGAAAGCTAAGTCAAGCATTTCTACTCTGTCCTTTGAAATTAAAATTACTTCATGCTGTCCTTTGAAGTTAAAGATTCAAAGTAATTCCGTCTGGGCTAGCACATTCTTTCTATTGTTTTAACCAGGAGTTAGAGTGCTAGATTTAAACATGCAAATGTATTTTTATTGCCCTGGTTTCTGCTTAAGCGTAAAATAATGTAGATACAGTTTCTGTTGGCCTGGGAACACCAGGAAAGTGTAAAAGATGATGCAATGTTTATCAAAACTGCACTAGCAATTTAAACAGAGAGAATCAGA
The DNA here is from genome assembly GCF_019279795.1 of Protopterus annectens. Lineage (NCBI taxonomy): Eukaryota > Metazoa > Chordata > Ceratodontiformes > Protopteridae > Protopterus > Protopterus annectens. Next base: position 229,690,256 of record NC_056741.1, read on the forward strand.
AGGCATTAAGCATTTTTGTCTTGACCATCCAACTCATCAGCACTCTGCCTGTTGTCTTATGTAAGATATCTTAGACTTGTGTTTTCTTTTAGAGATAGCTAGAAACTAGAAAGTTTAGAATGTGTTTTTTCTGTAATGTCAGAACTGTACAAATTATTTATTTTAAGTATTTCTGTGTTATCTCTGAACTTTTGACTAGCATTGTGTAGCAGAAAGTATTGTCTTGTGGTTTTAATTATTTATTATTAAATATTTTAAAACCTTTTAACTATGGCTGGTTTGTGCAGAGATAATTTAAGCTCTTAAGAGTACTTGCATGCCTTTGGTAAAACTGTACCAGGCCACTCTAATAGCTTTAGCCCTGGGCTATACTACCAATTGGATACTAATATTGCACAGTAATAATTGGACACCCATTTAAGGGCCTTTGAGTAGCTGATAAAGATTAGCTGTGTGATGGCAGGATTACTACTGTATAGTCTGGGTAAAAGGGGCACAGCTAGAGAACCTGTGCCAGCATTTCCCAGTTGTGTCTATGTGGTTGTATAGACTTATCTCAGTGTGTGTGTGTGTGTGTGTGTGTGTGTGTGTGTGTGTGTGTGTCAGCTACTTGGGCAGGGACACAAAGCACTGGTTGGACAGAAAGGGTGCTGGAGATTTTAGCTTGCCCAGCTGTCTGACATCTGGACCCTATAGCTGTACCAGTGGGGAGTCTTATGGGGACCTGAGGAGCAAGGGAGTGACCAGCCCTGGACTGACTGTCATCTGTGTGTGCTCTTAAGGGAAATTGTACTTTACTGTGTGTATTTGTTATCCTTTCCTCTCATATGAGATGCCCTCTCTGGTGTTAGTGCTGAGGATTGAGGCTCCTTGATTGCTGGGCCAGGGCACGGGCATCACAGTCAGATCCAAGACTGAATCCAGAATGCTGAGACAGACTCCTACTAATATCTAAATATTATTTTTGGCTTACAGAATGACATCATATATATCTCATCATCTGACTCTGTTTCCCATACCATCACCAACACTAGAAGCTGACAGGATTTTAGCACCTATGTGTTACCATACACACAGAGCTTTGCTCAGATCTCCTGGAAGTCATAAAACCATAAAATCATTTCACTCTTCCTACAGGAGATACCAACTATTCTCTAGCCCAGACATTGCATCTATGGCGCCATTCAAAACTGTGGGATAACATCTTTATGGCTTAACTCATAAAATAATTTAATTTCAAGAATATTTTGCAAAGTTAGGTGGATTAAGGTTAACCTCTTTGCTTTCAGTATATGCTGTTACAGTGTATACATTTAAACAGTTACAATAATGCGCGTACATTTCTTTGCCTTCCTCTGGGCACACTGTTGATTCATTTTAACATAAACAATCCTCACAAATACATTTTCAGCACAAGCATCTGTACAAATCAGTTTGATATACAAGTGACATAATTATTTACAAAATTCCAGCTAGCTGTGCTGGGATATGTTACAAATCCACTGCCCTATTTCTCCTGGCATGGGTGGCAGTAACTCCCATTGTCACAGGACCCTCTGTCTTGGTTGTCTTCAATGACTTACTTTATTTCTTCCTGACATTACTAAATGTCTGCTTCTCTGACACCTTGCATTTTCTGCCACTTCTTGTCTGATGCTCACTTTAAGGCTCTACCTGTGATTGGGCTGGGGCTTCTGCATGTCAAAATAACTCCTCTGCTTGAGATACTATGTGAGCCCAAAATTCCTTCTCAGATTGTATCTCAAACTCCTGCAATGCAAAAACATAGTGAGTATGACACTCTAGCTTGCTTCCTCTTTCTTTTACTTTTTCTTTTGTGTGTGTGTGTGTGTGTGTGTGTGTGTGTATATATATATATATATATATATATATATATATATATGTGTGTGTGTGTGTGTGTGTGTGTGTGTATATATATATATATATATATATATATATATATATATATATACCCAGCCTCCTAGCCCATTACACTAACAGACAATTTTCACCTCCCATATAATCTACTATCCTTTTGGCATAACTTCATCCTCACAAACCCAATCCCCCATGCTTTAGGTTGTGCATTCTTCAATTTCCTTAAAACTAGTGAAAAACCTCTAAACATGATTTTCCTGCTGCCTTTCCCCACCATGTAATACAAATCTATGCAAGCTCCTATAAAAGCTGCTCTTTCCCTATAGCTTAATTACTTAGCACTTTCCCTTGATTGCACCTATAGCAACCTCAGATGTTTCCCTTACACAGGGCAGTATTCCACTACACCTCAGTGTTGCTCCCTTAACACAACGTCAAATTCTTACTCATATTTTTTTTACATACACTGTAGATAACCTTTCTGCCCACTGCACTGCACTGACCCCAGCCAGGGAACAGACAAGGAAAGCCTAGATAAATAATCCCCAACCATAAACTCCTGCAATACAGTAAACCTTTGGCAGAACCACTGCATGACCATTCCAGCACAGACAGCTACAGCTTACATCCGTACCAGATGACAAACAATGACACTCCCTTTTGGCAATGAACTCCATAAAATTGGACCCAGATCTGTAATTACCAACACCTTGTTCATTTTAACCTCATGGGAAGCACCCATTACCTATAGCTCTCAACAAATCAGGGAGAAATCCCAGCAAAACTAGATATCAATCACAACCATCTGGGGCAAACATTGCTACTGTTAAAATATTAATGGCATTAACTTGAGCCACTTAAGAATCAGAGACTGTTAATTACTAACATTTTCTGAAGTAAAGGCAGTCTAATTACACTGTTTATTACGATTAATGTACTGCATTATCTCCAAACTCACCACCTTTCAGAAGAGTTTAACTGGAACGCAACTACACTAGTGGCCAAAATCAGGGATGTTCCTGAAGCTCAGGGATAGTAATACCTAATCCTCCACAACTTTGTGATGTATAGTATTATCTACACATCTTGCCACATTTTTTTTGCAACTACTGCTTTCTTCAGCCAACTTTACCTGTAACCATGGCAATACTCTCTCAAAAAAAAAAAAACAAAAACAAAAAAAAAAAAAAGTAGCCCCAGCATGCATATGCTCAGGCCAGAATCCCGCAAGAACTAACAGCACATCAAAATGTGCCAGAATAGAATAGAATAGAACTCTCCCAGATAATGGCCAAGCATTGAAATAGAGCCCTGCCTTATCATGCCACTTCCCACATGTATCCAAGGGGTCTATATCATATGAGTGAATTGCACAATATTGAATGTACCGGACCTCGAATTTCCTATTGTGGGGGGCTGTGCCCCGCTAAATACATATTCCATCTCCAAGATCACACTACAGTGAGGAAAGGGCAAATATCCCATTCTTCACTGTACCGCAATCACAGAAAAAGCAATTCGAGGTCCGGTATATTTGATATTATGAGCGTTCACAATTTGTGTGATTTGCTCATATGATATAAACCCTTACCCAAAGGCCAAAACAAGGATATAACTTACCTTGACAGCTTAACCAGCAAACAAAAATACCTCCATAAACAAAACCAGAAGCTTTCAATGACAGCAGTCATCTGACTAGCCACAAACTCCATTGCTGTGCTCTTGAATTAGGAATTAACTACCAAGGTAACACTTAAACATACCAGACACCCCTATTACTGTATCTTCAATAACAGCTTGCTAAAGTAACAAAACACCACCAAGGTGAATCAAAACCCCCACTATATATTCTACTGCCACCAGGCACTAAGAGAAAGGAGGAAAACATACAAATTAGAATTAAACTTTCAAAAAGAGTCCTATCCCCCTGAAATACTGCACCTGCACCATCCCATTCCTACCTATGAACAAGAGTCCAGCAAAGCCCTGTGGACGAAAGGGAGAAAAATTCAAAAAAAGAACTACCTTACCTCCACTAACTCAAACAAACAACACCACTTACCTTTACATACTGTTACCTACTACCAGGCATAGAAATGAGATCCCTAGTTGCTTGGCATTGGCTAATTGGACTGCTGCATCAAAACCATACCAGAAGAGGCCTAGCTGCACTCATCCTAACAATATAAAGACAAAACCCCACCCATCAGTACCTCACTTCCTGCCCATAAACCATCTTTACCCTTACAAATTAAACATTCCTAAATCCCTCCCAACCCTATTTCCCTTTACTAAAATACCTAATCTCCCAACCTTTTCCCCTTTCCCTCAGACCACATAGGCATCTCTTGGACAAATAAGTTTACGGGCAAACTACATTTGATTGCTGTAGGTCTCTTGCCCTTTTGTAATATGAACTCTGAACTGTGATAATTTTTATATACAATTCAGCCTGCCATCTGACAAATATTGTTAACAAACAGCAGTATGCAGCTATTACTTACTATACAAGAAGGAAGATATAAATAAAAGTTGGTAACTTAACAACTGAACAATAAAATATTATGAAGAACAATTAAAGCCAAGAAGTATTATGTAATGGCAGCACATGTTGCCGCTGGTATAAGTGTAATGGTTGATCTAATCACTTCAACACTATTTATCCTCTGAGGATGAATTCTACTGGTTGGCAAAGGTATCATTTATGTAGAAGGAGTAACAAGTATACTACACTTCCTATCTTACAAACCAGATAAAAACAGAAGTGTAACTTTTTTAGCACTGATTACAAGTCTGTCATTGATATATGATAATGCTGAGTAACTTCGTACACTCACATGCAAATAATATAGCAGTAACCAAACCATGCCAACCATGGGTAAATCCAGCATTACCCACACCCAGCCGTGGGTTATTGCTATTATACAATGGTGTTAGTTTTGTGTTGTGTTATGTTTGTGTTGTTGTTATTTAGGTTTTTGTTTGCTTTACTTTGTATTCTTCCACTTTTTGTAAGATAAAATAGTGTGCACTTTGACTTTGTGTTTATCGTTTGTCTTTTAATTTAAATACAAGTTATTATTAATTTTTCAAGAGATGTTAGAAATAATTATACAAGTAGATATAGTTTTAAAGCTTTTGGTATGTCTTCGTGTTGTAGTTTTTAAAAGATAGTAAGACAGTAAAATATAGTTTTCAGTTGCAGAATGCTTTTGTATGTTTTCTGCTTGCTACTAAGGTGTTTTTGTATGGTTTAGTTCATTTGAAGTTGTTGGTGCATGAAATGTTAGGGGCTGGACTTAGGTTACTTTGCATTTACAGTGTATACACAGTTGCTTGAATTGGGAATCAGTGTGAACGATTGCGAGTTTGCATTGTATAATAATGATTAGGCTGTACTAAGCAACCAACAGAAGCACTTTCTAGATTCTAGGAGAGAATGGCAAAAACACATTTGTAGTTAAGGTATGTTTCGTGATCCAACATAGATAGATAAGAGAAATGTGCTTGTAACAGTAAGTGATCGCAGTAGCAGAGGTAAAAGGGTACTTCTCTATCTAGCCTCCTACTGTTTGTTTCAAGTTCACTTTCTGGCTTACTGTGATTATATTTTCAAACAAAATCTATAGCGACTCTTCTTTAATTGCAGATTTAAAAGCTGACATCTGCACTTCCTTTTCTTCTTGCTCATGTATCTTTATTTTCTTGTCATTTTTATTTTCTCCCCAGGAACACTATTTGTTTCCAAATTTCTACAAGTCCATCCCAGACATTGAGCTTAAAGAAACACCTTTGATGGATTCTCTTACACAACTTCACTAAAAAATACAGCCGCATTTTTCAAATACAGAAAACATAAGTTACATAAAAAGTTTAATGTTCAAGGATGGTGAAGCACTATTGTTCAAACATTTAAGGAAATATATGTTGGCAAAGCTATATCTGTCACTCTTAAGCTGTAAAAATAAAAAAAAAAAAAAAACATTGTGATGTCTTATTTTCTCGAAAATAAGTGTGCATAAAGAGCGAGAGGTTTGGATCTGTACTCCATATTATGACAATAATCCAAGAGGTAAAATGGTTTGTTCCTTAGTTCATGCAATGAGACCTTAAAGTAAAGAAGGGACAGGTTTGTTTTAGATTTAAAACTGTTTATATTTGATGTGTCCAGCTAATTCTCAAAATTTCCTGAGGTAAACAGATATAAGAAGCGATATGTGACTAATACACTTAAGGCTATATTTTAAGATACAAGTCTCTCTGGTAATGTTCTACGATTTTCAATAAAATGTGGAAATATGGATTTTTTTTTACTCAAATGAGTTTCAACATTTACAGTTTCAACATTTACATTCTTCAGAGCACATATGAAGGACACTAAAAGTTTGTTTGAAGTCGTGGCTGCATGATTCCTTAGCAGCCAGACTTCTTACTTAAGTTATTTTGGATTTACAATGTGCATGTTAGTTGTATTAGCCAATCAGCGTGCACGTTTCTCGGCTTTGCAGAGTTTCTATTATATTTTCTATTTCTATTATATAATAACTTTATCAAACACATCATATATGACTAGCAATCATAAACAAATTAATGTATTGCTTGAGTTGTACCTACCAAATGTTAATCAAGATCAGCCTTTTGATCTCTTCTAGTGTCACACATGAGCTTGTCAGAAAAGCTGCTAATCAAAGACACAGTAGACTGTCATGGACATGCTCACAGATGTGCAGGGGTAGTGTCAGTGTCAGACATAGTAACTTAACAATGCAATATAATATGTTGCTGTTGTAAGCTTTGGAAAAAAGAACTGTAACATATATTACACTGTTGACGTCACTTGTAAATGATCAAGCTGATGTTAAGCCTAGGAAAGAATGGCCATGCCTATCAATTGCATAACATTATTTATGTTGCTAAATAATCCAAACTGATGGAAGCTTGAGTTGTTAACACTGTATCATAGCTGTCAACTGTCTATATGTTCACAGAATGTCCAGATTTTTGCCTCATATTTTAGTTTGTTCCTCATAAAATTTGTGGTTTTCCGGCAAATAGCTGATGATTGAAGTTGTAAAATACTGACATACATTTGAATTTCAGACTTCATTTCCTTTAAAAATGCATGCTAACACAAATTATGTTATTGTAGCAACTGTATACTTTTATAAGACCAAAATTTAAAATCTGTCCTTAATTTTGGGCCTTCATCCCCCCATTATTTTAGGCTTTGTCGAGATTTGTTGTATAAGAAGCTGAGAGGTATTGTGCCAACATTACCTGACAGATAAAGATATGAAAATTAATAACTACCTGTAGTGTTTTGCCTTTAGTATATCATATTTGTTATTCAGCTGATAAGTAATTAGTCTTTCATTTATGCTTTTGTGGTCAAATTTGGTTCAACAAAAGCAGATTCAACACTTAAGGACAGCCCATTAAAGTTATATAATAAAGGGGGTGGGGAGATAAATTCTCTAGAAAACTCTTTTATTATATAATACTACTTTTTGTTTCATAATGCCAAATATCTCGTCAGCGAAGTGATATTAAAGTATAGTTTTAGCAAATGTTTTGTTGTCAGACTGGTAAGTGTCATGGTTCTCTCTCTAAACGTTGGTTCAAATGTTTTTTTTATTTTTAATTAAGGTATGTTCGGCAAATGTAGATGACTACCTTCTGTGGTTTTATTCTCATTAATGACTCTTGTCTGATTAAATATGTATTTTAAAAGATTGCATCTTCTCTTGCTGCTACATTTCATTTTATATAAACCAAGGTCTGTACTGTTAAGGAATATAAAGCTGTTGTTACCACATGGTAGTCCAGCGGAAAGCCACGTGACGAGGTGTTCTCTCCATGACGAACTTGAGCTACTTACGTAGTCGGTCAGAGGCTCCTGATGTGAAAAGAGGTGGGTCTTCACTCTATTCTCATCCATCCTCCACAGAAAAGGATGCATTATTGGACTTTGAATGCTTTGTTTGCAAGAAAGCCATTGACATGCAATGTACAAGCCCTTTTAAATGGGCTTTCAGCAATATGAAAATATGTGACAAAACCAGGTAACACACCTCTCAAATATCTCTGAAGTTCAAGGATATCTCTGATTTCACCTAAAAATTATGTTTAGTCTCTCATGAAATGTATGACTTTGTTTAAGAACAGCATGGGTTTAAGGAATTAGATAATGCCAAACATTGCATTTACAGACTTCTTATTTATCGGAAAATGCATACTAATAGAAATTGTCTTGCTCTATCAACTTTCTATATAAAAAAAGTTAATATCTTAAAAGTGTCACTATATGTGTCCTTTTCTGGTTACTTTTAGTTTCTAGAAGAAGCACTGTAAGAAGAGCTTTTTTGTGGCAGCAGACCACCACAATGCCCAGAGCAGGAAAATTAGACATGGAGGGTTCTCAAGTAATTCATAGTAACAGATATAAAATCTCAGCTGAACTTCTACTTTTTGCAAATAGCACACACAGGTTAATCTGCTGAACGTGTTTCTCAGTCAGACGCTCAAGTACATCAGCAGACATACTATAGTAGATTGACCCTTTTTTGGTATAGGTTTTAGCTTTACATGTGAGGAATGCAAATATAAAAATAAATAAGTAAAAATAAGTTATGTGGTTGGGGGTCCATCAAAGCTATTTAATAAATTCCCATTTCAGGTTGTTGTTTCTATAAGAAGATCCTCCCATCCACAGGGGGATGGTCAAGAGGACCTTGCAGTGCTCTGGTCCATGTTTGTTCAGGATAACTGTTACAGGTTTTTCCACATAATATACAGTAACAAATATGGCTCTATTTTTAAGTAAATGACATGTTCACTGCAGACAGTAGACTATATTATGCACCCATTTTGTCCTAGTAGTTAGCTTTGATTGAACCTCTGACTTTCAATATTTTGTTGAAAGCTCCTGCGCCTACACCCAAGCTCAGTAAACTATAATAAACAGAGGACTGCAACAATGAAGAAACCAATCAGTGAATAACCACAGCTGCTGACTGCTGAAGATCCAGTTCTGTCCTTCCTCTACAGTTCTCCTAGCCAGGAGTCACTGACCGAGCTACTTCTGGGATGTGCCAAAGGTGTATGAGTTGAAGAACTGAGACTCTATGTAATAGTCTTTCATAGATTTAATAGGATGCAATGGTAAATCTTCAAAGTTTCAATTCTCTTTTCCTCATTAAAGTAACATGATGGTGCATTCTGTGAATTTACTCTCTCAGATAAAGGATTAAGTATACAAATACTGCTTACAAATCACAGATACAGCAACAAGGTTTTGAGCCCATAACTTTTTCTGTACCAGTGTCTTATCTTTTGTAAGTGACCACCTTCACTTATTTCATTAGCTGGGATGGGGCAGCAACACCTATCCTCAACCATTGAGGAAAGGAATCAAGTGTAGAGAAACCTTTGGCAGAACACTACAAGTATATTCATAGGTTCATAGGTAGTTACTAAGCTATTGGCCCTGGGGCCTATACAAGCCCAGCCAAAAAGGTACCCCTAGCTTTTGCCACCCAAGAAAATTATTTTCCTGTGCCACTGTCAAGCAGAGCCACAGAAGTAATCCCCGGGGTGAATTTCCTATTTCCCATCCAATCATCAAGATTTTTCTTGAAGAGTACTAATGAGGAGCTTTGTTTGATATAGATAGGTAGTTTATTCCAGAGTATGGAAAGTCTCTGGGATAGGAATCTATCCCTCCGGCATGTTCTGTTTATTGTGGTGACAAGGTTTGGGTCCCTAGAGCGTGTAGCTCGGAGGGATTGGAACTTCTTTAAGTGGAGCATGTCCAACAGCTCTGGGTTTGACATAGCTTTGTATGTTAGGCAGAGATCACCCCTGAGTAGGCGATATGCGATGGGGTAAAGCTGGAGTTTTTTGAGACGGTCTGTGTAGGGCATCTGTTTGAGGCTGGTAATCCTCTTTGTGAGGTATTTCTCTGGCCTTTCCAGTTGTTGTAGATGTCTTGTGAGGTACATACTAAAATGGGCGTTGTACTCTATAATGGGTCTAATGAGTGATGAGTAGAGGGGAACAATGATCTCTTTTTTCCTGAATGAGAAACCTTTTGTGATGAAGTGTGTCATGTAGAAGGTTTTCCTGACTACTGTGGCAATGTGACTATCAAAGGAGAGACTACTGTCCACCTGTGTCCCAAGGTCTCTTATCACACATTCAGTGTTAAGTATACTACCGCCTATGTTGTAGTTCATGGGTACAGAGTTTTTACCAAAGTGGATGACAATGCACTTTTTGGCATTGAGCTTGAGGCCTTGGCTTTGACACCAGGCATCTGTCTCAGTGAGGCCCTTTTGTAAAATAAACCCATAGCCTTTCCTGTAATAATATGAACAATTCACTTTCATCAACTCTACATTCAGAAGGAGAGTCCACTCAGGTAAGTAATTAATTTTATAAAACTCCTGGGAGACTATTGTCAACCCAGCTCTCTAATTAGCACATAAACTTCCCTATTGTATTGTATTTCTCCTGCAAAAAATTATATTCACTCCTGCACTTTGGAATAAAGATGAAGCCACACTTCTGTTACTTAAGATAACGGATTAAGAATGCAAAACTTGAGAGCATCTTAATTATGAATGAATGGTTTAGTTGGCATTCTTAAGACAAATTTCATTTATGTGAGTGTTAAACTGAATGAGAATTCAATTTTCTGTGATTGTTTCATTGAATGAAATCAAAACAACAACAACCAGCACTTCAGTTCAGCAGAAAAACATTTATTTAATATTATTTCATTAAGGAACAGACCGGTTTCATCAACTCCATGCCTTCATCAGTCTTAAAGTTCCAAATAACAATGCCACGTTAAAATATACAAGTGATAGAAAACCATTAGAAAATCACCACCCATTTAAAGAGACAGCATCACTTCATTGAGGCCTGGTGAAAATAAAGCCTGTAGTCTCACTATCCAGATTCCTTATTATTCAGGATGTGCCATGCCAACCTAACTTATTACATGAACCTAGATTAATCCTGTCAATAACTGTGAAATTAAACACAGCAGAAATATGTTTCTGGACATGCCTATATAATGCATTGGACAGGCGGCCGTTTCTGATATCTCTCATATACTCAAAAATCCGAGTTTTAAAATGTTTAGACGTCTGTCCTACATAAAAAGCCAAACATGTACAAGTAACTAAATAAACTACCCAATCAGAACAGCAAGTACCAAAACAAAGGATATCAAAAAGTTTGGAGGCATTCCTAGATGTAAATTGTTTTGTTTTTAAAACATACATACATGCAGAACAATGCCCAGGTTTATTTATTATTTATTTTATTTTACATTTGTTTACCAGAAAAGTCCAACTGGACATGTCCTTTTCAGTGGAGGCTTGGGGAGAAAAGCTCCACTTAACATAATTGCATTAAGTACAATATAGACAAAAAACAAGATAACTATAGAAAATTCAGGATGCATGCATTTTAAAATACATAAAGAAGACACGATATAGAAAATATAGGATGCATACAGATTAAAATAGATAAAGAAGATACAACGTTTACAGTCATTTAAAGGTAGCTTTGTGCACACAGAGACACTTAACTCTTCAGAATACCTATGGTTCATAGTAGGGCTAACTAGTATTTCCATGCCAAAGGCTATTGTATTATAGGTTCATAGGTATGTACTAGGCTAATGGCCCTGGAGCCTTTACAAGCGCAGCCCATAGGACTACCCTGGCATCGTGCCACCTCACCCTAGTTTCCAGTGCCTTTGTCGAGTAGAGCCACTGGAGTGATCCCTGGGGAGAATTTCCTATTTCTCATCCACTCATCAAGATTTACCTTGAAGAGGCCAGTGAGGTGCTCTGTTTGACATTTATGGGATGTCTATTCCATAACATGGGCAGTCTCTAGGTTATGAACCTGTCCCTCTAGCATGTTTTGTTGATTGTGGTAATGAGGTTGAGGTCCCTGGAGCATGTGGTACGGAGGAGTTAGGATTTCTTTAAATGTACCATTTCTGACAGAGATGGGTCAGATAGGCTGCTCAAAGCTCCCCTCTCTCACAGATGAACAGAGAAACTTCCTTCTATCCAAGTAAGGTATGGGCAAACACAGAAACTTGTAACACAGCCCTGAATTCAGCACTAACCTGAAAACTGGACTATACTAGCTTAGAAAGGAGGGAAAACAAGTATATATATATATTTTTTTCAGAAAATAAAGCAGATACAATCAAAAAACACTTTATAGGTTCATAGGTTCATAGGCTGGTACTAGGCTATCGGCCCTAGGGCCTATACAAGCCTAGCCATAACAATTCCTTGACTATTTCTTCCCACACTATTTACTTCCCTGGACCCCTGTCTAGCAGGGTGACTGACATGATCCTTGGGGTGAATTTCCTTTCTCCCATCCAGTCATCAAGGTTCCTTTTGAAGAGGGCCAAAGAGGTGCTCTGCTTGACATGTATGGGCAGTCTATTCCAGAGTCTAGGGAGTCTCTGGGTCAGGAACCTATCCCTCCAGCATGTTTTGTTTATTGTGATGACAAGGTTTAGATCCCTTGAGCGTGTGGCTCTGAGGGATTGGGATTTCATTAAGTGTAGCATGTCGAACAACTCTGGGTTTGACATGGCCTTGTATGTTAAGCAGAGATCGCCTCAGACTAGACGATATGCAACAGAGTATAGCTGGAGTTTTTTAAGGTGGTCAGCATAGGGCATCTGCTTTAGGCCTATGATTCCTTTAGTGAGGTATTTCTACGGCCTTTCCAGTTGTTGCAGATGTCTTAAGAGGTACATACCAAATGGGACATTGTATTCTATAATGGGTCTAATGAAAGATGAGTACAGTGATACAATGACCTCCTTTTTTCTGGATGAAAAGCCCTTAATGATGAGGTGTGCCACATAGAAGGATTTCCTGACTGTTGTGGCGATGTGGTTATTGAAGGTGAGACCACTGTCCACCTGTGTCCCTAAGTCTCTTATCACATTTTTGGTGTTTAGTGTACTGCCACCTATATGGTAATTCACGGGTACCTGTTTTTTCCCAAAGGGGATAGCTATACATTTCTTGGCATTGAGCTTGAGCCCATGGCTCTGGCACCAAGCTTCTGTTTCTGTAAAGCCCTTTTGTAGAGTATCGACATCATTTGGGGATTCAATAAAGGCTCCCAATTTGCAGTCATCTGCAAACTTTGTTAGCCAGAGTCCCTTAGTGTTGGCCTGTACTTCAGAGAAGTAGATGCCAAACAAGAGAGGTCTCAGGACTGAACCCTGAGGTACTCCACTTGTCACTTGTCTGGAAATGGATTTGGAGTCAGCTACTTTTACAGTCTGGGTTTTATCAGTAAGCCAGTTGGCAACTCATCGAGTGACATAGGGATTAATGACCAGCTTAGTAAGTTTATCTATGATTCCAGAGTGGGGGATGGTGTCAAAGGCCTTGGTGAGGTCCAGATAGGCTGTGTGGACTGCCTTACCCTCATCCATGGCTCTGGAGACTGATTCAAAGAAGTCAATCAGGTTCAGGAGACAAGACCGGCCCTTCACGAACACAAACTGGGTGGGGTCCAGTGTTTTAAGGTTGCCAATATCTTTGTTTATAAGTTCCTTTAAATGCACAGAAGTCGTTATCACACTTGAGTGTATAGCCTACAACAGTTAAACAGGTAATTTAAACACAAAAACGATTTTGTTAAAATGCAGGCAGTGAAATAAGTACAATATGTAGCTGAAAAAAGCTTTTAAAATCATAGCTAAAGGCAGCAAGAAAATGCAGAAAAATGATACTTAATCACTCCAAAGTCTCCCTTTTGTCTCTCTGCTGCTGTAGAACTCTGCGGGGTATCAGGCAGGAGCTTGCTGAGCTGTATACAAGCGCAAAAACCTCGCAAATGTGGGTTTTATAGCAGGGAAATGAAAGAGATAAAAATTAGCCCAAAATGACCAATAAATGACTAATTTCTGGGCTGAAGCCACTCCTCCCGGGCCAGATAGGCTGCTCAATGATCCCCTCTGTCACAAGTGAACAGAGAAACTTCCTTCTATCCAAGTAAGGTATAGGCAAACACAGAAACTTGTAACACAGCCCTGAATTCAGCACTAACCTGAAAACTGGACTATACTAGCTTAGAAAGGTGGGAAAAACAAGTATTTTTTTTTGTTTTGCTTTTTTCAGAAAATAAAGCAGATACAATAAAAAAAACTTTAAATGCACAGAAATGGCTATCACACTTGAGTGTGCAGCCTACAATAGTTAAACAGGTAATTTAAACACAAAAACTACTAAAATAACTAATCTCCCAACCTTTCCCCCCTCCCTCAGACCACATAGGCATCTCTTGGACAAATAAGTTTACTGGCAAACTACATTTGAATGCTGCAGGTCTCTTGCCCTTTTGCAATATGAACCCTGCAATGTGATAATTTTTATATACAATTCAGCCTGCCATCTGACAAATATTGATAACAAACAGCAGTATGCAGCTATTACTTACTATACAAGAAGGAAGATATAAATAAAAGTTGGCATCTTAACAACTGAACAATAAAATATTATGAAGAACAATTAAAGCCAAGAAGTATTATGTAATGGCAGCACATGTTGCTGGTATAAGTGTAATGGTTGATCTAATCACTTCAACACTATTTATCCCCTGGGGATGAATCCTACTGGTTGGCAAAGGTATCATTTATGTAGAAGGGGTAACAAGTATAGTACACTTCCTATCTTACAAACCAGATAAAAACAGAAGTGTAACTTTTTTAGCACTGATTACATCTGTCATTAATATATGACAATGCTGAGTAACTTCCTATACTCACATGCAAATAATAACTTTATCAAACACATCGTATATGACTAGCAATAACAAACAAATTAATGTATTGCCTGAGTTGTACCTACAAATGTTAATCAAGATCCACCTTTTGATCTCTTCTACAGTGTCACACATGAGCTTGTCAGAAAGGCTGCCAATCAAAGACACAGTAGAGTGTCATGTGACATGCTCACAGATGTGCAGGGACAGTGTCAGACATAGTAACTTAACAATGCAATACAATATGTTGCTGTTGTAAGCTTTGGGAAAAAGAACTGTAACATCTATTACACTGTTGATGTCACTTGTAAATGATCAAGCTGATGTTAAGCCTAGGAAAGAATGGCCATACCTGTCACTTACATAACATTATTTGGGTTGCTAAATAATCCAAACCGATGGGAGCTTGAGTTGCTAACATTGTATCATATCTGTCAACTGTCCAGATTTTCATAGAATTTCCAGATTTTTGCCTCATATTTTAGTTTGTTCCTCATAAAATTTGTGGTTTTCCAGCAAATAACTGATGATTGAAGTTGCTAAATACTGACATACATTTGAATTTCAGACTTCATATCCTTTAACAATGCATGCTAACACAAATTCTGTTATTGTAGCAACTGTATACTTTTGTAAGACCAGAATTTAAAATATGTCCCTAATTATGGGCCTTCATCCACCCATTATTTTAGGCTTTGTCGAGATTTGTTGTATAAGAAGCTGAGAGGTATTGTGACAACATTACCTGACAGATAAAGATGAGAAAAATAATGACTACCTGCTGTAGGTATTAGAGAACTTTCCCTGCCTTGTCAACACTGATTTCACCATGCTTATCCCCTGGTCATTGGGAATACTTGTAAATAAAGACATTACATCTAGTGTGGCCAGCATCCCCGTATCTGCTGTTCCCATTTGCTTCACTGCCCCATAAAGGTCCACTAAAAACTGTTCTGTGTCTTTCAAGACATATGCATATTCATTGAGTTCTGTCATCAATTCCTTATCCAGGTATATAGAGATGAGTTCTGTTAGCCATTCTGCCCCTGCTACTACAGGTCTAAATTTCAGGTTATATGGATCTTTGTGTATCTTGGGAAGACCATGGATTTGAGGTATGAGTGGATTTTTAACAATAAAATCATTAAAAAGATCTTTACTTAATAGTTCCATACACATGCATTCATATAAGGTACTGGCAATCTGTTCACTCATTTCAAACACAATTGCTTTTGGTACTTCAACATATACATTTGGATCCAATAACATTTCTTGCATAACTGTATTATAAAAGTCAGCATTTAATATCACCACTGGTCCCCCTTTGTCAGCGGGTCTTATAACTATGCTATCATTAGTCAACAAGTCACACAATGCTTTGTGCTCACTCTTTGTCAAATTATACTTTCCTTCTTCTAAAAAAATATTGTTTCCTGTGCTGTAAATGGCATTTTCACAAGCTTTTAAGAAGGTTTCTATATTATACGGCAATACTAGTACATACAGACTGTTTTTCTTAAACTGAACATCCCTTGCCTCATTGCCATTTCCAAATTGTTGTTTCAGTGTTACATTTCTAGTAAACGTACGTAGGCATAACAGAAATTCACTAATGTCCATTTTAGTTGAAGGTATAAATTTAAACCTCTGTTTAATAAAGACATCTCAGCTGCAGACAGTTCATATTTGGAAATGTTCCATATTAACTCTCCTGCCCATACCCCCACATTTTCTTCAAAGTGTGAGTTTGTAACTGACCTGGTGTTTTTTTCCATTTCTGGCCCCTGTAGGTGTCCTGTTCCACAGATTTTCTTCTCCCTGCTTGGAATGGTAGGGGTAGAACAGGAAAAACCTGTTGTTGTCCTCCTTCCATATTAATCTTCCTTCTTACCACGGCTGTAGTTGTGGAGGCAGACAAGGCAGGGAAAGTTCTCTAATACTAAGATAGACTTTCTCTGTATGTTACTAGAATTGGTACTAGAGCACAACATATTTATGTTCAACGGCATATGCTATAAGCAGTTGTCAGGGGTTGCAATGGGCACAAGTTGTGTCAACACATATGCAAACCTGGTTATGGTTAACTGGGAATATGAACATCTGTTAGGTAATCCCCTTATAGCCTTCTATAGGCATTTCGTAGATGATCTTTTTATTTTATGGAAAGGTGATGGTGAACAACTTAAATCCCTGTATGCACACCTAAATACTACTAGTGACTTTTTTAAAGTTTACAATGAACTGTTCTGAAATGAGTTTAGACTTCCTGGACGTTACCATATGCAGAGAAAATGACCAATGGTTTACGAAATTACATAGGAAACAATGCTACAGACCATCTTTTCTACACAGAAACAGTATGCATAACCCAGTGATTTTTCCTAACATAATCAGAGGTCAGGCAATGAGAACATCTCGCCTATGTTGTCAAGACGAAGTTTATAGAAATTAGTTAACTAAGCTAAGGACAGGTTTCATTAATAGGGGGGTATAGTGAACATGAAATTGATAAGGTGTACTTTAATGTACACAAAGAAAGGAAAGGTAAAGCTAAGCCCTACTAATCTGATAGAGCAGGTAGTGACAGTGTAGGTATCAGGAATAGTGTATTATCACACATTCCAATGGTTTTACCATATACAAGAGATGTGAAAAGGTATGAAACCATCATTTGACAAAATTGGCATATGTTGTTA
This sequence comes from Protopterus annectens, assembly GCF_019279795.1. NCBI lineage: Eukaryota > Metazoa > Chordata > Ceratodontiformes > Protopteridae > Protopterus > Protopterus annectens. The sequence continues at coordinate 229,707,655 of NC_056741.1, forward strand.
GTAGATGAGGATACTACCAACATAGTGGGTGGACAACCACACTTTGCATTTGGAAATAAGAAAAATCTGAAACAGAAGCTTTGCTATCCAAGGACACCTGCTCTGGTGGATAGCACAGTGAATGGTACCCATAGATGTGGAAAATGCGCACAGTGCATTTATATAGATGAAGCAAGGTTTTTCAAGCACCCTGAAACAGGGCGTCTATGGGAGCTAAGGAATTCTGCTGATTGCAATACTAAGAATGTAGTGTATGTAGCTCACTGCACAACATGTTTCTATTTCTATGTTGGCAAAACTAGCTGTCACCTTAGGGAACGGATAAGGGATCACCTTTACTGCACTAGAAAAGGGCAACTGTATAGTGCTTTGGCTAAGCATACATTGGATAAGGGGGATGCCCATATATTTTTATTTCAGGTTTTACACATTCAGAATGTCAGCAATAGGATGGGGAACATAGTTAATACTACTGAAAATATGGAAGTAAAATGGATTTTGCGTTTAGGAGCACACAGAGGTTTGTGTTTGAATGATAGTGTTCCATTGAAGCCAGTGCTAAAATCTAGATGGTTAAAATAAAATAAATAATAATAATACTATCTTAACAAGAGAAGACTATATAAAAAATATGCAAGGCTTTGGGTCAATATGACAGTATTTTTTGAGCTACTTCTAGCACAGATATCACTAAAGACAAGTATTTGTTGAGATGTATGTTTAAAGCATATGTATTTATTAGGTGGACAGCATGTGTATTTATTAGGCAGAATATATGTATTAAGTTGTTGAGTGTGTACTGCTTATATTTTTATATAAATGTACATATATGTTTATTCTTATACCCACACTCACAAGCAGTTACTAAATGAGCAACATGAGTATATGTATTTATTCACTGACTTTTTATGTATTTTATTTACATTCTTCCACGTTCTTGTTTTTACATTTTGTGCATGTGGTTTTTAAACAGGGCTTTTCTGACTTCAGCAATTAACTAAGGGCAAAATGTAACTATAGTAATTAATTGATTGCCGAGTGCTGAATTAACTTTGAGTGGTAGGACTGGTTGTTTTAGTAATGAATTAAAGTATTTAAGTGCTGTTGCTGTTTGAATGAACTGTCTGATGAAGCAATGGTTACCCTTGCAAAAGCGCTCACCATTTTTGTATTAAAAAAGAAGATTTTATTTTGTCGTGGTTCAACTTCTTTATTCCCACTACCTTTCTACTGGGCACCTGTGTTTCAACAGTTTTGTTGAGGCTGATAAGGGAGTTTTTCCAGTCTTGGGACTTCACCTTATTCCACATCAGTTTCCTCCTTCTGTTGTAGAGTTTGTTTATGGCAGGGGACCACAAGATTGGCTTCCTTTTTTTGGAGGAAATCATTTTGGTTCTATTGGGTATGGTGAGATCCATGCATTTGTGTACCTGTTCGTACAGTATATTGGTGTATGATTCAGTGGTCATGCAACTATTCTTCATTTGCATGGGTGCCATGAAATTAGCCACCTCTGTTTTTTAGGAGTGCAAAGTTAGCTTTGGAGAAGTTTTTCATGGTGGTTACCTTTGTGGGGAGGTGGAAGGGATGTGGATTTCCAAGGTGATTAGTCTGTAGTCAGATAAAACCAGGGAGGAATTGACTATTGGTGTAGAGCAATGGTCGCCCATGTTAGTAATGACCAGGTCAAGGATGTTGCTACCTCTCGTGGGGGTAAGAATGAGCTGGTCCAGGGCATTGGAATTAATGAAGTCCAGGAAACGTTTGGCAAGTGTATTGCTAAATGAGTAGTTTTCTCAGTTAATGGAGGGGTAGTTGAAGCCACCCAGCATGAGAATGTTAGGTTGGACTCTAATATTCTCCAGGGTGCTTAGGAACATGGAATGTGAGTCTTGGGACATGGTTGGGATCTATAACAGGCTACAACCTGAATCACTGTCTTACCCAATGTTAGCTGCACCTGAAGTATCTCTGATGTGTTATGTTGGGCTACCAGTCTGAAGGTGTGTGCATCCTTTATGAATATGGAAACACCACCATCTTTGGAGCTTCGGTCCAACTTTGAGGGCCAAAAGATGTGGAATGAGTTATAGCCTGGTAGTGCAGGGGTGTTTTCTGCTGCCTTGAACCAGATCTGTGTTACAGCACAAATCTCAATGTTCTCCATTTTAAGGAGTGGTTCGAGTGAGTGCATTTTCAGAATTAGACTTCTAGCGTTGAGCAGCATGACTCTCAGATTGCATTTGCTTGTAGCTGTTACAGTGGTAATTTGGACTTTGGAACACCACCTAAAAAGGCACTATGGGTTGGCAAGAGCCTTGGGAAGTATCTGGAAGCCCAGAGGTGATAGATGCAGGCCACCTCTGGCAAAGCATCGAGGTCTGTCAATCATGTCATCCCAGGCAGGCAGATACTGGATCCCCTTAGAATGACACCAGAAACTTAGTCAATTGTTGAAATCAATCATTTTCTGCTTGTACTGTAATGTATGGATGAGGTATAAGTTAGTCTCACGAGTAGTAAGAAATATAATGCCTGAAAGTTGATAATTTTGTTATATGAAGTCAGAAAAAGCATAGCATACTTGGTGTTAGTAATAAATGAGATAGAGGTAGTTGTATTTTCTGTAACCCACCACAGGAATGCAATCTATTGTTGTCTGTGTATCCATTTTATGTTTAACACTTTTCCTTATAATGATTAAAAAATTACCAATAGTTTTTCCTCTTCTGTAAGAAAATAAACAGCATGCAGGGACTAACTCAGATATTTTATATGCCATAAGGATGCCCCGGTGTTTGCAGATAAGACACTTGAAAACCCCTATATTAC